>NW_026652283.1:8055849-8507390 GCF_009828535.3 Hylobates moloch | reverse complement strand
TTTTAAATGCCAAGATAAGAAGGAATTTATTAGAGAAGAAAAATTTCTCATCCAAAATATAGAAATCTATACAACTTTGCCACAATCAATAAGGTAAACAATAATTTTCAAGTGTGATAGTGCAAATTCCTCTGCGAGATCTACTACAGAGAAACGTTTTTTGACATACAGATTTTCTTTAAAGGAATTCATGTAAAAATTTAAGTATGTCTGGGAGAAGCTGAAACCACTCCAGGACTTCACTCCCTAGTAAATAAAGTGATCATTTACTTGGACTCACAGGCTATTAAATTATTGAAAGGTACTGTACAAACTATGGCACTGTCACTTTAAAAAAAATGTTTACCACTCTATCTTGTGCCAGATCTTCACAGCTGTGACATGGTTTAAATTCCATAATCCATCCCCAATAGGAGCCCACCCAAAGCCAAAATCAAATTTATCCATGCACTGTGAGATGATCCATCTTAACCTGATACAGTCATCATACTGTAGTTTTTGGAAGGGCTTGTTGTGCCCCAGAGAAATTCGTCCTTATAGCTTATTCAGCTGTCTACCATTTGCATGTCGGTGCTGTTTTGAGTGCTACCTCCCGCTGGTGGGGCTTTCATACGGCACACAGATGGAGCCATCCTCTCCAATTCTGTAGGACAGACATCTCATAGGTTGAGGTGAGCGTGAGTCCAACCCAGAGTGTGAGTTCACTTGGGAGAAGCTTGAACAGCTCCTGACTGCTCGGTCCAATCCGCTGTGCTGCCTGTCCAGGGGATCCATTTTATGGTTGATGCTAATACAAAGATAACCTGATCTTTTGTATGACTTTTCTGGGAATCAGTGATGTTTATAATGTTCTGTCAGCAGCTCCTGCAGGCTGTGGCTGAAGGTCTGCAGCTGTTGCCCGTTCGTGAGCCCTTTGGTGTGGAGAAACGGAGACGAAGGACATGGCGATGGCCATCTCGCCTACCCTAGTGGTGGCTCCGGGGTAGAAGGGATGCAAGGAGGCAGAGGTGGGGCGGCCCGGGAATGCCGGGGCTCAGCTGCGCTGCCTCAGCAGCTGAGCAGCCCCCAGGGCTTCCTCACAGAGCAGAGGGCTGAGAGGAAGAGAGGGCGTGAGGGGCAGACAGCTACTTTTTTCTTTCATTAGAGTAAAAAAGTTATTTTCTGGACAGGAAGAGACAGAAGAGAGGAGCGATGGCGGTTTGGTTACATGGCTAGGACCTCCCCAGCTGCCTCCACCCCTGGCTGCACAGCCTCTGAAGATCCCAACAGTTGTCTTTCCAACACCAAAGGGCGAACTTCTTTAAAAAGAAGAAAATTCTGTATACGACAAAATTAATGAATCTTGAGGACATTCTGCTCAGTGAAATAAGTCACAGAAAGACAAATACTGCATGATTCCAGTTACATGATTTATCTAAAACAGCCAAATTCATAGAATCAAAGAGTAAAATAGTGGTTGTCACGGGCTAAACGGAAGAGGGAACGGGGAGTTTGTAATCGATGGACATAAAATTTCAGTGAAGCAAGGTAAATAAGCTCTGGAGATTTGTTCTACAACGTTGTACTCATAGTCGACAATAATCATGTATTGTACACTTAAAATTTGTTAAAAGGGAGATCTCATGTTAAATGTTCTTACCACAATAAAATAAAATTTTTAAAAGAAAGAAGGACATCTGGTGTCTTTTTCTTGTAGCAACTGAAGTAAATAGAGATGTATGGGTGTATGGGCATTAGTTTGATTTTCTCTTACGAAGAGGTCTGGATTATAGCCTCCATCTTGAGACTGGAGTCAAGCACTTGAGGTGGGGAATGATGGAGAGATTGGAAACGGCATTCTTCTCCAAAACACCATGGGTTCTGTAGTCCCTTGTGCAATTCTGCCATGATAGTTATTGAGACCAAGACAGGCAAAGTCTAACCAAGGAAAGAAGAGTTCCGTAGACTTCCTTGCAATTCTACCAAGGTTGATATTGAGAGCAGGGTTCTTGCCAGCAGCATTAAACCCAACAATCTATACTTCCTAGAACAATCTCTACCTTTGATTTCTGTAAAGTAACACTTTTTTTTCTTCTGAGGCCCCTCCTTCACAGACCGGTTTCTGGATATCTTCTTCTTTATCAGATCTCTAAATATTGAGATTCCTCTAGATTTAAATCTATGCTGCTTGTTCTTTGCACTCTACATTTTCTTCATTCATTTCTACAACTTTTAATAGTGTGTATAGGTAGTTCCCAGATTGCTATTTTCACTGTGATTCTCTTGCCTCATACTTTTCCCCTCTTTGGTGATGATGTGTCAGCACATTGGCCCTCTCTCTAATCTTGAATACTTTATTTCTGCCTGGGCAGTTTAGCACATGCTTCCCTCTGCCTATAATGCTGTATAACTTGCCCTCTCCCTTTTTGCAAGGATAAATTCCCAGCTTAAATGCCATATCATAAGAGAGGTCTTCCCTGAACGCACAATCTATGTTGGATCTCCCTAGATGTTCAGGAAAGAAAAGAAACATTTTTTTTCTTTCACAGCATTTATCATCATATGGAATTATCTTATTTAATTTATTTGTTTGTATACTTTGATCTGTATTCTTCCACAGGAATGTAAAATCCCCAATGGCAGGAACATGTGGTTTTTGTTAACCACAGAACAGTATCTGATACAAAATATGCATTAAAATTCTTGTGAACTGACTAAATAATATCCATCTTCTCCACTTGATTGCTTTACTTGCCACACATCCCCAGTACCTAATTCAAGAGCTTGGTTCATTGTCAGCTTTTAAATATTGACTGAACCCAATTAATCACTTTTTTCTTTAACTTCTGAACTCTGTGCCCAGCTCCCTACTTGAGTAGCTTCACTGGATATCTCAAAAGAACCTCAAATTCAATATGTCTACTTTCCCTAGCTGTTATTAGCAACAAACCCAGCACTTGACCTAGCAGGAAATCTACAATCATCCTTTACTTATCTCTAAAATGAAAAAAAAAACCCACACCTTTTTCATAAAGTTTTGAGTTCACTAAGTGAAATAAGCAAAGTGCCTATCACAATGCCTGGCATACAGTATCTATAAATATTAGTTTAGCTATACCAGTTTTCATTGATTCAAAGAGGCACATCTTTTCACATCTCTGAAACCAAGATATGTTTTGTGATCAGCAGTGTTTCATACTTGGATACACATCTAATCATTAATCAGGTAGAAATTTTTTCTTTAAATACTTTATTAGAAAATTGTGTCCTTTACCTCAGTGGTGCTTCAGATGTGATAATTTGCAGTAACACAACTGCTCTCTCCAACGTGCCCATACATATTAAAGTAGTAATTAGGTCACATCACGTACTTTTCAAATCCATATTTTTCTCACTCTTCCCACTGTTGTAATCTTACTTTGGGCCCTCATTTTCTTTCAACTGAACATTGAATTAGCCCCCTGAATGGTCTTCCTGCTGACTGTATTGCCCTTCTCCAATGTGTGTGTCATATTCATGCCAGAGTAATCATGTTTCTCTCATGCCTAACTCACTTCATTATCTACACAACTGCCTGCAGAATGGAATCCAGATTCTTTCATATGGCACACAGGGCTCTGACTCTCTTTCTCTTTAGCCTAATCCCTAAGCCACAGTCAAGTTGACCTCCTTTCTGTACTTGCAGATTACTTAACACCCTATGTTGTTTCACAACCCATGTCTTTTATCACACTGACCTATCTTGAAAATGTTTTGTATCAGCTGGAATCCCTCTGGCAATAAATAACAGAAAAGCAACTAGCAGTTGCTTAAACAAATAGGAAAGTCCATAGGTTGGTGTTCCAAGGTTGATAGAATTGCCCAATAATGCTGATGAGGATTATCTTTCAGACTTCCTTAACATGCAGACCTTCATCCCCCTGCTTGTTACTTTGCTGTCTCAAGATGGTCATTGAAATATTAAATATCACATCTATTTTCCATTAAGTAAGAGCAAGGAAGGACATTCAGAGGTATGCCCACTACAACTCTTCTTTTTAAGAAAGCAAATATTTCCCATAAGCCCTACCCAGCAGTTTTCTACTTACATCTCATTGCCCAAACAGCACCACAGTCACTCTGGTTTGAAGATGCCTACAGAGAGGGATGTTGTGAGTAGTTTAGCCAATGAGCAGTGTCTGCCACAGTCTGCTTGGAAAATATCTTCTCATTTTTTGTGAGATTCAACTCAAGAGTTATATCTTAGAAATTTAGAAATGTATATATGTGTATATAAATTATATAGTATATATGTATATAAATTATATTGATATTTATATAAGCATACATAAAAGACAAATATATAAACATATATATAGTATGTACCCTTTCATCATTAACTGAATATTTATCAAGCACCTGTACACAGTGCATGCTAGGTACTGTTCTAGGCACTGGGAATACAGCAGTGAACAACATCCTTTCCTTTGTGGAATTTACATCCTAGTGTTTACCCTTTGATCTAACTTTTTCACCTCTAGTAACTTACCTTACAGACTACACCTCAAAAACAAGGGTGCTCATTGAAGTGATAACTAGAATAACAAAAATCTGATAAATATCACTATGGGCTTGATTATAATATACATAAAATTTTAAAATGTAATCATTAAAAAAACTATATTCCTCTTAATAGAGATATACTAACATGGAAAGCTGTCCCCAACATATATTTTAATTCAAATAATGGAAGACCAAAATGTATAGTAAACTCTCACTTTTAAAAGGAAAATCCATCCCCAAATTCATATGGGATCTCGAGGAATCTGAAATAGCCAAAACAACTTTGGAAGAAGAACAAAGGTATTAGACTCACACTTCCTGATTTCAAAGCATATTACAAAGATACATTAATCAAAACAGTGTGGCACTGGCATAAAGATAGACAAAGAAACCATTGGAATAGAATAAAGAGCCTAGAAATAAGCTAGTGCGTATATGGTCAAATGATCTTCAACAAGGGTGCCAAGACCACTTATTGGGAAAATGATAGTCTCCTCAACAAATTGTGCTGGGAACACTAGAAATGACATTTAAACCTTGATTTTACACTATCTACAAAATTTAACTTATAATATATTAAAGACATAAGCATAAGACCTAAAACTGTAAAATTTCTAGAAGAAAACAGACAGGATAATCTCATGACATTGGGTTTGTCAGTGACTTCTTAGATATGACACCAAAAGCACAGGTAACAAAAGCAAAAATAAATAAGTGGGACTACATCAAACTTGAAAATATTTGTGCATCAAAGGACACAATCAAAAGAGTGAATGGCAACATACAAAATGGGAAAAAAATATTTACAAAGAATATATTTGGAAGTTATTATCCACGATATGTAAAGAACTCCCACAACTAAACAATGAAAAAAAATCAAATAACTAGATTTTAAAGTGTGCAAAATATTTGAATAGATATTTTTCTAAAGAATATATACAAATGGCTAATAAACATTGAAAAGGTGCTCAACATTACTAATCACCAGAGAAATGCAAATCAAAATCGCAATAACATATTACTTCACATCTGTGAGGATGGCTGCTATAAAAAAAAACAGAAAGTAACAAGTGTTGACAAGGATGGGGAGAAATTGAAACCCTTGTGCACAGTTGGGGGATTGTAAAATGGTTTAACTGCTATGGAAAACACTGCGAAGTTTCCTCAAAAAATTCAAATAGAACTACCATATGATCCAGGAATTTTACTTATGGGTGTATATCCAAAAGAATTGAAAACATGGTCTTGAAGAGATATTTACATACCACGGTCATAGCACTATTCCCAATAACCAAGAAATAAAAGCGAGCCAAAAGTCCATCAATGGAAGAATGAATACATACAATCAAATACTATTCAGCCTTAAAAAGAAATGAAATTCTGATACATGCTGCAACATGGATGAACTTTGAAGAAATTTTACTAAGTAAAATAAGCTAGTCACAAAATGACAAATACTGTATTATTTCACCTATATGAAGTATCCAAGCCAAATTCATAAAAACAGAAAGAAGAACGCTGGTTCCCAGGGACAGAGAAGAGGAGAAAAGGAAGGTGTTTAATAGGTTGTTTAATAGGTATAGAGTTTCAGATTTGCAAGATATAAAAGCTCTGGAGATCTGTCTCACAACAATGTGTATATACTTTACACTACTAAACTGTACATTTAAAAATGGTTCGCCAGGCACGGTGGCTCACGCTTGTAATCCCAGCACTTTGGGAGGCCGAGGCGGGTGGATCACAAGGTCAGGAGATCTAGACCATCCTGGCTAACACGGTGAAACCCCGTCTCTACTAAAAATACAAAAAAATTAGCCAGGCGTGGTGGCGGGCGCCTGTAGTCCCAGCTACTCGTGAACCAGGGAGGCGGAGCTTGCAGTGAGCAGAGATCGCGCCACTGCACTCTAGCCTGGGCGACAGAGTGAAACACAGTCTCGGGAAAAAAAAAAAATGTTAAGATGGGAAAAAGGAAAACCCATACCTGCATCTTCATATATATTATTATATACAATAATACTGAAAATACTTTCAGTTTATGAATTTGGTGGGTAGCTCACACATTACGTTATATTTTCTTCATACTTATATATTTTATAATAAGTATACATTACTTTTTATAGTCAGAGAAATATTAGAAAAAATTTAAAAAATTACCAGGTACTTTCTTCTCTCTCTCTCTCCTCAAATAGTAATGACCATTTATTTGTACTTATGTAGTCACCAACAGAATTTATATTTATTGAATGAAATAATAAATGTATCATCAACTAGTGATAATGAATAATGCCTTCAATAAAAATTTATATTTAGCACCAAATGAAGACATTAATTTAATACAGTTCTTCATTTAATGAATACCGATTGTTATTAGGTGCCTAGGATATGCCCGATGTGCCTGTGTAGGTTTTGAGTAATTAACATGGTTATTTCTTGAAACTATCTTTTGATGAAGAAAGAGAAAAAGAGAAAGAGTGAAAGAAAGAGGTTATGGCTAGCTGGTAACATTCAAAAGGAAGCCACTTCATGAAATCCCATTACAAGTCAAGATAGTATAGTCCAGGTATGTAGTGCTCTGGTGGTCTGGTTTTATCATAGTTAGAGCCTAAATACAGAGCAAAGAGAATAGATTTCACATACTTCAAAAACATGTAACAGCGCGTATGAAATACCCGCAGACCCAGTCACCCCACTCCAGCTTCTGCCAGAGAAAACTGGTGTAAGAAAAACTGGTTTGGAAGTTAATTGCATTCTTCCCCCCACCCCCTTGGGCCATAAAATTTTATTAGCAGGTAAGGGGAAGAGCCAGGAGTAAGGGTCCCTCCCTTCCCATCCCCTACCCAGGATCCTCCCTCTGAAGGAGAGCAGAAGCCCAGGAGCCTGCCACTCAGCGGACCTTGCAGGTGGGCAGGTTGCTGTAAGGATCTTTCTGGCGCTCCAGCGGTGGGCAGTGATCTCCTGCTCAGGCCTCCTCTGGCAGTCAGCACACACATCGCCCAGCTGGACTTCGGCACCGCTGCTCAGAGCCTGGATCCGCACCAGCTGGGCCTCAACGCAGGCCTCCGTTCCTGCAGTGCGGCCTTCCAATGCGGCTTTCATGCTGAGCTGCAACTGCAGCTCAATCTCAAGACCCCGGAGGGTACGCCACCAGTCCGTCACTCCGACTTGTGCATCTGGAGCTGCTCCGTGTGGCCAGCGACCTCCCAGGTCAGCTCCTCAGTCTGGCTGGTGACCAGGCTTCAGCATCTTCCGCATCTGCTCAGCCATGACCGCATACTGGCTTCACGTGTTGCCCAGGATCTTGGCAAGAGCAATGCCTGGAGCAGAATCCACCTCCACACTGACCTGGCCACCCGCAGCACTGATTTCCTCGTTGTGGTTCTTCTCCAGGTGATCCAGCTCCTCCTGCAGGCCTCGGATGTGCGTCTTCAGGTCAGCCCTGGCCGGGGTCAGCTCATCGGGCGCCCCGCGCAGGCCTTGATGTCTGCCACCAAGCTCCTTCGCAGAGCCTGCCCCATCTCAGACTTGGTTCGGAAGTGATCTGCAGCCAAGCAGGGGTTGTCAGTCTGCAAGACAATCCTGGAGTTCTCAATGGTGACACCACGAATCTTGTCCCGCAGGTCTTCGATGGTCTTGAAGTAGTGGCTGTAATTGCCGGGGCCCCGGGGCCCAGTTGCAGATCTTCACCTTCAGCTCACCCGGCCTCCTCCAGAACCCACACCTTGTCCAGGTAGGAACCAGGTGGTCGTGGATGTTCTGCGTGGTGATCTTGGTGCCCGTCAGCAGCCTGTCGGACCTGCCCAGGACGCTGGCATCACTGCTGCCATAGAGGAGGATGAGGGTGCAAAGTGGGTGGAGGGCACAGGCCATGGCTTCGGAGCCCCAGTGGATGCTGGGCGGTAGGAAGGCACCCCCAACCCCATAGTGCACGGAGCCGCTGCCCAGCCCCCAAAGGACTAAGTGGCCAATGACTGGCGAGAGCTGCAGGAAGTTAGGGTGAGGCAGAGGAGAACGGTCCAAGGAGCTGCAATCGGCAGGAGGAATCGGAAGTTTTAATTGCATTATTACCAATTATAAGAATTTTTGTGCTATGAGTGTATTTTGTGCTATGAGTGGACCCAAAAACGGGCCAATAAAACACCAAAACCACTGGTGAGGAGAACTTAAGAGGGAACCAGGCTTCAAGCTCCTAAACTCACCATAGACTGCCACAGAATTTAAAGTAGTCTTCATTCCCCAGAAAGCTAACCAAGCCCACCACTGGGTGTCCTACCAAAGGCCGTTCCCTGGCATTATTCTAGATAGAACAACCCAGACGGGAAAAATGTACTCCTGTGGAGAGATGAATCAATTCCTAGGAGGACTGGACAGACATCCTCAAAAGTTTGTTGGAAAGATAGCAGAGAAGAGAAGAATGAGGTGCTTTAATAAAGGGATAGGAAAAAGGTGAGAACAAGGAACTGAGATTAGGAGCTGAGTGTGTCCATGACAGACGGCCTAGAAAGAACGTAACATCTAGGGCTTTTACTCATAGACTGCGGGACAAGGTATATTTATCATATAGCTCTGTATTTTCCCTCTTGTGTTATAATGTTTTCTGTAATTAATTGCTCTAACCCTTTTAGGAAAGTCTAATACACTTCAGCATTGTCTAGTGATGATATACAAACTAAATGGACAGGTGAGTAAAAGAAAAAAACTAAGGCCTCCTCACTGGTGGGAGCAGAATCCCAGGCAGAGAACTATGCACAGAAGTTTCAGGCAGTGATCAGCTGAAAGTCAGATTGCAGTCCATTGTATTCCATGGTGGAGACAAGAAGAGGGAGGGTGCACCCATACTTAAGAGAAACTTCTAGGCTTGCAACAGTCTGGTATTTTATACACATCACCTCTTTTAGTCAAGCTTTGGATGGGGGCTAGATAGCAGCCCACTGGAAGACCTGGAGTCCCTGTATTCTTAATTGCTATGTCGGGTAGTTCCATATTTAGAAATCAGATGGGCAGCAGGTAAGTTATGCATCCTTCTGAAAAACTTAAGCCTCTACCAGGACTCTCACTTGGTTTATAAAATGAGCCACAGAAGAAACAGCAAACTCAAGTTTTCCTCTCAAAAAGTCCTGTGTCACATGAAAAGTTGCTTCATACACATTGTGTCCTAAACATGAAATCTAAAGTTGTTACTGTTTTAAAATAAAGTTTCAAGAGAATATATTTTATATAACATTCAAATGAGTTATAGTAAAAATGCTAGGTCTTAAGAGATTCACCAGATGAAATAACATTCTCCACTTCAGAAAATGAAACTAGTACAATATTAAATGCTGTGATTAATAATAATCTCTAATATTTCTACATACTTTTGCTCCTAACAGTTGAGATATATGCTCACCCTGTATGATTGTGGTATATTGTTATGCCAGTTGCATTATTGTAATTACAAATTTGAGGAATAAAGTACAGGAACTTATAAAATATAAACATGGCCAGGCACAGTGGCTCATGCCTGTAATCCCAGCACTTTGGGAGGCCGAGGTGGGTGGATCACAAGGTCAGGAGTTTGAGACCAGCCTGCCCAATATGGTGAAACCCCGTCTCTACTGAAAATACAAAAATTAGCTGGGCATGGTGGCGAGCACCTGTTGTCCCAGCTACTTGGGAGGCTGAGGCAGGAGAATCACTTGAACCCGGGAGGTGGAGGTTGCAATGAGCCAAGATTGTGCCACTGCACTCCAGCCTGGGCGATAGAGCAAGATTCCATCTCAAAAAACGAACAAACAAACAAACAAAATATATATATATATATACACACATTATTTTAAAACTCAGTTTTTATCTAAAACCTAGATTAAAAGTCTTTGGAAAGAGTTCATGGAGAGGAATACCTTAAAAATGCCACTGAAGCCATTCTGCAATGTACAATATTTCAGAATGACATGTTGCACACAATGTCTATATAATTTTCTGTCAATTGGAAATAATGTGACCAATTAGATTAAAAAATATATTATTAACTCAAAATTTTAAATATATTTAATGAGCTTAAGTTCATTGTATTTTCTGTATTTCTTAAACTCAAGGTATTACCTAGTGCTTTGAGGTATCGATTTTCTGGCCAGAAACTTCTGTGGCCGGCGATAAGTTCTTGTGCTGCATCCAGGAAGAATGACAGGAAGAATGAGGTACACGAACAAGTGAAGGGTGCACAATAAGAATGAGGTACCCAGACAGGTGAAGGGCAAGACGAAGATGAGCTTTACTAAGTTTTAGAACAGCTCAGAGGAGACCACAGTGGGTAGGTAGCTCCTCTCCGCAGGCAGCTCCTCCCAACATCTACTGCTCTCAGCAGAGAGGAGGCCCTGGAGCACCCGGGTGCTCCTTGCTCCTCTCTGCATGGTAGTCCCGACGTCTCTGCAGGTCTCTGAAGCTCTCAGCAGAGAGGGTAGTTCCTCTGTGCAGCTGGTTGTCCCATCGTCTCCTGCTATCAGCAGGGAGGGCAGCTTCTCTCTGCAACTGGTCTTCCTGTCCCTCCATCCTCTCTCTTGCTCTGCCTGAGCCCGAGGCTTTTATGGGGTGGAGGAAATGCCTGCTGATTGATCCATGGGCAGCCATGGGCAGGCCAAAGGAGGCACCACAAGTCCTAGGGACTGACTGCCAGGCTCCCAACCTTCAGGTCCTCCCTGGCCTGAAGGTGGGGCCTTACAGGGGACCTGCCCTCTTCTGCCCAGGAGCCTGTCTGCCTCCAGCTGCCATTCATGGCCCCTGGGCTCAGCCCCAAGATTGGAGCAGGCTCTGGGAGAGAAGAAAGGCCGGGCAATGGGAGCAGACACCCCTGAGCCTGCAGGTCGAGGGAAGGGGAGGGTCTTCCCGGCTCTCAAGGGTGCAGGCTGCAGAGATGCCTGGACCTGCACCTGTGAGAGTGCCGCAGCTGCACCAGGGGATCTCCCGCGCAGCCAGCTGGGAATGGGCAGGGCTCCCGCTTGTCCCGGGCTCTCTCCGGCTCAGTGGAGCAGTAGGCCCAGGTCTGCAGCCACTGGTCGGGGTGCTGCAGCTGCACGGGGAGTGTAGATCTTGCCAGCTCCCAGACCCCTTCAAGAGCACAGGGAGGCTCAGATCCACAGCCGCAGTTTGGGCGGGCTCCTACCCGCTCCATAGAGCAGGAGGCCTGGGTCTGCAGCCTCGGTTTGGGCAGCTGCAGCGGCACCTGGGGAGCTCTGGCCCCAACTCGGAAGGGACGGAGCTCCAGCTCAGAAGGGACGGAGCTCCAGCTCAGAAGGGACGGCTCCATTGCAGCCAACATTATGGCAGCAGCGGCTACCATCAAAGGTATCCCATCTTTGGCAAGCGGAAACATCTTAATGCATTTCCCGTTTGCCCCGAGAATCATCTTGTCTCTAATCCTAAGGTAACATCACATACATGTGTGTTACACTAGGATTAGAGACAAGTTCTGTTTAGAAATAACTCCAAACAGCTTTTATATTTTATTTTCACATGGAAAATCAGTCAGATTTGCTTCAGCCTCAAAGAATGTGTTTACTAAAATTAAATGAATGCTGGCAGGGAGCTGCACTTTTTTTTCTAAATAGGAAATGGGTTAAGGGCGGCAGCTGAGTCCTTTCGACATAACCCTAGTAGTCTTTGGCAGCATCCTTTCTGTTTGGTAGGATAAGATATTCTAGGCTCATCTTGCATTTTCTGCCAAAAAAAAAAAAAAAAGCCATTGAATTAGGCATAGAGGAAATTACTATAAAGTTTAAGGGATAATGTAAAGGATCTAGGAAAATACTCTAACTGCTTCACAAACAAGGAAGAAACTGAAACTAGAAATGTAGTCAATTAGTATTGCTGATGTGCTTTATGCAAGAAAGATAGTATATTAGTTCTCTCTTGTCTGCAGCTTCACTTTCTGTGGTTTCAGTTACCCTTGGTCATCCAGGGTCCAAAAATATTAAATGGAAAATTCCAGAAATAAACTATTCATAAATTTTCAATTGTGTGCCATTCTGAGTGGTGTGATGAAATCTTGACACCTGGGACATCAATCATTCCTTTCTCCAGCGTATCCATGCTGTATATGCTGCTGTTATTCCCCCTAACCCCCACCCCGGTCACTTAGTAGCTATCTCAATACTGCAGTGCTTATGTTCAAGTAATCCTTATTTTACTTAATAATGGTCCCAAAGCTCAAGAGTAGTGATGTTGGCATATTGTTATAATTGTTCTTTTATTATCAGTTTTGTTAATCTCTTACTAAGCCTAATTTATAAATTAAACTTCATCCTAAGTATGTATGTATAGGAAAAAACATAGTATATATAGGGTTGGGTACTATCTGTAGTTCCAGGTGTCCACTGGGGATCTTGGAACATATGCCCCTCAGATAAGGGGAACTACTATATACAAGATTAAATAAGGTCACTTAAAATTCATTTATAAAATTGTGTCCTAAAATATTTGTGCTAATAACAAGATATATTCAAATTATTTTATCTAACAAAAATTAACATGTTTTACTTTCTAATAAAAGTTAAAATATGTTAGCAGTCTATACCACTTCTTTAATTACATGGAAAAAGTTACATTATGAAGTCTAATTAATAAATAGTTATTTATAATTACTGCCAAAAGTCAAAAACCAGTTTGATACTTACATCTTAAATACCATGCCTTTTTATACCCTTTTCTTTATAAGTAACTTGTAATTTTACCTTCAAATTATACTGCATTACTTTAAATTAAATAATGAGAGTACATATGTATAACTTGCTTTGAAAATAAATGAATTATGAAAGCTACACTATTTAAAACTTAAGAACTTTCAATAATACCCTATACAATATATTCCATAATTACTTTTTAATACATTTTTATAATATTACTGTAAATTGTGGGTTTAGGGACCGACAATTCAACTAATAGTAAAATAATCTTTTAGCATAACAAAAATTAGAACATCTAAATCTCTTAGAACTTGTCTTAGCCCATTTATATAGTAAGTACTACATAATTGCTAGCTGTCATTACTTGTTACTGTTGTAGCTATTGTTGTTAGCTACATCTGAGCAATTAAGTAAAGTTGGCGAACAACTTTATCTTTCCTACTTTTAAAATTTAACCCCAGTGTTTGCTCCCAAACCTAATAGAACTCTCTAAAATGAAAGTTCTGACACTGGAAAGTTCCACAGCGAACATGAGAGCTACAGTGAACAAAGGGGCTCCTATGGTTAAGAGTCATGAATCAACCTTGTGCACACCCACACACAAACATGCATACACTTATTTTCTGTTCATCAAAGGAAAAGTAATCCTGTAACATTTCCCCCACCTTTCTTCCTATTCCAAAATAAACTCCAGATGAAGATTAAAATCTAAACACAAATACTTAATGTAGGAAAAAATGTAGGATAATATTTTTACAATTTCAGTATGCATATGCAGAAGGACTTCTTAATTAGAAAATAAAGATAGAAAGTTAAACAAAGATAAATTATAAGCAACAGAGTTCCTACAAGTGACAATGATGCTGAACATCACCAGTAATCATGAACTTGAAAGACAAAAGACAAAATAGATCATGCTCCCCTCCCCCTCAGATTGGTAACATTTTAAAAGATGAGTGCTGGGAGAATACATACACGTAAGCATTGCTAGTGAGAAGGTACGTTGGCAGTCGTTTTAGAAAGTTGATGAGATAGAATCTATAAATTTGAAATGTATGTACATAGCAAATTCACAGTGGGGACAGATTCATTATACAAAAATACTTCTACATGCCCAAAAGCATAAATATGTTAGGACAGCCATTGAATTCTATTGTTTGTAGTAAATTGTTTTAGTCCAAACACTAATACCTCTGTAGCAAAACATAGGATCTAATAAAATGGATTATGGGTGGAAATCAGTCCTCTTTAGAAACCTAAAGGAGCAAGGGTATACTGATTAAAAAGATAAAATGCTTTCTTTCTTTTTGTTTTTGTTTTTTTGTTTGTTTGTTTGGAGACAGAGGCTTGCTCTGTTGCCAGGCTGGAGTGCAGTGGCGCGATCTCGGCTCACTGCAACCTCTGCCTCCCGGGTTTAAGTGATTCTCCTGCATCAGTCTCCCGTGTAGCTGGGACTACAGGCGCACGCCACCATGCCCAGCTAATTTTTGTATTTTTAGTAGAGACGGGGTTTCACCATGTTGGCCAGGATGGTCTCGATCTCTTGACCTCATGATCCACCCACCTTGGTCTCCCAAAGTGCTTTTTGATAATTTTGAGAAACGATGGAAGCATATTAGAATGAAAACAACCTGAGGATGTGCTTTTATCTTTATATATTCAAATATTTTTTCTCATTAAAAAGCAGAAAGGCCAGGTATGATGGTTCATGCCTGTTACCCTAACACTTTGGGGGGCCGAGATAGGAAGATCCCTTGAGGCCAGGACTTTGAGGCTAGCCTAAGCAACATAGTAGGACCCTGTCTCTACAAAAAGCTTAAGAAAAAAACTAGCTGGGCGTGGTGGAGTGCACCTGTAGTCTTAGCTATTTGGGAGGCTGAGATGGGAGGATCGCTTGAGCCTAGGAGTTCAAGGCTGCACTGAGCTATGATCTAACCACTGTACTCCAGCCTGGGCAACAGAGCAAGACCCTGTCTCTGAAAAAAAAAAGTGTATATATATATATATGCATATATACACACACACACACATATATATATGTTAAAAAGATAGCACAAATGAGAAAAACTCTGCTCTTTGATCACTGAGTACATCTCTGTAGATACATATATCCTTCACTGCAGATTTTGCCCAAGATACTTGGTCAAAGACAAAGCCAGTACACCCTCTAATAGGGTGAATATGGTTATGCCACCTACTGAGCTTTCTGATTTTGATAGTAGTTAATATGTAACCAGATGAAATTGTCATTATCGTCACTGTCAGGACTATGGGAAGCTTAAGTGTTCTCTTTTTGAGGACAATGAGCACTAAGTGTACAATTGATACAATTAAATAAGTTATATTCAGTTTCTGGGAAGCACTACGGCAATACAAGGAGAAAATTTGATTCTATTTATTTTTTTTAAGGCCCACGTACCTCCTAATCCTAATTTCTCTCATTTCCCAAACATTCCTTGTTTGTTCTTACTGTTATGTGTTTTCCTGTATTTTGCTCTTCTACTTTCTTTTCCATGAACTATCTTTTTCCCTTCCCTTTTTTTCTCTCTTTACCCCTTTACCTCAGCTTTCTAGCAGTGTTTGCTAAATATTTCAAAACTGTACAGAACTTGTTCAAATTGTGTGCTCCCCTTTCTGTCAAGAACTTGCTACTCAGGTAACCCAATTGGTGATTTTTCCTGGAAATACTGATGGATGCTATTCCTATAGCGAAACCCAGAACAGAGATGAAATAGATGTCATCCTCAGCCATTAGCATTCAAACTATAAAAATTAATTTACACTGGTATAGTAAGGATCAGAATGTTAAAGCTGTGTTACACCTAGCATCTTGTATGAAACTACCCCATGAAGGTGAGACCACAGATATTATTGCCCCACTATTGGCATGAAAGCTGAGGCTCAGAGCAGTTAACTGAGTTACCCAGGACCACACAGCTAAGTTAGAAGTAGGGCTCAGGTGTCCTGGCAACTAACTGGTTCAGTTATTTTTTTCCCTCAAGCTCATTTTCCCTCTCCTAAAGAATATGAGGCTCTGTCGTGGTGAAAGGGGATTTTAATAATACTTTCCTTTTTATCTGTGATTATAATGAATGCGGCATCTCTCCCATTAAGGATCATTCCTCCACCCACATTCTTAATACATCTGCTGCATGCATCCTTCAGAGACCTCCCTCTGGGATCATCCCTTGTCACTCCAAAAGGCTCAACCTCTCCTCTGTCATTTGCGCCTCCCACTCAGCATTTTTAGAAGCAATATTTCATTCAAACTTATTCAAGTTTATCTCCACCTAAAGAAATATTCCTTTCACCCTGGCATCTCCGTCAGGTACTGCCCTGTTGTTTTTCTCCCCTACAGACAAACTGCCAAACTGGCTCTAGTCCCTCACATTCCCCATCCCCCTCAGCAAGCTTCTGCCCCACACTGGCACTGAAACAGCTGAATCCCAATGTCCTTGTCCTTAAACCCAGCAGAAAAAAAAAATCAATCTATTATTTGATTTCACAGCAGCATTTGACATGGGTAGCCAGGAATTTATCAATAACAACCTTTACAGATCATCTTTGTAATTTATCATGAGGTATCAAATGAATGCTATTAACATTAATCCCTCCTATTTTAAGTCATTAATCCAAGTAAATGCTCACTTATTTCTAGCGTCTTAGAAACCATTTAAATTATGTTACATTTTGAATCAATACATTATAAAATTATACAATCATTTGTAATAATTTTTTAAAATGTTGTGTGCTATTAACATTGATGCCTTGGTATAAAGTCATGATCATTCTGGTCTAGTAGCAATCTTCTATTGACTATTCTCTTACTAAAGCGGTCCCTTCCTTGGGACTCAGAGACCTCACACTCTCCTACCTGTGTTTCTTCCTCTCTAACTGGCCCTTCTTGCTCCATTTGGGTGCTCCTGCCCATTGCCTAGACAAAGGCATTCCCTGTAACTCTGTCTTGGGCTCTCTCTCTCTTTTCATCAACATCTTCTACCTGGCTATTATCATCCGTTTCCATGGCATCAGCTTGCCCAATAAACTGATAAATCCACAGTCTCTATAAGTAGAGCAGATCTCATCAAGCTAGTGGCATTCAGACTGCTTTAACTTTAACCAAAAATAAGGGATTTTGTACATGTTCAGTAAGCAGTTCCCACTGTAACACTATAATCACATTTCCACCATTGTGACCTAGGACACTTACAGTAAAGGATACAGATGATTGAGATAGAAATAGTGACAAAGAAAAATAAGGTTAGGATATAGGTTTTAATGCTGTAACAAACAGACCTCAAAATACAATGGTTAACTAAGAGAATGCATTTCTCTGTCACATAAAGGTCCCAACTGGAGTAGCCTTTTGATGACTCAAGGGCTGAGGCTGTGCCTGGTTTGTGGTTCTGCTTTCCTTAACACATGGCTTCCATCTGATGAGCTACAGCAGTACCTATCCCTACAGTCAGCATGTCCACATTCTAGCCTGGGCAAGGAAGAAAGGGGAAGCGCAAAACTGTACCCTTCCTTTTTAAGTCATGAACTGAAAGTTGCATGTATCACTTCCACTTGCCCTCCAATCACCAGAACTTAGTCATATGCCATACCCAGCTTCAAGGGAGGGGGTTAAGAAATAGAAGTCAACTAGGCAGTCTGCACCCAGCAAAGGATCAGGAGTTCTATTATTAAAGCAGAATTGGAGAAGTGGTAACAGGAAACCACCACCAGCCTCTGCTGCATGTATATGAAACAGATGTTTCCCAAATCACTATTCTCACTTATTCTGTCTGATACACTGTATTTTTTATTATATTCTATTTCATTTTTAAAAATCCTGGTCATGACTCACAGGTCATGATGTTATAACCCACTTAGATGCTAATACCATAATCTGAAAAATATTACCTATATTATGTCTAATATTGGCCACTTGAAGTATGGCTAGCCTAAATTGATCTATGTTGTCAGTATAAAATTCACACCAGCTTGTGAAAACAAATTATGAAGGAAAAGTCTTTAAGATATCATTAACAATTTTATATTGGCTAAATGTTGAAATAATTATATTTTGGATATATTGGATTAAATAAAATACATATTAAAATTAATTCAATGTTTCTCTTTATGTGGTTACTAGAAAATTTTAAATTTAAAATTACACAGGGCGATCACATTCTATTTCTAGTAGACCACACTGCTCTAAGCTCAAGATTCAAATGTCAAACTCCTGTGAATATTAATACGTGAATATCCCACAAGCACTTACTCCATCTTCCCAATCCTCAGCCCTTCTGTCCTCCTTCTGCTCCCACCAATCTGTTTCTTCTGTTTCACTCACTCAGCTAAAGGCAACACAATTCACTCAGTGACAAGTCAGGAAAATGGAAAGACACATTTTCCTTTATTCCTCACATTCATATATTCGCTGAGCACTATAATTATCTCTTAAATATGATATAAATCTGCAAGCTCTTTTTAATACTACCACAAATTCCATAGTTCAAAATGCCATCAGCTTTCACCTGTATTATTACACCAGCTCCCATCTGGTCGTTCCTGCATCCTGGATCACCTCTTTCTAGCTGCCCTTTCAAATTTCAATAAGAGCAAGCTTTCCAGGAAACAAACCTGAAGTCAATCCACTGAGTACTCCTCTGAATACCTTAATATTGTTGACAAATTCCTTTCTGATTTGAAGCATCAGAAAGGAGTATTTCCTCCATACCAAATAGTTTTTATTTCATGCATGTGCCGTGATTCTTCTCCCTCCCAGACCTTTGCATCTGTCATTCTTTATGCTTCGAAAGCTCTTTTCATCTCTTTGTTCTTCTAGACAACCACTACTCATACTTCAGAGCTTAATTTACATTTTGCTTTCCCTTGAAATGTTTTTAAAAGGTTCCAAGTCTGGGTTATGTGCCCTTTTTATGTGCTCCCAGAGCATCCTGAATTTCTCCAATAATATGTTTGGCTACTGTATTTTATGCAATAGTTTTATATTGTATTTTATACAGTAGTTGTTATATTTTATACTGTATTTTATACAGTAGTTTTATATTGTATTTTATACGGTATTTTATACAGCAGTTGTTGTATTTTATACAGTAGTTGTTTTTCTGTCTCTTTTTGCCCCTGCAAGAATGTAAAACCTTTAAGTGCCTGTTTTCATACTTATTTGACCACTATCTCTAGAATCTTGCATGATGTCTAGCCCTAATAGGATCAAAAAATACTTACAAAGCAACTGAATAGCTACATGAATAGATGGATGAATAAATGCATGGATGGATGGATGGATGAATGAAATCATTTATATGACTTAAAGCTTGCAGAGGAATATCATATTTGGAAGGCAGTAAGGAAGTTTGTGTAGTTGATGGTAAACGCAATTGGGTAGTTTGTTAGGCACAATAGGTCAAAATTTGTTTTTGAAGTCCTGTTACTTCACCTTTCTTTGTTTCACTTTCTTAAAACAGGAAACTCTTTTCTATGATCATTCTTCCAGGGCCTGGCTCTTCATCTGCAATCCAGTAATATCCCTAATGTCAAAAAGCTACTAGTTTAATTCATGTCATTTTCAAAGAGGACTACTGAATTCTGATGTGGCTTCAAACATTTAGGGTAGGCATATCTAATGGAGAACTTGCAGCCACACTGACTGGTAGTGAAATATCTATTTTGAGCCTGCCCAGTGTTGCTTAAATTGTAGTTTTCCTTGCCAGCTATTCATACAAGAGATGTGAGAAGCACCATAAAAGGCGTTGTGAGGAGTTGTGGGGGAGTGAGGGAGAGAAGAGGTTGAAAAGCTTATTAGCTGCTTTACGGTAAAAGTGAGCTCTTATGGGAATGTAGTTTTAGCCCTCCAGGGATTCTATTTAGCCCGCCAGGAATTAACCTTGACTATAAATAGGCCATCAATGACCTTTCCAGAAAATGTTCAGAGACCTCAACTTTGTTTAGAGATCTTGTGTGGGTGGAACTTCCTGTTTGCACACAGAGCAGCATAAAGCCCAGTTGCTTTCGGAAGTGTTTGGGACCAGATGGATTGTAGGGAGTAGGGTACGATACGGTCTGGTCTCCTCCAGCTCCTTCTTTCTGCAACATGGGGAAGAACAAACTCCTTCATCCAAGTCTGGTTCTTCTCCTCTTGGTCCTCCTGCCCACAGATGCCTCAGTCTCTGGAAAACCGTGAGTGCCACACAGAGAGCATGAAGCATGAACCTAGAGTCCTTCATTTATTGCAGATTTTTCTTTATATCATTCCTTTTTCTTTCCTATGATACTGTCATCTTCTTATCTCTAAGGTTCCTTCCAGATTTTATAAATCTAGTTTACTCATTACTTGCTTACTTTTAATCATTCTTCCCTAACTCTCTAAACCTCTAATATGCAAAGCCTTCCTAAGGAGTGTCAGAAATTTTTAGCTTTTTTAAAAGAATAAATTTTAGATATTCACATTCATATTGATCTACTTGAGACCATGCTATTTATCTTTTCTTACTTCCTCTTTCTTAAGGGTCCATTTTCTATTTTATAAAAATAAAGACAATTCTCTCCCACAACCAAACATGGAACAATGCCCTGGAGTATAAAAATCTGTGGGGTGCCAAATAAAGGAACAATTTGAAATACTGGTGTTGATATTGAAAAAGCAAGGGACTCTAATGTCAGGAGAGAAATCCTTTTGCAGATGAGGTGGTGATGAATTCTTTGTTTCAACACAACTGAAGGAGGAACTAAAGGAAATACCAGCTGATGAGTGATGAGAAGGGATTCTTGATAATAGAATACTAGGTGATTTTTAGCATGTAATGCAGAAGTTGCAAGAAATGGTAACAATGATGCAATTGTTTTACTTGCCATTTATTTACTTTTATGTGAACCATTCTTCTTAGCACTTATAGCTACACAAAACAAAAAAAGTAACAGAATTAATGTTAGACCTTGTTTAATTCTTGCAATAAGGACTATTCATCCATGGATACATAAATTCACTGGGGGAAAAAACAGCTCATCATTCTCATTAAGGATGTGCTTCAAAAGTATTTTAATTTTATATCTAACATGTATGAATCATACTTTGTAATTTATTTATTTTGTTTTGATCAGTTATACACAAGTATTTTTGAACACAGCTCAATCAGAAGGAAATGTTTAATATTTATAAATTTATGGTCACATTCTATTTAAAAGAGGAGTTAAATTTACCTACCCTCATATGTTACATATATATGCATTTATGTATATGTATACATATATGTATATATGTGAACGTAAGTATACATACATATATGTATAGATGCTTCGTAATAAAGAAGTAAGAATAATTCACAAAATTTTTTGAAATATAGAAATTTAGGATAAATTTCTGTATGGTAATTGGCATGGAAATTCAAATTCAAAAAGGAAAAAAGAAGAGAAAGATATTAAATATCAGACCATTAAAAGAATTTTTTAATGTATTTTTAAATAGTGATAGTAGGTATCTTATAGTAAAGTGTTTATTATCCCATGAGAAAATTGTAAAAGTAATCTAAATATTAATTTAAAATATCATCAAATATCTTTTGCTGTTGCTTAAAATCATGATAAAAATATGTTTACTTGAAAATATGTAAGGAGTGCACAGTGTCCAAAAATTATTTTAGGAGTTCTGTGAGCAAAAATGTATAAAAACTACAAGGTTGATCTTAAATTATATGTCAGGGTACTGAGAAAGTTTCTGTACTGCACATGAGTTACCAAAGTCTAAAGTCAATCACCAGAGGACCATTTTTGGATGGAGCCATTGTCTAATCATGAACTGAAAGGCAAATATTTAAAATGCAAACATCCATGATTAGGTAACACTCTTAAGACTTTCTTAGCTGCTTACCACAACTGAGACTGTAAAGTAATGGCTCACTTTCTTTGAGGCTCAGATTCCATATCTGTGGAGTGGAGGTGAGTACTTACCATACAATTTTCACAGGGCTGCTGAATGTGTGTATGTATATATGTGTGTGTATATATGTCTGTATATATATTTTAATGAAAATTCTATAATTTGATTAGTTTTTGTAATGTCCACATGACTGAGAGCTTGCTTACTTTTTACAGCAACTCGAAGGTAAAAATAGACTTACAACATGAACAAATGTAACTACATATTTTTATTTGAATTCAGATGTTCACAAATTGTTCCTTAGAGTGAAGCATGCCTACAGGTTTTAATCTGTTTAAGACCTACCTCTAGTAAAATGTTCACTGCCATGGCATGTGAGGGAAAAGGGAAATAATTCTTATGCATGGCCTTCAACAGCCAAATTTCACGCTCATCAGTATGTCTTCTCTTGGTGTAGAACTGATGATGATAATTATGATGATGGAAAAAAGTGCTGTTGATAGCAATGCCTGTCTTCCTTCACTTTCCTCTAATTGAACCGTCTCATTCCCAGGCAGTATATGGTTCTGGTCCCCTCCCTGCTCCACACTGAGACCCCTGAGAAGGTCTGTGTCCTTCTGAGCTACCTGAACGAGACGGTGACTGTAAGTGCTTCCTTGGAGTCTGTCAGGAGAAACAAGAGCCTCTTCACTGACCTGAAGGCAGAGAACGACGTACTCCACTGTGTCGCCCTTGCTGTGAGTGTGGCTGTCTGACTTAATATACTTGGTTCTTTTAGTCAGCGTCATAGGGATCTAGTATTCTGTCAAGATGAGGCTTTGTGAGGCTGGTAAGCACTTCAGGAAGCAATCCAAACGTAGCAAACTAAGTATAGAAATTAAGGAGCAATGCATGACTCTCCAGCCATGGGAGACAAATATTTACAGGCACACAAAAAATCAACTTAATAATCAAATAGAAATCCTATTAGCCAGAAAGGAAAAAAAAAGAAAATGTGACTTCTTAAAATTAAGGTGGAAAAAATATTAATAAAGTAAACTAGGCCAAGGCTCAACATGAGCCACCGGTGGTGGACTGACTGGAACACATCACTCCACACTACTTTTAAGAGTAAAAATTGTAGAAATTACCCTGAGCAAAGGTGTAATATCTCTTCAGAGTTGTCCACCTGTGAGATGCTTACAGCCTAGTGTCAGTAAAATACGGGATTTTTTTCCATAGCCTTTAAACCATGCTTCAACCATGCCCTTTTAGCATGTAACATCAACCTGGTAAAGCTCAGTGTATAATTGAATCAAGACTGTTTTTTCTGAGCTGTATGAAGATGTGAATCTCACTTATGACCTCTCTTACTGATGTATTTTCCTCCACCTTGTGTCCTGTCTCCCCATTTGTAAAACGGCAGAAGTGATTCCTGTCCATGCCAACTTTCCCTGCTGAGAACAAGGGAGTGAAGTTAAGTAAGAAGGGCAAGATCTCCAGGAAAGAGTGGAACAGCAAATAGGGGAGGAGACCTGCAGGTGCTGCATGGGGTTTCAGGATCTGTCCTGTATTTCAGGTCCCAAAGCCTTCACCCAATGAGGAGGTAATGTTCCTCACTGTCCAAGTGAAAGGACCAACCCAAGAATTTAAGAAGCAGACCACGGTGCTGGTTAAGAATGAGGAGAGTCTGGTCTTTGTCCAGACAGACAAATCAATCTACAAACCAGGGCAGACAGGTATGAAGAAGCCTACAGACAGGACAACTTCAAAAAGGAAAGATCTTCTTCCCCTGGATGTTCCCCAGGCAAAGTTCCTATGATCTTGGTTCCTTAATAGCTTGTCTTACCAGCCTACAAGCCTACTTTGGGTTTGGGGGCTCATGAAAAATATTTCTGTTTCAGTGAAATTTCGTGTTGTCTGCTTGGATGAAAACTTTCACCCCCTGAATGAGTTGGTGAGTTTTCTGTTATCTACATAAAATGATTGTCTGTATAAACAGGCTGGGAACCTGTTTTTTAAAGTGTTGGGGGAAGACCAGGGAGAGGAAGAATCTGGTATCATTAACAGTAACTTCTGGCATTACAACAGCACAAGATCCTAATCTAAAACATCATTCCAGGTAAAGAAAGTAGGCAATTCTTTCTGTCTTGGTGCTAGTACTCAGTCAGTTGTCACACGATTACATTTACTTTTCGAATAGTTCTTAATTAGGACAATTAGAAAGATACATTCAATAGCAGACACAGATAAACCCTCAAAGAACCTAAGCTCAAAAAACATTTTAAAGATTTAGATTTTTTCTATATACACCTACCAAAATCTTCACTATAAAGGAAAGTCAGGGTAATTAATTTGTTCCTCAAGACTAACCCTTGGTATCTGTGACAAGAAACAATTCTTTCTATTGTAATGCAGACATCAACCCAAAGTCTCCATTTTTCTCTCCCAAATCAGCTTCTTCACATTTTCTTATCTCAAAAAGAGGCAACTCTTCTCTCATAGCTCCAAAGACAAAAGATTATGGCCTAGTTCTTGTTTCTCTTTCTCTCATACCCACATCCACTTCACTGGAAAATTATGTTGGCTTAAAATATATTCAGACTATTTCTTATCATCTGAACTACTGCTGCAAGCTAGTCCTAGCCAATGTCATCTCTAAATAAGATCATTACGATAGCCTTCAAAGTGGTCTCCCAGCTTCTACTTTCACTCCTCTGTCTAAAATGAGGCACCACACCCATCACTCTGTCAGCTTAACTCGGCTTTGTTTTTCTGTTGGCACTTACCACCATCCTATATGTATTGGTTTTTAAAAATCTGCCTATTCCTATTATAACATAAGCTCCATTAAAGCAGACATATTGTTCTTTTGTGCATGGTTATATTCTCAATACCTAGAATGATGCACAGCACATGAGAAGGTACTTAATAAAGATTAGTTTTAAAAAATGAATAAACATTGATACTAGCTCCTTTATCAATGTTTATTCATTTTTAAAAGTAATATTTATTAAACTAATATTTATTAATGAAATACGTCCATTCCTCCTCATTCTTAGAACTACATAAGAATTCTATGAGCCATCTTAATGATTACATCTGAACATATTTACTTATAGTTACATAAGTGTTTATTTCTCAACCTGTAAAATTGCATAGCAAAGGATTGATCTTCACTAGGATGCTATAAGCACTTAAGACATGTTAATAAATCCATTTTTAGTAAATGCACTTTACATGTGTATTTGTTGCTGAAGGCCTAGTAAGTTCTTAACATTATTTATTAATTGCTTAAAATAGATTAATGAAAAGTTCTATAAAATTTAATCTGGACTATTTCTGTATTTCACTATAGAGGGAATTATTCTATATAAAACTAATTTAGATTTTTTTAATTTTTTATTGTTTTTTTAATTTTTGTGGAAACATAGTAGGTGTATATATATTCATGGGTTACATGAGATATTTTGGTACAGGCATGCAGTGCATGATAATGATTATGGATGATAATTATTATCATTATCCATATCATTATCCAATCATGGATAATGATTATTATCATGCATTGCATGCCCGTATCAATAAATGGAGTACCCATCCCCTCAAACATTTATTCTTTGTGTTACGAACAAATCCAATTACACTTTTAGTTATTTTTAAATGTACAATTGAATTATTTTTTACTATACTCACCCTGTTATGCTAGCAAATACTAGCTGCTTTGCTTATAAATGAGATTTAAGAATATTTGAAAATAATTATAAACTTCTTCTTTTTTCTTTTGTCTTTCAGATTCCACTGGTATATATTCAGGTAAAGCAACATGAAATATTCCATATTAGAAGGAAAGCAATACATATAGGGAAAATGTTCTTATTTGAGAGGTTTTTACAATATCTCAGAAACTTGTCATTAAAGGAGAAGGCTTCCAACTCCCATAGAGCTAGATGGCTATAACTCATCTCCTCTCCTCACCCTATACTACTACCCCATTTGTCCTTTTTGTAGATAACTTAGGGTTTCCATAGATATCTTTTATTAGCTCCAATGCTGCAGGTGCTTTTGTAAGTTATAATTAATTTACTCACAGGATCCCAAAGGAAATCGCATCGCACAATGGCAGAGTTTCCAGTTAGAGGGTGGCCTCAAGCAATTTTCTTTTCCCCTCTCATCAGAGCCCTTCCAGGGCTCCTACAAGGTGGTGGTACAGAAGAAATCAGGTAGAAGGACAGAGCACCCTTTCACCGTGGAGGAATTTGGTATGGATCATGAACAGTCATCGAACATTATTTTTCTTCATATTGAAACTCTCAGGGCCTGGAATTTAAGCTCATTTGGAGTCTTTCCATTTCCCATGGGTGACATTAGGCTTGGAGTAGAACTAATTACACCTAAGTCCAATGAGGACATCAGTGATTTGCGAATAGGACTTCACATAGCTTGGTTATTTTCTGTAGCAATATTTAATACCAACCCCCAAAATTAAAACATTCTTGTTTTAATAGAGTTTTCCATAATTAATTAGGCATACAGCGATCTCTCATAGTCTCTCAACTGAAATCTTCATCTGAGAGGAGGATAGATAAGAATATATCAGAGAGCAGAGCTACCTTTTCAGAGCCCTAAAATAGTATTAGGGAACTGTTACAGGGAACCTGAAAATATGAATTCCCCCAACGTTGAAAACCAATCACCAACCTTCTTTGTCACCAATCAACAGTTCTTCCCAAGTTTGAAGTACAAGTAACAGTGCCAAAGATTATCACCATCTTGGAAGAAGAGATGAATGTATCAGTGTGTGGCCTGTGAGTTCATTTTTTAAAAATCTTTTGTGGGGGATTATTTAAAAGGGACTCACTATTTGGGATATTTTAACCACTCTCTCTAGGAGCAGTGCCAACACAAAAATTTTAAGTGCTTTGACAGCATCCTCATCTGTAGAATGTTATCCTCCCGTTGCTTTTCTATTTTTCCTTTTTATTTTCTTTCACGTTCTTAATCGGCATTAGTCTATCATGAGGTAAGAAACTGTTTCTAGAAAGGTTATGCTAATAGGATTGATTCTGAAAATGACAAAACTGCACACACACACACACACACACACACACACACACACACAAAATGGGAAGGGTGGATAGTGTTGAAGGGTATTGGCTCTGCCTTAACCAAAAATAACCAAACGTATATTAGGGAGATAATTAACACATGGCTATAGGGGAAATTCAATCATCAACAGATCATTTACCTGACCTTGCATGCTTACTGGAAAAATCACTTAGATTCAGAATTTGTAGAGATAGGCATACAACTGAAATCTCATCTAACTCACTAGTCTACCTAAGGCTGGTCTACATACCTCTCTGCACTGACATTTTTACTGAAGAGACTGAACTTGATCTCTCAAGACAGTCTGTTCCAACCTTGAAAACTCTTGTTTCCTGGATCTTATGTTCCTATCCGTGGTGGTACATAGTAGCAGTAGCAGAAAGAGCAGGTATAGTGAAGGAATCAGTCCTGCCCAAAGATCACACATGTAATACACCTACTATTCAGCTAGGCCCCTGCTCCAGCTCTGTCTCACAGTGATGGCCAAGTTCCTGGTTCCTCATAACTGGTGTGATCTTGCAAATAGACATACAGAGGACATTCTCAAATAGGAAAGGAGACAAATGCACTTGGAAACCCAGCAATTGTCTATGACATATTTATGACACAATCCCACTTTTGTAAAAAAGTAAACAGGCCCAGCGCGGTGGCTCACGCCTGTAATCCCAGTACTTTGGGAGGCTGAGGCGGGCGGATCACAAGGTCAGGAGATCGTGACCATCCTTGCTAATACGGTGAAACCCCGTCTCTACTAAAAAATACAAAAAAATTAGCCAGGCGTGGTGGCGGGCACCTGTAGTCCCAGCTACTCAGGAGGCTGAGGCAGGAGAATGGCGTGAACTGAGGAGGTGGAGGTTGCAGTGAGCCGAGATCGCGCCACTGCACTCCAGCCTGGGCGACAGAGTGAGACTCTGTCTCAAAAAAAAAAAGTAAACAAATAAAACTCGATATGGAGATGGCTGCACATGGGGAGAGGATGATGGAAGAAGAGACACTATCATACTAATAGTTTGTATTCCTAGGTAGACTTGAGGGTGTTTGTTTTTTTTGGTTCTGTTTTCTTTTGTTTGTTTTGTTTTGCTGGTATTATTTTCTCTTTTAAGCACAGGTTTAAGTTTTATAATAAGAAATACTTTTTTAAGATAAAACTTAAAAAAATCAAGGAAAAAAGAAATGATAAAAGAAGAATGTAGTAAATTTCAGCATGTTGCAATGGAGATTTCTATAAGAGCCATTAGTGACTCTTGTCTTCAATATTGTGTGAGCCCAGCAGAGAGCAGAGGGAAGTACAGACAGGGAATATACTGTAGCTAAAGGGGAGATATAAACACCTAGAAAATGAGGAGGTTCAGTGTTTGCTCTGATTCCTCTGGGAATGTTCTCATGACAGGTACACATATGGGAAGCCTGTCCCAGGACATGTGACTGTGAGCGTTTGCAGGAAGTATAGTGACACTTCTGACTGCCATGGTGAAGATTCACAGGCTTTCTGTGAGAAATTCAGTGGACAGGTAGGTTGAACACTGTTTTTTCTAGAGAATAACAATAAAGGCGTTGTTGACAAGCAGTGAGTTGCAGCATTTTTCTGACGCAGGAAGAGAACAATCTAGAAGAGAATTCCATGTTGGCTATTGTAATTTTTCAAAAAAAATCATGAACTTAGCACAATGAGAATCATTTATTTCTTGTAAATGCCCATCGTGAGTGTTTCAGAATGATAGATGCTGAGCCATCCAAAGCCTCCATGGGCATTCACTTCTACAAAGGAAGGAAAAAAACCACACAGCTCTTAACTGCCTTAGCTGGCCAGGGCATCAGTTCTGCTCTCTCTGTGAACAAGAACCTGTCACATGGTCCCCACCAAGATGCCAGAGAGTTGACAAACACAGTCCACATATAGGAGGCTGCTTCCCAGCCACAGCTGAATGTTATGGAGGAGGAACCAGACTTTGATGAGGAGTTCTAATGATCAAGAGCAGATGTACTGTGTATTTCAACATAGCAAGTGGACAGGACTTGAACTATTTACAACGCATAGAAATGATAAATACTTGAGTTGGTAGGCACCCTAAATCCCGCGGTGTGATCATTACACATTCTATGCATGTAACAAAATATCTCGTGTACCCCATAAGTATGTATAAATATTACGCATCCTTTGTACAAAAAAAGATTACTCCTCAAATTTTAAGACATTTCTATCGCATTCTATCTAGGGAATTTCAGACACCAAGGAATACATCTGTCAATTATACATGAGATATTGTTGTGAAATTTAATATTTAGTTGCTAGAGAATATTTATCATGTCCTCGTCATAGAAAATGCCTACATGATGTTGTCCCCCCACAAAAATCACACCAGGTTAACTGACCACTGATGTATTTAGTATAGTATACATTGTATTTTTGTATTTTATTTTCTCCCTCCTTAGCTAAACAGCCATGGCTGCTTCTATCAGCAAGTAAAAACCAAGGTCTTCCAGCTGAAGAGGAAGGAGTATGAAATGAAACTTCACACTGAGGCCCAGATCCAAGAAGAAGGAACAGGTTTGTGTACTACATGGGTATAAGAGAAAAAACAATAGGCATTGATTTTCTTAGCCAAATTATGAATTGTAAGTTGGAGAGAGGTGATAGAATTTTAGAGACATCATTCTTCCCAAAAAGAACAGATTTTTTTCTTCTTTTTCAGTGGTGGAATTGACTGGAAGGGAGTCCAGTGAAATCACAAGAACCATAACCAAACTCTCATTTGTGAAAGTGGACTCACACTTTAGACAGGGGATTCCCTTCTTTGGGCAGGTGGAGTATTTTCCAGTTCACTTATCAACCCATGTACTGTTACCTAATTAGCACAATAGTTATGGTTTCTGCTAAAACCATGCCTGGTTAATGTTATCATTTAATATAACCAAAGGTATAAAATACCACCAAGGCTTGATTAGTATAACCAAAGGTATAAAACTACATAAAAATAGATTTATTCTTCTGTAAATCTGTATATGAAATGTATGTAATTATCCTAAAGCCTTATTAAAATTAGGAGAGTTTTTCCCCCTTCTTTTGAAACGGCATTGTACAAGTCACTCAATCTCCTTCTCATGGTTCACCAGGCAGTCTCAGGTTTTTATGACATTTTCTCACAAGAATCTCAAAATTCATGCTGACCAGTTTCATTATGATGCTAACACTAACTTTGTATGGAAACAGGTGGGTAGGTGGTTTTAATTTTTATTTTGAGATATTAAAGATTCTACAATAATGTTTATTTCATGGATAGTATATTTACACTATTTTTCTATAACAAGTATATTTCTAAAACAGTGAACATGGGGTAAAACTGCTATTTAAGGTTCTCAGATTTTTGAATTATGAATTTTCATATTATCTACCAAAAAAATCTTCTCTTACAATTTTTCTGTTGTCAGCAGATGTGCAAATGGATCTTTATGACTCTAGAAGTCTGAGATGACAGTTACATGTGCCTCAATGTATATTTACTGTGTATCATTTTCCTAATGTAAATGTTATAGGATTTCAGCTATGAAGGGTGTGAAAGAGGCATAGACTCAATAAAGTGGAGTACATTCTAGAAGGCTTGGTTGTGTCATGACATCAAAATGTATTCAACTTCCTAAAATGAAAGTTCAGCTCATTTGTAAATTTCTCAGAAAGATAGTGTACTTTTTAAGTACATTTTATTGCTGTTAAATAACTATCCTATTTGCCATAAGGCTCTCTAGCTAGAAGAAAATCAGAATTATGTGCCTGTTCTTGTCTTTGTACGTGCAGCCAACATTTCATTGGCAAACTTAGATTTTGTAAATCAGTTATGAGTACTGATGGGGGTCAGCCTATTGTTCTTCCTGCTACCAAATGTAGCTTATACTGAAAAAGAATCGCCACCTTTACAATCTGAACTGGACTACTCAACTGCCGATACAATATTAGCAGTAAATTAGCTTTGGCAACTTATTTAATACTGTGTGCCTCTTTTCAATTTTACATTTTTCACATGGGAAGTGTGTCATAAAATCTGCCTACCTTCCAAAAGGCCGAAGATCTAGGTTGAGAAGCAGAGACCATGTCTAAGACAGCTAGAGAAACACGCAGGACAATGCATTGGCGATTGTTTACTTGTGCACTTACGAGACTTCAGACACTAATCTATAGGAAGTTAATGGTCCACTTCAAAATAGGTGTCTGGGGCACAAATAAATTTAGTTAATAGATTAAAATATTTCATTATCATGTTACTCTAGTGCTCTGTGATTCTCTAAGAGTTATATGTAATAATACAGAGCACTTCCAAAATATCTAGAATACATTTTTCAGGTCACTTTTGTTATTATCCCTATCACTCTCTATCCCTTCACACTGCTCTGTTTTTCTTCTTAGGATTGATTACTACTAAATTAGTGTATATTATATATATATTTATTTAGCATCTATCTCTTTCACTAGACAGTAAGCTCTGTGATGGAAGAAACTTTGTTTTTTTTCACTGCTGTGTCCTCAGTGCCCGGAACCATGTTCGACATAGAGGAGGCACTAAAAAATGTGATAAAATGATATGTTTGGTGCCTATTAGTTATTACCAATATAACTAATCCACAGCTTTTAATCTTCAGGTGCGCCTAGTAGATGGGAAAGGCGTCCCTATACCGAATAAAGTCATATTCATCAGAGGAAATGAAGCAAACTATTACTCCAATGCTACCACGGATGAGCATGGCCTTGTAGAGTTCTCTATCAACACCACCAACGTTATGGGTACCTCTCTTACTGTTAGGGTAAGTTGGAAAGAAGTTACCAATGACATGAAGTAGCCTTGAAAACAAGGTTGCAACCGAAGGGTGATAAAATTTCCAAACTGTGTCTAGTTCTATGGAGAGAAAAAAAACTAGCAATTAGAAACCAATTTAAGGTTAACTTTTTTAAAGTTTATGAAAAGAAGGCAGTATATTGTTGTGATTAAAAGTGCAGGTTAGACTTCAGCAGTGTTGCTGGGAACGTAAAATGGCGCAGCCACTATGAAAAACAGTATAGTAGTTCCTGAAAAAATTAAAAAATAGAATTACCAAATGATCCAGTAATCCTACTTCTAGACATATATTCAAAGAATTGAAAGCAGGGTCTCAAAGAGATATTTGCACACCCATGTTCATAGCTGCACTATTCACAATAGCTGAGAGATTGAGGCTACCCAAATGTCCATCAAGGGATGAACAGGTAAACAAAATGTGGTATATAAATACAACAGAATATTATGCAGCCTGAGAAGGGAAGGAAATCCTGTCACATGCTACAGCATGAATGATCTTTGAGGACATTATGGTAAGTGAAATAAGCTAGTCACAAAAAGACCAATACTATATGATTCACGTACATGGGGTTTCTAAAGTAGTCAAAGTCATAGAAACAGAAAACAGGATGGTGGTTGCCAAGGGCTAGGGAAAGAGAGAAATGGGGAATTGCTCTTATTGGTATTCAGGTTTAGTTTTACAAGATGAAAAGTTCTGGAGATCTGTTGCACAACAGATGTACTTAACACTACCAAACTGTACACTAAAGATAATGAAGATGGTAATTTTATGTTGTGTGTGTGTGTGTGTGTGTGTGTTTATAATAATTTTTTTGAAAAGTGTGAATTCCAGAATCTGAATCAGATAAAGTGGTTAAAAATACTGGCTCAACCCTGTTTTAAGGAATTAACTAAAACCTCTGTGCTTCATTTCCTTATCTGTAAAATGATTGCAATATTAACACCTAACTCTTGGGGTGGTTGCGAAGATTAAGTGAAATAATATACGTTGAAGCACCTAAGACCCCTTTAACTGTTAGATACTTTTACTATAAAAGCCAATTCTAACATAATTAGCATTTAGTTTTAAAAATATATACTCCAAAAATTATTATCTTACTTTATTTTGTCTTGCTATTCTAATTTTCTCCAGATGACCTGTTCATACCAATATAATTTGTTCAGTATAGCATGCAGTCCTCTATTCATCAAGGGAGATGTAGACATGTCTATGGATGTATGTATATACAATACATATTTAATATATATTACATAATCATGGTAATAGAAAACCCCTGCCTCTTTAGAGTCCTTACATTGTTATAGAGAAATAAATAATGTATTCTATTTATCTAGCTTTAATAGATGGCATAAAAGCACCTACCTCTAATAAACTCAAATTTGAATGTTTACTCATTTCAAAAAGTGTCTTGAATGCTTTCCACGTGCCAGGCACTGTGCTAGTCTTGACAATGAAATTATTATTTCTACATGCTCCCTGTTTGGGGTGATCATATATGTGTTGTCACCAAAATATACATTAAGATATGAACAAAATGTTTTGCTCAAAGATTCACTAGTGCTATTGGGAGCTGGGGATGAAGGTAGAGGAAGCCTGAAAGGAGCTAAGGAATAACTTCTACAGGAAGAAAAGTTGGAAATATAACCCAAATAGGGCCTCTGAGGCATTAGAATCCAGACTGCAGAGAGCATTAAAAATAATCAGCCTAGGCCAGGCATGGTAGCTCACGCCTGTAATCCCAGCACTTTGGGAGGCTGAGGTGGGTGGATTGCTCAAGGCCAGGAGTTTGAAACCAGCCTAGGCAACGTGGGGAAACCCCATCTCTACAAAATATACAAAAAATTAGCTGGGTGGGGTGGCATGCACCTGCAGTCCTAGCAACTCAGGAGGCTGGCTGGGAGGATCACTTGAGCCCCGGAGGCGGAGATTGCACTGAGCCAAGATCATGCCACTGCACTCCAGCATAGGCGACAGAGCAAAACCCTGTCTCAAAAAAATAACAATAATAGCAATCTGCCTAAGATAGCCCAGAAGAGGTAGACTTCAGCTAATTCATCAGCTCAGCTCTTAAACCAATGCTTTTTACCAATGTCTTCTCAGATCTCTAAGGTTACAATATTTTATTTATTCATAATACCCATTCAAAATCCACCCTAAAAGAGGCAGCTGCTTTCTGAAAGCACAGTTCTTCCATTTCTAGAAATTACTTACTCTCCTCAATGAAGTTTCATAGCTCCAGTGTCTCTAACTGCACAGGTAAAGCAGCCAAAGTAATTTCAAGCAAGCTAATCAGAGCAAAAGATGCCTCCTTTTATACTCTTAAGAAATATAAATCTCAATTCCAGAGTCTTTGTGACTCTGTAAAGTCACAAAGCATGCCTGAATTTGAAGCAGAGAAACAAAATAAGGGGTCCTTCTCCTACTTTTCATTGTGGAACAAAAGATTTCCAGCTACTAGTTAAGGTAGGACAGTAAACTTACGTAGTTTTGTGAGAACATTAATCTTTATGACATATAATCTAAAAATAATATAATTTTTCTAATTCATTAGGTCAAATACAAGGATCATAGTCCCTGTTACGGCTACCAGTGGGTGTCAGAAGAACATGAAGAGGCACATCACACTGCTCATCTTGTGTTCTCCCCAAGCAAGAGCTTTGTCCGCCTTGAGCCCATGCCTCATGAACTACCCTGTGGCCAAACTCAGACAGTCCAGGCACATTATATTCTGAATGGAGGCGCCCTGCAGGGGCTGAATAAGCTCTCCTTCTATTATCTGGTGAGAAGGGAGGTTACTGCGTTGACCTCTCTGTAGACAAAACTCTCTGTGGAGCAAGTACTCATGAAGCTCTTTAGATGTCATTACTTCGACTTCTTATCCATGTTCCTTTTGAAAGTTTGACTTCTCTTGAGGTGAATTATTGCCAGCAGGGACTCCATAAAACAAGTATATTGAAGTGAGACTGAAGCGTGTTCTCTGTTTGGCACATTTAATTTCTTTTCATTTTCTTTTTTGCAGATAATGGCAAAGGGAGGCATTGTCCGAACTGGGACTCATGGACTGCTTGTGAAGCAGGAAGACAGTGAGTATTTCCATCATCTCTGCATTGCTGCCCCATTCTGACCCATTCAGCCTTACACCATGGAAGTATCAAAATACTTTCCCTTTTTTTCCATAGGTTTTTAGGGGAACAGGTGGTGTTTGGTCACATGAATAAATTCTTTAGTAGTGATTTCTGAGATTTTGGTGCACCCATCACCCGAGCAGTATACATTGTACCCAATTTGTAGTCTTTTATCCCTCACCCCCTTCCACCCTTCCCCCTGAATCCACAAAGTCCACTGTATCATTCTTATGCCCTTGCATCCTCATGGCTTAGCTGCCACTTCCTAATAGCTTAGCTCCTACTTCGGAGTGAGAAGGTATGATGTTTGGTTTTCCATTCATGAGCGGGAAATATCAGGAATACTTTCAAGTAATGGAGACCATTTCCATCTAATATTAATTAAAAGAAAGTTGAGGGAGGGAAAACAATAATGTTTTTTTTCTCACCCTTTATCAAATATGTGTTGTCTTTTTTTCAGCCTATTTTCTTTGCGTTATTTAAAATGTTGATGTGGGCCAGCTGTGATGGCTCACGCCTGTAATCCCAGTACTTTGGGAGAACGAGATAGGAGGATCTGTTGAGGTCAGGAGTTTGAGACCAGCCTGGTCAACATAGTGAGACCCCATCTCTATAAAAGTAAATAAATAAATAAATAAATAAGAAAAAAGGGAGGAAATAAAATACATAGAATGTTGTGTATAATCTATGCTCATTCCAAATTTTTAAACTATAAATATTCTTGGACCTCTTCTCAAAATGAGAATTGTGTTAGAGAATGGGATGGAGAAAATGTACGATTTCAGGATATGTTGTATATACCAGGTCTTGTGCTGAGTCATTTATGCCATTGATATTATTATAAATATCTTTTTTCTCTTTCAAGATAGTCATGATTTATGAAGCATTAAATTGGGTACTTCCACCACTGAACTGGACTCTTGCCATGAGCAAATATGTCATAATATAAACCTTTGAAAGTTGCTCCTAGTCTAGCAGACTCTAAAAGATAACTTGCTAGAAAAGTATCAGTAATCTACTCTCTCATTAGCTCTTGTAGCAACACAGAAGCACATAGCAGACTGAAGGAAACTTAATGCAACCTCTAAAGAATCTACATAGGCATCAAAAAATAACTTCTGAAGGAGCATGGTGTTCCTCTTATGGAGAAAGAATCGAATATTGGCTCATAGAAGGTTAAAGAGGATGTAGCATGAATACAATGTGTTAAACTCTTACTCTTACATCTCATAACTTCAGGTTCTATTTCCCTCTTCTAGTATGAGGCCTAGATCAAATGGTAGTGAACTGGATGTCTTCATACCCTTAATTAGCATCAGAACATTAGGTAGGTGAGCTGAAGCTTAAAGCTGGTGAAAAATCAATATAGTATGTGATTTATGAGAGGAGAGAGGGCTTTGATAGGGTTTTTTTCTAAAGCTAGAGTCCTTAGAGGCAGTCATCCACTTGTTACATCTACTGTTTATTATGTCTATTACATCTACTAATGGAAATAGTCATTAACCTATGATGGCTTCCTCTCATTCTCTTTGTGCCCCAGTGAAGGGCCATTTTTCCATCTCAATCCCTGTGAAGTCAGACATTGCTCCTGTCGCTCGATTGCTCATCTATGCCGTTTTACCTACTGGGGACGTGATTGGGGATTCTGCAAAATATGATGTTGAAAATTGTCTGGCCAACAAGGTGGGTGTTTTAGATCATAAAATCTTCAACATTTAAAACTGGAAGTTACTATTATCATTTATTTTATACATGTGAACATTAGGACCAAAAGGGTTAAACAAATTCCCCAGAGACATTCAGCAAGGTAGTGGCAGAGTCATACTAAGAAGCAGAATCACTTGATTCCTAGTACAAAACTCTCAAACTTCTCCTAGCATTGCCTCTTACCAATTACACAGTTCAAAGTATGTTATTCCCTTTTTCTATGATAAAAGGTTGGGAAATATGTAAGCAAGTTTTGAAGACTACTAAGGAGCCAAAAGAAAAATGCAAGAGCACCTAGAGCCATGCACGTTCCACCACAATTAATAAGCACCTTGCTGTGTATCAAAGATAAAAATGGCATTTCATGACTAGTAATTTATAAGAATAATTAGAAATAATTCTAATGGCTCAAATGATTCTTGAGAATGAAAGAGAAGTGTAGGGAACAAAAAACTTCAGGACTGACATAATGCCAACCCTCCACGAAGTCAAGCAGAGTGGTTATACATTGTACATGAGGAACACTCTGCAAATGCGAGTGAATGCATGGGTAAACCGGGAAATTTGCTTTTCTGACCTTTTGTTCCAATTTCACAGGTGGATTTGAGCTTCAGCCCAACACAAAGTCTCCCAGCCTCACACGCCCATCTGCGAGTCACAGCGGCTCCTCAGTCCGTCTGCGCCCTCCGTGCTGTGGACCAAAGCGTGCTGCTCATGAAGCCTGATGCTGAGCTCTCAGCATCCTCGGTGAGTTCCCTGCAGCCTCAGGAACCAAGAAGGGCCGTGCCAGGGACTCAGAGCAAGGAAAAATGACTGGATAAGTAGGATAAGATCAATTAAAATTATATTTATCTAGGAATTAATTGCTTTGAGCTCTCCTGTGGGCTTTCATTCATAAGGAATTTTATGTGTATATATATATGAAACTACTCACTTCTGCAAGTAAAAAAAATAAACAAAAAATGTATCACTTAATACAGTGTATTGAATCAAATAAAAGAATTTTTAAAAAGACAAAATGTGATGAAAATTAACAACCAAAAAAGGACTCGTTATTCAGATATGTTACACTTCTTGCTCAAGAGCACATAGCATTACAAACTCAGATCTTCTGACTGTGTCAAGACATCCGTATATGCAAGGCTGGAGAGAATACAGAGCAGATTGTGAAAAGTGCTATAGGAGAAGTGCAGTTATGCAAAATAAAAGAAAGGATTGACTGAGCAACCAGGGAAGCCGTTCGGAAATTATATATTTAAAATGTAAAAAGACCATGCAGTACCCAAAGTCCTTAAAATCCCAGAGCTCCATGCAACCAGTAATAGGAGTTGTCAAACCAGTTTCAACATTTCAAAAAGCCTAACAAAAGTGATACACGTACCTGCACTAAGACTACACAGGCTAAATGAAATATCAGATTTCTGTTTTTATAAGAATTATGGCTGGGCGTGGTGGCTCATGCCTGTAATCCCAACACTTTGGGAGGCCAAGGCAGGCAGATCACTTGAGGTCAGGAGTTTGAGACCAGTCTGGCCAATATGATGAAACCCCGTATCTACTAAAAATACAAAAATTAGTCGGGGGTGGTGGCGGGCGTCTGTCATCCCAGCTACTCAGGAGGCTAAGGCAGGAGAATCGCTTGAACCCAGGAGGTGGAGGTTGAGTGAGTCGAGATCGTGCCACTGCACTCCAGCCTGGGCAATAGAGCAAGACTCGGTCTCAAAAAAAAAAAAAAAAAAAAGAATTATATCAGTTGAAATAATTGCTGTCCCAAGCTACAAATCATTTCGGAGGGAACATATGTGTTATCTCTGAGGAACAAAACTTAGGAAAAATGAATTACTATATAATTGACATTGATAACTGAACTCTTTGAAAATATGGAGCTAATAGAGGAAATAGCAAAAGGGTATGCTGAATTGGAACAACAAAAACTAGTTAATAGCATGTACTAATAGTAGTTTGCTCACATCTTCAAATTTTTAATATGAGAACAATTGTAATAACCTCTTACTGAAGTTTTTTCTACTACCATAATTTAACAAAGAGAAATTTATATTTTTGTTTTCCTGAAATAGAAACTTATAAGAAAATATTTCTTACTTGTTTGTCCTTCTAATGGGATTTTAAATGAAAATATTAGAATACTTCTAAAGGAAGCATTAAGTACATTTCAACAGTAGGATCTCAAGAGGATATGTGGGAAAATAATATATGTTTTATATTTTTATAACATAATTTTATAATTCTCAAAGAATTTTTTCAAATTATAACAACCTTGATAGCTAGATAAGGCAGAATCCTATTTATTAATAATAAAGCAGAAGCTTTCAGGGATTTAGTAGTAGACCTGAGTTAAAACACCAGCTCTTCTCAACCTTTGATTAGTGTTTTACCAGTGAAACACTTTGCTGCTACTAGTGTAGGTCATTCATTCAACACATTTATTTAATGCCCACTGTGTTCTATGCATTATACTAAGTGCTAGTAGAGATCAAGCAGTGAGCTACTGGAAAGATAAAAATTTATGTCTCATGACACTTACATTGTCTGTCCCATAGATGAGACAGACAATAATTATGGAATATGCCACAATAAAGCAGGGAGAGGAAATGAGAAATGTTAAGATACTTTGAGAAAGTGTCTAATTTCATCACACCACTCACTTTGCTCATCTGTTCTTGTCAATCAGTTTTAAACTCCTACAAATATCATGCAATGTAACTATCACAATTTTTATGTCTGTCTTACTTCTCACCTTCAAATGGACTTGAAAGCATCATGCCTAGAATTTTACAGTTAAAGTTTTCTGTATTATATGAAGATCTGGAGCATTTTGTTTCCACTAACAATACCTAAGAAATGCCATCATGTCCTGTGGAGAGAGGATATGCCTATTCGTGTGCCTGTTTAGAACATGCACCCATTAACTTTGTTATACACTGAGTCAGTTGCTCACCACAAGATAAGCACAAAACTATCATTTCCTTCTATCATCTCAAAGCTTTGTGCAATGTCACAAATACAACAGACCTTGATTTTTCAATTAATAAAGTTTTATTTCATTCCAATGTTGAGTCTAGTGGTGGCCTCTGAACTGTGTAACGAAGTAGTATGGCCCTTGAGTACTTAGATGGAGTGTTTTGTTTTTTCCCTAAATTTGTTAAACATCTTCAAAATGAAAACACTGTGTCAAGAAAATGATCCATACCCTCTATAAATCATCAAAGCAATGAGAGCACTCAAAGAAAGACAGATGTTCATTATTCCTGTTCTTTTCTCCTTGAACTTAAAAAATGTCACAAATAAGTTTGCCTTTTTGTCTTTTGTATTTGTACAGGTTTATAACCTGCTACCAGAAAAGGACCTCACTGGCTTCCCTGGGCCTTTGAATGACCAGGACAATGAAGACTGCGTCAATCGTCATAATGTCTATATTAATGGAATCACATATACTCCAGTATCAAGTACAAATGAAAAGGATATGTATAGCTTCCTAGAGGTAAACTCCTTATGTTGCAGATGGTCTGATCTTAAGGTTCTTAAAATATTACACATGGAAAAGAAGTCTTTATTTGAATGCCTTCATGTCCTAGTTGAGGGTAATGGGATATAAAGAGGTAAGTGTCTTCTCTACTAATAGCAGAAGATCTGCTAAAAGCTGCTGAACTAAGCTGGAACTTTTCGGAGTATTATTCAAGTTTTCTTTTTTCACAGAAATTAATTGCTCTGTGATGTTTATTAATATCACATATACAAAATAATTACTGTTGAAAAAGTTTAATGAAAAGGATAAAATTACCTCCTTAAATATATGAATATCCCTTCTACAGATGTGAATGTTAAAAGTTTAAGTTAACTGGATTGCTTGCCAAATTCAATGAAAAGAAGTATCCACCTATGTGTATTTTATAATATATGTTTACTGATTAGATGATAATTTCCTTTGCAGGACATGGGCTTAAAGGCATTCACCAACTCAAAGATTCGTAAACCCAGAATATGTCCACAGCTTCAACAGTATGAAATGCATGGACCTGAAGGTCTACGTGTAGGTTTTTATGGTAAACAAAAAATTAATATATATTGCCTAATATATTCACTAAATTTTAAATTTTTTTTAAAGATACAATGTGATGAAAATTAACAACAAAAAAAGGATGTGTGAGTCATACATATTAAGGTTATTGCTCAAGGTCACATAGCAATATAAACTCAAATTCTAGTAAATGGAGATAGATGTGTTAGGCTGAAAAGGAAAGAGAAAGTTTCCAAGAGTAGGATTAGTGTAAACAGAAATAGAAATGTTCACAAAACAAGACTACATTCTCCATCAGTCAGGTAAAAAAGCCGTTCAACTTCCCCAAAACATCAGCCAATATTTATGTTGGAACCACACACATTCATCAATGACATGAGCTACTTCTTTGATGAACTGAATAGTAATCAAGTATTTATTTATAGTCCCATATTGTCAAATCATGATTGAGGATAAGTTGAGTACAGAGAAAAGAGGGTCAAAAATCAAGGAAAGCATTTAGGGAGAATCAGTTGGCTCTATGGAATTCACTATGAAGTCTATGGCATATTTTATTATTTATAAATTATATTGTATAATCCTTTATCAGTAAGATTTATAGTAAATTTATGCATGTATAGGTATATATATGCACAATTTTTATTCCAGAGAGCTGGTTGTGAAATATTGACCAGCACACCCTTAATAGAAGGTGAATAGAGTGAAAGAAACTAACTGTAATCTTCTGACACAACAGAGAATAGTCTTTATTATCATTGAACTTTTCCCTCCTGTAAACTGTTTCTCAAAGCCACTGTCATAACATGTGTGTCAGTTTTTCCTTGCTCCTGCAGAGGAGCACACCAATGGAAACTTGGATTCCTGCCCTCATCACAGCCTTGTGTCATAGCACTCTCCACTTAGCACAGCGGCAGCAGCCACATAGGACTCCAAAGAGTCCTTGTGCCCCACAGACAATCCAAGCCTCTGTCTGCCAAAGTCTCTATAGCCTCTGCTTATGATCCTCCTCCCCCAGCTCACTCCTAGCTTATTCTTGTTTTTTTGTTTTTTGTTTGTTTGCTTGTTTTTTTTTTGTTTTTTTTGAGATGAAGTCTCACTCTGTCACCCAGGTCGCCCAGGCTGGAGTGCAATGGTGCCATCTCGACTCACTGCAAGCTCCACCTCCCGGGTTCATGCCATTCTCCTGCCTCAGCCTCCCGAGTAGCTGGGACTACAGGCGCCCGCCACCACGCCTGGCTAATTTTTTTGTATTTTTAGTACAGACGGGGTTTCATCGTGTTAACCAGGATGGTCTTGATCTCCTGACCTCGTGATCCGCCCGCCTCAGCCTCCCAAAGTGCTGGGATTACAGGAATGAGCCACCGCACCCGGCCTCTCCTAGCTTATTCTAATACTTCATAAGTCATCCAACATATTTCCTCCTCAGAGAAGCTTTCCTTGATGACCCAAGTGCCCTCTCCTCCTTCCTCTCTATTTCATCAGACAATTTGTTTTTTTTTGTTTTGTTTTGTTTTGTTTTTTGTTTTGTTTTGTTTTTTTGGTGGCAACTATTACATTCTCTCGTAAGCTTTATCTGTATGTTTATTGTAATGTCTTCTTCCTCACCCACCATAGACTCAGACGTAATGGGAAGAGGCCATGCACTCAAGGTGCATGTTGAAGAGCCTCACAGGGAGACTGTGCGAAAGTACTTCCCTGAGACGTGGATCTGGGATTTGGTGGTGGTTAAGTAAGTAACTTCCTGCATATGCAATATGCAACAATAGAGGTCCCTGACTATTTGCAACTCTTTGCTAGTTTTTCTGTTTTTATTGTTTTATATGTTTATGATGTACAACATGATGTTTTGATATATATATATATATATATATATATATATATATACACATACACATAGTGAAATGGTTACTACAGTCAAGCAAATTAACACATCCATTAGCTCACATTGTTACCTGTTTTTGTGTGCATGGCAAGCGCACCTAAAATCTATCCTCTTAGCCAAGTTTCAGTATCCAATACAATATTATCAACTATAGTCCTCATGCTCTCCTTTAGATTTCTAAATTTATTCATCCTACATAACTTCAACTTTGTACCCTTTGACCTGCTTCTCCCCATCCCTGCAACCCCAGCCACCGTTCTACTCTCTGTTCCTATGTATTCAACTTCTTTTAGCATCCACATACAAGTAAGATCATGCAGTACTTGTTCTGTGTCTGGCTTATTTCACTTAGCATGACCTCCCCCAGGTTCATCCATGTTGTCACAAATGGCAGGATCTTCTTCTACTTAAGGCTGGATAATATTCCATTATGCATAGCCACAATTTATTTATCCATTCACCTAGACACTTAGGTTGTTTTTATATCTTGGCACTTGTGAATAATGCTGTAATGAACACCAAAACACATATATCTCTACAAGGTGCTTATTTCATTTCCTTTGGGAGTATACCCAGAAGAGGGATTTCTGGGACATACGGTAGTTTCTATTTTAAAATTTTTGAGGTATCTCCATACTGTTTTCCATAATGGCTGTGGCAATGTACATTTGCACCAAGGGGAGTGAACAAACTCCTTCCAGAGGGACACTGGAAACAGTTTTATCCCTGAAACAAGCCAGTGGGGCAGGTGGAGAGAAAGAGTCGGAATGGCCATATACTCCCTTTCAGACTCCTGGAGTCTTGTTTACTTCTCCCTTTCACTCCCAGATGCAGGCTGTTTAGAAGCCCAACCCTTAGGAGACAGCCAGAAATGGGAGATTTTGCCTGTTCTCTCTGTATTGAGCCAAGGGGTGGTGGGGGCGGCGGGGGGCGCGGGTAGCCACTGGCATTGCTCAAAGGCCTATTTAAAACCACCTCTGTGTTCACTGTGGTCTAGGGAGACTCCTGATTGCAGAGCTCCATCTACTCCTGGAGCTAGGTGATTTAGGAGCCAGACCCTTAGGTAGGAGCTGTAAACGTTGGGGTGCTTGATGCATAGACAAATTATTCCTAGGGGTATGTTCAGACCTGGTTTTATCTGTGGGGCGAGCCAGGAGAAGGAGGCATGGGAAGTGCCCTTACTGCTTTTCAGGCTTCCTGTAAGTCTGTCGTTTCCCTGCCCCTTCTGCTTCCCGGTGCAGGCTAGTTAGAAGCCCAACACTCAGTCAGCAACTGATAAAGTGGGTAGACGAAGCCCTTCCAGGGAGAAACTGGGAGCTGTTAGCTAATTTTTCAGTACTGAAGTACTTCTTTCAAACGCATTGCTCATTTCAGGAGATGTTTAACATAAATACATCAGCTAAGAAGTCTTACTAATCTAATTGCATCAGAGCTAAAAAATTTTGTGCAAATTTAATTCTAAGATTTGCAGAAAATGGGCATAAGGACCTAATACAACCAAGGACTGCACAGAGTGCCTGTTAAGAGATCCCTCACTGGTTAGCAATCCTGAGTTAAATACAGATTCAGTCAGGCCCACTATACACAATAGTAGTAGAATTTAAAATTATAAAGCAGCCCTCAGTGGAATAGCATTTTAGAGAAGAGAACTTAAGAACAATCTCAAACTGCATGTTAAATTTATAACTATATTGTCTGTAAAAGACTATGCTACAATTCTGATATACTACAATTAAAAACAGTTGGAAGAAAAGGCCTTATATTCCCGTCTCAATCCTTGATTATACTCTCCGTTATTGGTACTTCTACTGAGTGTTTTTAAGTCATGACAGTAGAATCATTCCTAGGGATTCTCTCCCTAGAAAGGATGTATTTAACTGCTTACTTTCTGTTCTTCACTTGCCCTCCTCTCCAGCTCGGCAGGTGTGGCTGAGGTAGGAGTAACAGTCCCTGACACCATCACCGAGTGGAAGGCAGGGGCCTTCTGCCTGTCCGAAGATGCTGGACTTGGTATCTCTTCCACTGCCTCTCTCCGAGCCTTCCAGCCCTTCTTTGTGGAGCTCACAATGCCTTACTCTGTGATCCGTGGAGAGGCCTTCACACTCAAGGCCACGGTCCTAAACTACCTTCCCAAATGCATCCGGGTAAGGATCTCTTTCCTAAATTAAACACAAGGTAGCCGTCAAGTAAATTAAAAGTTGCATTCCTAGGAGTACTGACAAACTCTTGTATGCAAAATATGCTTACTAGATATTCATGATTGTGTAAGTTACAGGTTGTGAGATCTCCAAATACCAAATTGCACCATTAAGCAAGTTTTTAGCCCTTATACTCCTTCAAAGTTAGTATTTGTGTCGTATGAAGAATTCTGACAGGGATGACAAAAGTCAGTACTCTAGTCCCATGACAGATTCTACAAGGTTTCAACCTCTACGATCTCATATATTTAACTTTTCGTAGCTCATTCATTATATTAAACCTAATTTTAAAAGTTGTTTGTGAGCATCTTACCTCTGCTGAAACCATAGCTGTTTATAAGTCTTGTATCCTCTGCTGGGAGATCCGGGGGAATGGTCAAAGTTCCAGACCAAAGAGGGAGAGCAGCATGCCATCATTACCTTTCCCTTCCTTTGGTCCCATCAGGTGAAAGAGCAGGTTGCTTCCAAAATAACTCAGATTTACACAGGTAAATCTGATACATGAAGATTCGCTTAAATGTATTTCAGGTACTTGATCTTCATTTATATCATCTGTAATGTGAGGCAACCTGAAATCTAACCAATTCCTCAAGATGCTTTACTTCAAACCCATTCTCCCTCTGTTCTCCTTCCCCCTCTACTCTCTTTCTTATGTGTGATTTCAGGTCAGTGTGCAGCTGGAAGCCTCTCCCGCCTTCCTAGCTGTCCCAGTGGAGAAGGAACAAGAGCCTCAATGCATCTGTGCAAACGGGCGGCAAACTGTGTCCTGGGCAATAACCCCAAAGTCATTAGGTGAGGAAAAACTCCTAGAGATAATTCTCTACTCAAAGATTGTATATGGCAGTGGGAACCTTATACTGAGTGCTGCTTTGTTCAGGAAAAGACCACTAGATGCTGCGATTTTTTTCCTTTGTCTTTCATTCTAAGACGCCTACAAGGATATCCTCAACATCTCCACCTTGAATTCCCAGCATCATTCACCACTCATTTGCATGTTTCCGTTCCTGCTTCTGTGTTTTAATAAAACAAAAGTTTACAGAGCATTGAACATTTATAAATCTTGAGTTTGGAGGCATAGAGGAAGGGGAAGATGCTATTCATTTCTATTGGCCTTTTTTTTCAGGAAATGTGAATTTCACTGTGAGCGCAGAGGCGCTAGAGTCTCAAGAGCTGTGTGGGACTGAGGTGGCTTCAGTTCCTGAATACGGAAAGAAAGACACAGTCATCAAGCCACTGTTGGTTGAAGTAAGTAAACCTAAATAACATATAGTCCATAATAATATATAATAATATATGTGGGTAATATAATAATAATATATGGATATTTTATAATATTATTCTCATGTATCTCTCTGTCCTATCTCTCTCTTGATTTACTTTCTGTTTTATTGGGGTTTTTTTGTTTTTGTTTTTGTTTTTGAGGCAGAGTCTTGCTCTGTCACCCAGGCTGGAGTGCAGTGGCAGGATCTCTGCTCACTGCAGCCTCCGCCTCCTGGGTTCAAGCAATTCTCGTGCCTCAGCCTCCTGAGTAGCTGGGATTGCAGGTGTGCACCACCACGCCCAGCTAGTTTTTGTATTTTTAGTAGAGACAGCGTTTCACGACGTTGACCAGGCTGGTCTCGAACTCCTGGCCTCAAGTGATCTGCCCACCTCAGCTTCCCAAAGTGCTGGGATTATAGGTGTGAGCCACCATGCGCAGCCTCCCTTTGATTTACTTTCTTAATTTTTCCTTCACTTGTGCATCGAACTACCTCCTACGTATATTGCTTATATGTACAGAATTTTCTTAGATAATACAGTTCAAATCCTTCTCTTCACTATCCAAATATCTGCGGTCCCTCCATTAACACACATGTTCTGAAGGTCAGTCCATTCTCACTAACTTTTCTTTCTTTTACCTAAAGCCTGAAGGACTAGAGAAGGAAACAACATTCAACTCCCTGCTTTGTCCATCAGGTAAGAGTCAACCATCATAATTTAAAAAACATTAAAGTCTAACATTTAAAGTTCAGAGAACATTTATATATTATTCCTACACTTTCTCTGTGATCTAAGACCTGAAGCACCATCAATGCATTTGACAAATGTGGAAAATAGTTCTTAGGAAGGCCAAGTAATTTGATCAGAATATCCCTAGGCCTGCATTCTGACTCTGGATCTTTTGCAGCACCTGTGCAAACACCAAATTACTTTCTGACCAGCGTATGGTATGGGCATAGGGAGAAAGTGGGTAGAATCAAAATTAATATTACCAAAAGGGATGTTTCCTTAAATAATTAATAATGCAAACTATGGATGGCTGAATTTAGGGTACTCTAACACTGAGTTTTACATAGCCAACAGTATTTGGTAATGGGATTGCTATTTCCTAAAGAAAAAGTTGTCATGGCCTTTACCATTATTGTCATATTAATATTTGTTTGATGCCTATCCCATACCTAATGCCCTATCAATCATTTGAGAAGGAACTGAAGAAACTTACAGGAAAAAATTAATACACTGAGAAATTTATCAGCACAATACATTCTCACCCCAAACCAACATTGAATCAACATCATACATATGTTCGTTGCCTTTCTGTGACTATCTACAAATTTCTATTTATTATGTTTTTCATATTAAATACTAAATACTTTATCTATTCATCTGTTACCAAGATGTAACATATAAAATGTATCCTAAAAACATAACTTCCTTGTCGTTTAGCCTTATTTCTACATTTAAGTGAACTGAGTACCTATCATTTAATCCTTTTATCATGACTTCTCCATTTCTGAGTTACTCATTTTGATGTATCTCTTAGGTGTAAGGGCTAATCATCAAATAGTTTTACTAAATTTCATTTTAATTGCCAACGTAATCAGATTTGCCTACCTAATTTTACAAAAATATATTCTTCTTTAAAAAAACAAAACAGAACATCATATTAAAGGTTAACATCACCCCCCTGAACATTTTTCAGTACTTTAACTGTCATCCATTTATCTTTAGAAATAATGTGTGTAGATGTATATGTTTGTGGATGTGTGATTTACATATAATAAACTGTATACGTTTTATTCTATAAATCACTGTTTTTCACTTAGCATCCTGTCTTGGAGATTTATCTATGTTAAATTGTAGATCTAGGTCTTTCCTTTTAATTGCTTTTAATCCTATAATATGAATACATCACAATTCTGCTTAGTGTTTTAGTCTTCCTATATTGGTTTTTTCAACTATTCGCTAGCTTTAAAAAATTAGTTAATTAATTATAATAAGAGCCTCCTTATGAACATATGCAAGTACAGCTAGGGTAGATCCAAAATGTTAAATTCCTGAGTCAGAGAGCATATGCATAGATATGCATAGTTTTGTGTGGTTGGGGGTGATTGTTCTTTAATTACATTGTAAACTGACCATTTATAATTGTATATATATATATATACAGCATACAAAGTGATGTTATGATTTATGAATAGAATGTGAAATAAATCAAGCTAACCTCAAATACTTATGTTTTGTGGTGAGAACATTTGAAATTCTCTAAGCAAGTTTGAAACATACAATACACTATTATTAACTATATTCACCATGCTGTGCAATAGATCCCAAAAAGAAAAAAATGTATTCCTTCTGTCTGAGACTTTGTGTCCCTTGAACACCACCTTCCTTTTACTCCAGCTTCATCCTCCATAAACACCATTCTATGCTCTGCTCCTGTGAATTTGAATGTTTTAGCTTCCACATACAAATGAGAACATGCAATATTTGTTTTCCTGTACCTGGCTTATTTCACTTAACATAATCTCCTCCAGATTTAATCATGCTGCCCTAAATGGCAGAATGTTCTTCTTTTTTAAAAATGGAATGGAATTCTATGTGTATATATACCAAATTTTCTTTATCTATTCATCTGTGGATGACACTTATGATTCCATAACTAGACATCAGTAATTTGATAGGGATTACACTGAATATGTAGATTGCTTTGGGTAGTGTGGACACTTTAATAGTATTAATTCTTCCAATCCATGAACATTGTATGTTTTTTTTCGTTTATTTGTGTTCTCTTTGATTTCTTTCATCAGTATTTTATAATTTTCAGTGTACATTTTACCTCCTTGATTAGATTTATTTCTACATATTGTTTCATAGCTATTGTAAATGGGATTGTTTTTATTTCTTTTTCGATCATTCATTGTTAGTGTATAGAAAATACTACTGATTTTTATGTGTTGATTTTGTATCTTGCAACTTTATTGCATTCATTTATAAGTTCTTGCAGCCCTTTGGTGAAGTCTTTTCAGCTTCCAATATATAAGATAATGTCATCACCAACAGTGAAAATTTTACTTCTTCCTTGTCAATTTGGATATTTTTCATTTCTTTTTCTTGTTTGATTGCTCTTGCTGCTACTTCCAGTGCTACTTTGAAAATAAATGGTGACAGTGGGTATCCTTGTCTTGTTCCAGATCTTAAAGAAAAGTCTTTCCACTTTTCACTGTTAAATATGTAAGCTATAGGTTTATCATACATGGCCTTTACTGTGTTGAGGAACATTGCTTGTATATCTAATTTGGTGAGAGTTTTATCATGAAAGAGCATTGAATTTTGTCAAATACTTTTTCTCTAACAGGATGATCATATGGTTTTTACCCTTCATTCTGTAAATGTGATGTATCACATTTATTGATATGCATATGTTGAACAATTTTTGCATCTCGGGGATAAATCCCACTTGACTAGGTAGATGATCCTTTTAATGTATTGTTGGATTTAGTCTGCTAGTTTATTTCGTGTGGTTGGTTGGTTGGTTTAGTTTTTTAAGTGATGAGCTTTTGCTGTGTTCCCCGGGCTGGACTTGAACTCCTGAGCTCAAGCAATCCTACCACCTCAGCCACCCACAGGTGTATGCCACCATGCTTAGCTGCTATGCTAGTATTTTATTGAGGATTTTTGCATCTATATTCATCAAGAATATTGGCCTGTAATTCTTTTTTGTAATGTCTTTTTATGACATTGGTATCAGGGTAATGCTTGCCTCATAAAATGAGCTTGAAAGTATTCCTTCCTCTTCCAGCTTTTGGCAGAGTTTGAGACGGATTGGTATTCATTCTTTTTAAATGATGAGTAGAACCTAGCAGTGAAGGCAACAGTTATTAGGCTTTTCTTTAATGGAAAACTTTTTATTACTGATTCAATCTCCTTACTCATTATTTGTCAGTTCAGATTTTCTATTTCTTCATGATTCAGTCTTGGTAGTATGTATATGCCTAGAAATGCATTCATTTCTTCTAGATTATCCAATTTATTGGTGTATACTTGTTCATAATAGTCTCTTATGATCCTTTGTATTTCTGTGGTATCAGCTATAATTTCTCCTCTTTCATTTCTGATTCTATATATTTAAGGCCTCCCTCTTTTTTCTTAGCTAATCTAGCTAAAAGTTTTGTCTGTTTTTTTTAAAAAAACAATTTAGTTTCATTGATCTTTTGTATTCTTTTTCTAGTCTCTATTTGATTTATTTCTGCTCTAATCTTTATTATTTTCCTTTCTTCTGCCAACTTTGAGCTTAGTTTGTTCTTCTTTTCCTACTTCTCTGAGGAATATCATTAGTATCTTTATTGGAAAATTTTCTTCTTTTTTGGTGTTTATTGTTATAAGCTTTCCTCTTAGAATTGCTTTTACTTTAAGCTATGTTTTGTTATGCTCCATTTCCATGTTCATTTGTCTTAAGATATTTTTAAATTTCCTTTTAGATTTCTTTATTGACCCGTTGGATGTTCAGGAGCATGTCGTTTAATTTTCATATATTTGTGAATTTTTTCTAATTCCTCCTGTGACTCACTTCTAGTTTTCATAGTATTGTGGTCAGAAAAGATACTTGATACGATTTCAGTCTTCTTAAATTTGCTAAGACTTGTTTTGTGGGCTAAAATATGATCTATCTTGGAGAATGTTTCTTGTGTGCTTGAGATGAAATGTTCTGTCTGTATCCATTAGGTCTATTTGATCTAAAGTGTTGGTCAAGTTCAACGTTTTCTTATTAATTTTCTTTCTGAATAATCTATCCATTTTTTAAAGTGAGATGTTGAAATTCCCTGATATTATTGCATTGCAACATATCTGTCCCTTCAAGCTTTAATATTTGTTTTATATATTTAGGTGCTCCAATGTTGGATATGTATAGATTTACAATCATTATATCCTTTTGATGAATTGACCCTTTTATCATTATATAATGTTCTCCTTTGTCTCTTTGACTTTAAGTCTGTTTCGTTGAATATAAGTATAGCTACCTCTGCTCTCTTTTAGTCCCCATTACCTAGAACATCTTTTTCCTTCTCTTCACTTTCAGTCTATGTGTGTCCTTAAAAATTAGGTGAGTCTCTTGTAATTAGCATATGTTTTGGTCCTGTTTTTTTAAATCCATTCAGTCACTTTATGTCTTTTAAATGGGGAATTTAGTTCATTCGCATTCAAGGTAATTATTAATTTTAAAAATGACTTGGTACTACCATTTTGTTGTTTTCTGTTTTGCTTCTTTCTTCCTCTTTTGCTGTCTTCCTTTGTGGTTTGATGTTCTGTAGTGATATGATTTGAATCTTTTAAAATTTTTGTTCTGTGCTTCTGTTAAAGATTTTTGCCTTACTGTTGCTCTGAGGTTTGCAGTCAATTTCAAGCTGATAACAACTTAACTTTGCATTCTTTTACTCCCCCACACACGTTTTATGTCTTTGATGTCAGAATTTACATCATTTTGTAATGTGTGTTTATTGACAATTTATTTTTAGCTATGTTTGTTATTAATATTTTGTCTTTTAACCCTTCTACTAGAGTATTACAGTCATAGAGTATTTTGAATATGGCTCTATTTTACTTATACCATTAAATTTTGTGCTTTTGTGTTTTTGTATTATTAATTAGGGGCCTTTTGTTTCAGCTTAAAGAACTCCCTTCAATAATTCCTGAAGGCAGGCCTAATGTTGACGACTCCCTTAGCTTTTAGTTTGTCTGGGAATGTTTTATTTCTCCCTCATTTCTGAAAGACAGTTTTGCTGGATGAAGAATTCTTGATTACACGTTGTTTTTATTTTTGTTTTCCTTCAGTACTTTGAATATATTATTCCACCCTCCCTCAGCCTGCAGGGTTCCTGCTAAAAATCCATGGATAGTTGTATTGGAATTCATTTGTATGTGATATGTTTCTTTATCACCTTCTGCTTTCAGAATTATTTCTTTGTCTTCGATTTTTGATAGTTTAATTATTGTGTCTTAGTGAGCAATTCTTTCATTTGAATTTCATTGGAGACCTCTGTGCCTCCTGTACTTGGATGCTAGCATCTATCCCCTGATTAGGGAAGTTTTCAGCCATTATTGCTTTTTTTTTTTTCCTGATTCTATACTCTTTTTTTTCATTACTGCTTTAAATGTGCTTTATAGTCTCTTTCTTCTTCTTCTGGACTTTCTTTAATGCAAAGGTTTGATTTCATTATGATGTCCCATAATTTCCATAGGCTTTCTTCATTCTTTTGTCTTTCTGCTCTTCTGCCTGGATAATTCCGAATACTCTATCTTTGGAGCTCACTGATTCTTCTCCTTGATCAAGTCTGCTGTTGAGCTTACTATTGAATTTTTAATTTTAGTCATTATATTCTTTATTTCTAGGATTTCTATTTGGTTTCTTTTTTATTGTTTCTATTTGTTTTTTATTTTACAATATTAGCTAAGTTGCAGATAATTGTTTCTATTTTTTTTATACTTTAAGTTATAGGGTACATGTGTACAACGTGCAGGTTTATTACATATGTATACATGTGCCATGTTGGTGTGCTGCACCCATTAACTTGTCATTTACATTAGGTATATCGCCTAATGCTATCCCTCCCCCATCCCCCCACCCCATAACAGTCCCTGGAGTGTTATGTTCCCCTTCCTGTGTCCAAGTGTTCTCATTGTTCAATTCCCACCTATGAGTGAGAACATGCGGTGTTTTGTTTTTTGTCCTTGCGATAGTTTGCTGAGAATCATGGTTTCCAGCTTCATCCATGTCCCAGGAAACAACAGGTGCTGGAGAGGATGCGGAGAAATAGGAACACTTTTACACTGTTGGTGGGACTGTAAACTAGTTCAACCATTGTGGAAGTCAGTGTGGCAATTCCTCAGGGATCTAGAACTAGAAATACCATTTGACCCAGCCATCCCATTACTGGGTATATACCCAAAGGATTATAAATCATGCTGCTATAAAGACACATGCACACGTATGTTTATTGCAGCACTATTCACAATTGTTTCTATTTCTATGTCAAACTTCTCAGTTTGTTGGTGTATTGTTTTGTAAATTTCATTTAATTTAGTATTTATATATTCTTGTAGTCCACTGAATTTCTTCAAGAGGATTATTCTGAATTCTTTGCCAGTTATTTCATAGATCTTCATTTCTATGAGGTCAATTTTTTGAGCTTTGTCAGTTTCTTTTGGAGGTGTCATCATTCCTTGATTATTCATAATCCTGTGTCCTTGCATTGTTTGTGCATTTGAGAAGAAAGCCACTTCTTCTGGCCTTTATAGGTATTCTTTGGCAGGGATAAACGTTTGCTATTTAGTCTAGCCTATAATTCTGGAAAGATCAGTTGGTGACAACCTTGAGCAGGCAGAGCTTTTCATGGGTTCCCTAGTTGGCTGGGCCACTGCCTTTGCTCTTATGTTTGGTAGGGCCACTGGTTGGGCCTTGCTCTGGCAAGATCACTGTTTTGTCTCTGCTGTCTGGTGGAGCTGCTGGCTGGGTACTGCAATGGCCTCTGGTCAGGCCAGTCACAAGATGTGTTGCCTGGCTGGATGATTCTGCTATTTGGGACCTGAAGTTAGGCAGGGTCACAATCTGGACTGTGAGGTTAGGTGGAGTTGTTGCTTGGGATGGGCAGAAATAAATACTATACTTCTTAGATGTGCATAATAGAGGATTGCTACCCCACCCTTGTGAATGGAGCCATGGAGTGAGGTTTTGGCTGAGTTGAGCCACCCTTTAGACTCCCAGGACAAGCATGTTTAACCCCTACATTCTATGAAGTACACAGAGGTGGTGTCTTCTACCTGGGTGGGGTCACTGGTGTAAGTTCTGAAGCTGGGCTTACAGACTGGCCGTCTGGAAACTCAAGCTAGGTTGAACTTCCCAACATGCTTCTGAAAGTGACCAGCTCAGTTTTGCAGATGGGCTATGCAGTTGGCTGGTATCTCTGAATGGGTGCCATAGCTGGCAGAAACACAGAAGCACTACCAAAATCCACATGCTGGTCACTGTGAGCTCTGTCCTTCTTTGTTTCTACCTGACCTCATTACTTCCTGTGTCCCCGGTGAAATGAGACCAGAGTGGGCTTCCTGAGAACTGTCTTTGAATACTTGAGAATCTTGATGTCTACCTCTGGTTCTCTTTCCCCGCTGTAGAAACTGTGACCCCAGGGAAATCCTCTCTATCTGGCATTGTGCTAACCTAAAGGAGTGGGAACAGTCACATGGTCAAAGTGAGACCATTCTTCCTACCCTTCTGATTTGTCTTCACTCAGTTCTGTGAGCAATGTAGGTGGCCTAGACTTGTTTCCAAGTATTGGAGTTTTCAAAATAGATTTTCTGATCTGTGGATAGTAGCTAGTTGGACTTTCTGTGGAGGGAGGAAGATCCTGAGACTTTCTAGTCTATCATCTTGCTTTATTCTGAGTTTTAATAGAACTACAAAAAGAAAATCCTCCTCTTTATTACCTAAATGCATTTATACTTCCACCAGGATACATTTCCATAGCGTTATACTTGCCATCATCTGTTACCATCAAAGTTTTTCATTTTAATTTTTGCCAAAAATTTAGAAAATTTTATTGTTGTTTTAATTTATATTTTCTTAATTACAAGGATGACCTTATTTTTGCATGTTTATTAATTGCCTTTGTAATCTTTGGCCATTTGTCTTTTGAGTAGTTTTTTTCTGACTCAGTTGTATGATAGTAATTCTTTATCTGTTGAATATGTTGCAAATATTTTCTTTCACATGGTCATTTTTTTAACTTTGTTTATGGCATCTGTTTTTTTTACAAAAGTTTTAATATTAATTTTATGAGAAAGGGAAGATAACTGCTACATTTTTCATTTGTATATAATTCACCAATGTTAAAATTGTAGTAAATGTATATTCATCAGTAGCAGTTATTTTATTTTCAGTGAGTCAAGCATTTTATTTTGCTTAGCCATTTGTCCTTTAACTATGCTTATGGCTTTTTTTTAAGAAACATTTTAATATGAATTTTATGAGGAAGGGATTCAGTATGAAAATAAATACTATACCTCTCTCATTTTCATTTCATATAATTTACCAAGATTAAAATGGAACTAAATGTATGTTCATGAGTAGTAATTATTTTATTTTCAATGCATCAAATAGTGTTCATCTTCACTTCCTTACCCTCAATTTTCTAGGTTTTCCATAAAAATACTATATTTATATCTGAAATTTGAAGAAAGAACATACCATTATTATAGAATTCAGGAACTTTTGTGGGTAATTTTTCCTTTACTTATGTATACTTATAGGGCTTTGTTGTTGGTGTTTTCTCCATAGAACTGTTGAGTGAGGAAGTTGGCGGTGGGGACTAAATAGATCATCTTGTGATAACCATCTTGTGTCAGCCATCAGATGACAGCAACTGAATCACAACATCACCAGGCTCTTACAATTTGTTATTTGGCATGCAATTCTACATAAATTACTGAAAAGATCATTGAAGAAGAAATTCTGAAAATCACAGGAAACCAGTAGCCCATTTTTAAGATATTTATGTATTACTGTTGTATCAAAGGAGGACAACTTTTCAGGAGGAGTTTAGGTATAAGGCATAGTCCTAGCTTCTGGGTCATAGAGCTGTTTAGAAAGATATAATGCAGAAATAATTTTCATATGGCTGATTTGCTTATTTCTCTAGGTGGTGAGGTATCTGAAGAATTATCCCTGAAGCTGCCACCAAATGTGGTGGAAGAATCTGCCCGAGCTTCTGTCTCAGTTTTGGGTGAGTCTCCAGCCCCTAGTGGATCTGGGCATTAACAGCTTCTATTATACTATTTTTATTTCCCATAAATATTTACTAAAAATAATATTATAATTTTAACGTCTTTCTTCTCTTCTTCTTTGGGCTTGTTTATTGCTTTCAATCATACTTCTATCCCTGGAAGAATCATCCTTCCTAAAAATTCTCAATTTCTATGCTCAACTAATTATTTCTGCTTAATGACTTTGATAGATGATAATCTCCAAGCTTTATGACTTCCCATCTCTCCCATTCTCTAGGAGACATATTAGGCTCTGCCATGCAAAACACACAAAATCTTCTCCAGATGCCCTATGGCTGTGGAGAGCAGAATATGGTCCTCTTTGCTCCTAACATCTATGTTCTGGATTATCTAAATGAAACACAGCAGCTTACTCCAGAGATCAAGTCCAAGGCCATTGGCTATCTCAACACTGGTGAGTGATTACTTGAGTAAGGGAAAACTTGAATGTTATTTCAACTGGATTTCCCAGTAGGTTTCAGTTACTTATGAATATCATGATACATTAGCTTAGCTCACTATGATAGCTGCTATGATAGTTAGTTTCATGGAAACTATCCACTCTCCAACCTCCAATAAAATATTTAAGGCTCAGAAACTCCTAATCTATGACAACAAAATTTAAGAAATGTCACAAGAGAAGCCAAGGTATTTTAGTAATTTCTCCACCCTCAGAATCCACATTAATCCATTGTGCTGTTTCATTAATCTTCCTTTCCAGGTTACCAGAGACAGTTGAACTACAAACACTATGATGGGTCCTACAGCACCTTTGGGGAGCAATATGACAGGAACCAGGGCAACACCTGGTAAGGAAAGAACAATTTTTTGAGCTCCTTTTTGTGTGCCAGCTCTTTTATATGTATTACTTCAATTATGTTCACAGTAACACTATCAGATATGTATTATCAGACCGATGGTTTGTTATACTAGATAAATCCACCAAGATTAGCAAGGTAACCGGAAGAAAACCTGATATCCAAATACATGTATGTTAGGCTTGTTTCCAAAATTGATCCTATTAATAATGTACCAAGGTTTTCTTTCTGAAATGGCTATTCTTTCTAAAGTAGCTACCATAACCATGAGTTTTAAAATGATATTGCCAGTGAACATATATAACTTCCAGATAAACCATGTTAACTTCAGCTTATATTGTCACATTCTAAGTCATTCAGCTTGACTTAGAAGGAATTCATTAATAAGAGGAAACAATTGAGAAGGAAACAGTAATATAAAACATTTTTTTAAATCCCTAAAGTAAAGCAATATTAAAAGTTACTGCATATAAGAGCTGCATGTGGAAGATTCTGTCATCTGCAGAAGGAAATCTCTAAAGAGAGATTTAAAGCCTTACTCAAGTAACTAACAAAAATAAGTAAATTCAAAGTACTTGAATGTAAATTCATTCAACCATTATGGAAGACAGTATGGCGATCCTCAAGGATCTAGAACCAGAAATACCATTTGACCTAGTAATCCCATTACTGGGTATATACCCAAAGGAATATAAATCATTCTACTATAATGACACATGCACACATATGTTTATTGCGGCACTATTTACAATAACAAAGTCATGGAACTAACCCAAATGCTCATCAATGATAGACTGGATAAAGAAAATGTGGTACATATACACCATGGAATACTATGCAGCAATAAAGAGAAATGAGATCATGTCCTTTGCAGGGACATGGATGAAGCTGCATGGAAGCCATCATCCTCAGCAAACTAACACAGGAACAGAAAACCAAACATCACATGTTCTCACTCATAAGTGGGAGTTAAACAATGAGAACACATGGACACAGGGAGGGAAACAACACACACAAGGGCTTGTTGGGAGGTGTGGGGTGATGAGAGGGAACTAAGCGGATGGGTCAATAGGTGCAAGAAACCACCATGGCACACGTATACTTATGTAACAAACCTGCACGTTCTGCACATGTATCCCGGAATTAAAAGAAAATTAAATATACTTAGACTCCCTGTGGCAAAGAGAGAGTTAGCAGGGAAATACTAGATCTAGCAGATTAATCAGGCAGACTAAAGATTAATCAAGGAGATAAGATCTCTAAGTACACAAGAATTTTTGTTAGCTAACTCACATCATATGAAGCCTGTTGCTGTGAAGTGGTTATAAAACCATTCTGACAACATAAATATCATGATCGCTTCCTCCCTGGTCAGGCTCACAGCCTTTGTTCTGAAGACTTTTGCCCAAGCTCGAGCCTACATCTTCATCGATGAAGCACACATTACCCAAGCCCTCATATGGCTCTCCCACAGGCAGAAGGACAATGGCTGTTTCAGGAGCTCTGGGTCACTGCTCAACAATGCCATAAAGGTGAATCACTCTGGAGCTAGTTTTGATTTGTCCATTATGATATCTGCAAGGATGAGAATAGGAAGTGATAATGTGAAAAATTCTAAGGGAAAGCCTCAGAGGAAAATAAAACCTGGATGGCACCAAAAAAGAGGGGATAGAACAAAAGTTGATTGTGATACTTTGCCCTGTAGGGATGGATATGGGTAAGGATGAATTCCATGACACAGCAGAATAGAAAGAACTAATCAATAACATTCTCAGAAGTTGAATTACTCAAATCTCTCTCTTGTATTCACAGGGAGGAGTAGAAGATGAAGTGACCCTCTCCGCCTACATCACCATCGCCCTTCTGGAGATTCCTCTCACAGTCACTGTAGGTATCACCTCATTCCTCTGCTGAAGGAGAGTTCTGGATGCAACAAAACTGCTGACCTGCTGTCTGAAATACTATCCTATTAAAAGCAAAGCGTCAGCTTTCTTTCTATGCAATGCCAGTGCTTCCCAGATCTACAGAGAATTTGGTCAACCCATTAAGAAGGGTTTACATTTTCCCAGTAATTCCCCTAGGCTGTTTACCACCACCACTCAAAAAAGAATCTTAAAGATATATCTTTTCAATGTGAGAATAACAGATAAAAATACTATTATATCTATCGATAAGAATGAGGAATCGTTGGAAAAATGCGTTTGAAAAACTTCTGTGCTGTGATCTGTGTATTTGCCTGGGGTTGCTAACATGCCTGTTTACATAGCTCAGTTCCCTTCTTGTTCTGCCTTCACAGCACCCTGTTGTCCGCAATGCCCTGTTTTGCCTGGAGTCAGCCTGGAAGACAACACAAGAAGGAGCCCATGGCAGCCATGTATATACCAAAGCACTGCTGGCCTATGCTTTTGCCCTGGCAGGTAACCAGGACAAGAGGAAGGAAGTACTCAAGTCACTTAATGAGGAAGCTGTGAAGAAAGGTGAGAGCACACCTGAGATCCTTCTCCTGGCCCATCATCTGTATCAAGAACTGCATGGCAAAAATCCCTCACTCCTACCTCCTGTGATCCCTGTCTCCTCTCTTCTTTTCTATATATCATATATATTTTGTCCATATTGCATTTTATAAAATCTAGGATTTCTTAATCAAATCAGAAATCAAAAGGCAAGAGGCTGTGCAGATGCTTCTCAACCTATGATGGGGTTATATCCTGACAAACTCATTGTAAAGTCTAAAAAATCTTCAGTGGGACCATCGTAGGTCAGGGGCCATCTGTATAGTATGCTGGTAAGAAAAGCATGCTCTGGAGACTAGCTCCAAAATGTGCTACCTATGTGAGCTTGGGAAAGTCATTAACTTCCTTGTGTTTCGGTTCCTTCATCAGTAAAATGGGGATAATAATAGTATTTACCTCACAGAGCTGTTGTAATAAATGAATTGGTACACGTAAAACAGTAGAGTACATGTCACATAGCAAATCCTATAAAAGTACTAGTTATTACAACTAACATATCAGTTCTCAATATATGCCCAACCCTTACCTGGTACATTATATAACCTTAAACATAAGAAAATAATCATGGAAGTAACTCCTTGAATGAATTCTGGTATTTTAAGCCCATTTCATAAGACCAATAATGTTGACGAATCTACTCGTATTCACACAATACTTCTACATATACCATGGTCTATATGAGGGGTTGAAGAAATAGAAAATAAAATGCAAATCACAAGATGTCCATTAAAATAGTCTACCTTTTTCCTTTGACAGCCATTAATTCTTCTTAAAATGTATTGAGAAATATTTTATAATAGATATACAAAAGGGCATAAGCTATAACTAGAAAACACTGTACAACTGTTATAGATTAAGAAATAGAAAATTACCGATGTGGGAAAAATAAATCCCTTGTGTATCACTACCACTTCCAGAGGCAATCATTATCCTGAATTTGTCATTACACTTCCATGGATTTCTTTGTATTTTTGCTGCATATGTATCCCTAACTAATATTTAGAATCTTCACATGTGTTTCATCTTCAGAGAAACAAGATTTTTATTTCTCTCTTGTTCAAGAAAGAGAAACATTTTTGAATATTTCAGCAGCTTAGTTTTTTGTTTGTCTGCTTTTTATTTTCTAAGTTCAACATTATGTTGATGAAGACCCCTATACAAGTATGTGCAGAGTCAGCTCATTAATTTTCACTGCTGCGTAATATATTACAGTCTATAAATTAGTCATAATTTACACATCGAGTTTCTCCTCATTAATTTTTTTATGTTTTGCTACTAAAAACAATGCTGCAATGAATACTCATGTGCCTGTTTTCTTGTGCATCTGTGTTTCTCCAAATTATGCTTTGAGAAGCATAATGACTGATTAGTGGGTTAAGCACATCTTCCCCCTTGCTGAATATCACCAAAGAGCAGTTGGCTTCCCACAGCAGTGTATATCGGTTCCCATTGTTTCACGTCCATGTCAGCCTTTGGTATTTCAAGGATTACTGTATTTTTTTTTTCAATCTAATAAGTACAAACTCTACTATTTCCTGTGATCTGTGATCCTCACAAGAAACCGATAAAGACACGCTGTATAGGAAATGTAACAAACTCCAGCTATAGTCTAATATAACATCATAAATAGGAAATAGCCAGACCCAATGAGACAACTGCTGTGCCATTTCTTTCTCCCACCAACCCAACTATAGCAACTATTTGAAAACATAGATAGGCATAGACTTCTGACTCCAGCATCAATAACTGCCTTAGCTGGGCTGAAACACACCAAATTCAGATTTACATGGAAGGAAAGGCATCTACATACAGTGCAGGGGATTATAATGGGCATGCAATTCTCATTTCAGCACTGGCTTGGGTACTTTCACCTTGAATTAAATATAAATATGTAGTCACTTATAAATATCTTTTTCTCACCTTTAAGACAACTCAGTCCATTGGGAGCGCCCTCAGAGACCCAAGGCACCAGTGGGGCATTTTTACGAACCCCAGGCTCCCTCTGCTGAGGTGGAGATGACATCCTATGTGCTCCTCGCTTATCTCACGGCCCAGCCAGCCCCAACCTCAGAGGACCTGACCTCTGCAACGAACGCTGTGAAGTGGATCACGAAGCAGCAGAACGCCCAGGGCGGTTTCTCCTCCACCCAGGTTGGTGATTTGCTGAAACCTTTTATTTCACCTTCAGGTAGCAAAAGATTTGAACAAAAAAGAAACAAACACATCCAAGAAGAAAAAAATACAGATGACAGTAACTTGAAATGAGGAAAAGTTTCAGGATCCAAGGATAATGAGAAATAAAAGCAAATCAAAGTTAAAGAGGGCCAAAAGGAAATGCTCAGAATTCCGGCACCCCATCGCTGTGTTATTATCCATCTCCTATTTCCCATAACAACACTGCCTTCCTCAAGCAGCAGTGGAGCACCAGCAGAATGAAGGCGATGTCTCCTGCCATTCTCCTGAAAGCTCTAGGGTCTCTTTCAAACTGTTCAAAGGAAACTCTACTCAAAATCCAACAACCTCTCCTGGCAAATCTCTCCATCCTTAGGTCCCCTTTAATAGGCTTTTTTCAAAACTACACATTTTGTGCTTCCCCTATTCTCTTGTCTGTTTGTTTGCTTGTTTTTGAGACAGAATCTTGCTCTGTCACCTAGGCTGGAATGCAGTGGTGCAATCTTGGCTCACTGCAACCTCCACCTCCTGGGTTCAAGTGATTCTCATGCCTCAGCCTCCCGAGTAGCTAGGATTACAGTCATATGCCATCATGCCTGGCTAATTTTTTTTTTTTTTTTTTTTTTTTTTTTTGAGACAGAGTCTCGCTCTGTCGCCCAGGCTGGAGTGTGCAGTGGTGCAATCTCGGCTCACTGCAAGCTCCGCCTCCCAGGTTCACGCAATTCTCCTGCCTCAGCCTCTCCGAGTAGCTGGGACTACAGGCGCCCACCACCACGCCTGGCTAATATTTTGTATTTTTAGTAGAGACGGGGTTTCACTGTGGTCTCGATCTCCTGACCTCGTGATCCTCCCGCCTCGGCCTCCTAAAGTGCTGGGATTACAAGCGTGAGCCACCGCGCCCGGCCCTGCCTGGCTAATTTTTGTATTTTTAGTAGAGACGAGGTTTTGCCATGTTGCCCAGGCTGATCTTGAACTCCTGAGCTCAGGCAATCCACCCGCCTTGGCCTCACAAAATGCTAGAATTATAGGTGTGAGCCACTGCGTCCAGCCCCCTATTCACCTCTTAATACACAAACATTTATTCATCAGGAGCATAAAGAACTGTCTTTATTCATCCAACCTCCTAAATCTAGCTATATAACCATGTATCTGAACAATTCATCGATATGTACACAGCAGAGAATTTATCTTCAGAGAATTTAGATGTTTGCTTATATACCCTAAAACAGAAAAAATGTGACAAAATGGCATTCCATCCTATTTCCATTGTATTAATCTTTTATCATATGAATGAAAAAAAAACTAAGTAATTTTGTTAGAGGTTACCATTCATTTCTTAGAAACATATTATTTGAAGGAGGCCAACCAGGTTTCATGTTGATGAGGATACATACCAGCAGACATTCACTGGGAACAGGAAATCATCCAATAAAAAGGGAAAGTCAAATAAAAATGTCATTAAATCCAGAAGATAATTATAATATTCATCTTTTATTTCTTTTGGAGAAACTGAAGGATGACTCTGCTCATGGCTGCAAAGAATCTTGGGTTCTCTCCAGGACGCTGACCTCAGCAACTGAGCGAAGTTTAATATGGGAGAGAGCCCGACTGAACTTCGCTTGGGTGGTGGCAGATACGACCACAGTTGTCAAGAAAGACATGTTAGCAAACAGCTGATGCCAATAACTGATTACCATTCACATATATTTTCCACATTCCATGTCCCACATATACTTACAGAGAGAAGAGGATCAATTTTCTGATAAATAAAATAAACATGTAGGGCATACAGTCCAAGGTAGATATGTGAATGTTATGGTTCTTCAACAATCTAAAGATTATAATCAACCTTGAAATTAGAGCTCCAGTATTTAAGTAGTGAGGGAAGTAGGAAATCAAAGTCCCTCACATGGGTCTTTGAAAAATATCTCAGCCCTCAAAGCCTTATAATGCCCAATGGGTTCTCTCACTCATCTGTCTCTTCCAGGACACAGTGGTGGCTCTCCATGCTCTGTCCAAATATGGAGCAGCCACATTTACTAGGACTGGGAAGGCTGCACAGGTGACTATCCAGTCTTCAGGGACATTTTCCAGCAAATTCCAAGTGGACAACAACAACCGCCTGTTACTGCAGCAGGTCTCATTGCCAGAGCTGCCTGGGGAATACAGCATGAAAGTGACAGGAGAAGGATGTGTCTACCTCCAGGTGAGACTCCTGGGCAGGTGAGGACAGAGGGCACATGAGGACAGCAGCTGTCCTCACTGAGAAGTCCTAACTCAGAAAACAATGGGGCAAATCAGAGAAAGGATTAGGGAAGTGGAGAGGAATTCTGGGAAAGGGCAAAAAGCTGATTTTGTCTTTGATGTTCTATAGACATCCTTGAAATACAATATTCTCCCAGAAAAGGAAGAGTTCCCATTTGCTTTAGGGGTGCAGACTCTGCCTCAAACTTGTGATGAACCCAAAGCCCACACCAGCTTCCAAATCTCACTAAGTGTCAGGTAAGACCTTCTGACTGTATCACCTAATCCTAAGAATAACCACCCATCTTCTTACTGGAACTCCTCTTTAAGTAAAGCAGTGCAACAGTAGGTATTTGCATTATTCGCAAAAAATGCAGTGCATTCTCTTAAGTTGATATAATATGATTTCTCGATGATGGGATTTACATTGTCCATCCAGGATCTATTATTGTGCAACCTCATTGTTTAAAGGGTAATAATTTCCCTCAGTAACAACTAAATAAATATTACCCGTTGCCTCTGACATGAATTCCTTGTTATGTAATGAAATCCTATATTATTCTTGCTTTATTGAAGACAGAGATGAAGAATTATTGAAAAGTTTGAATAGAAGGAAGTAGTGACTCTTTAGTTAGAATTCCTACTGGCAATAATAAATCTCAGGTTATATATGATATAATTAATTTGGGGGGAAGATACACTTATATGCGTCAATATTTAAATAGCTGAAGATCTGACAAAAAATTCCCTCTCCACAAACATATTATAACTTGGTTGGAGATACTATTCAGGAAAAAAAGACAAACTATATGTAACAAATAACTAGCATACATCAAAAAGAATGAGATCATGACCTTTGCAGAAACACGGATGGAGATGGAGGTCGTTATCCTTAGCAAACTAGCACAGGAATGGAAAACCAAACACTGCATGTTCTCATTTGTAAGTGGGAGCTAAATGATGAGAACATATGGACACAAAAAGGAGAACAACAGACACCAGAGCCTACTTGAGGGTTAAGGATGGGAGGAGGGAGAAGATCAGAAAAAAATAACAATTGAGTACAAAATTTAGTACCCAAGTGATAAAGGAATCTGTACACCAAACCCCCATGACACGAGTTTACCTATATAACAAACCTGCACATGTACACCTGAACCTAAAAGTTAAGTATATATATATATTTTCTTCATTTAATTTGGCGCATATATATGCCAAAAAATAAATTAAGCAGTCCAAATTTCAGATGCAAACTCTCAGGGACAAGATGTTAGGTGTTTCTAAGTGTGTTGTTGAAAGCCAGTGTTTAAGTAAACATTATAAATTATTGTTGTTTTTGTAAATAATGTAGACTGAAATTTATTATTCATAATATACATCATTTTGTCAGCTGAAAGAAAACAAAATTAAATATAAATAAAATAACCGGCATACATTAGAGGTCACAAACAGCCTGTGCATCACTTGTAGAGCTTTCTTAAAATGCAGATCCTCAGCCAGGTGTGGTGGCTCACGCCTGTAATCTCAGCACTTTGGGAGGCCAAGGTGGGCAGATCACCTGAGGTTGGGAGTTTGAAACCAGCCTGACCAACATGGAGAAACCCCGTCTCTACTAAAAATACAGAATTAGTTGGGCGTGGTGGTGCATGCCTGTAATCCCAGCTACTTGGGAGGTTGAGTCAGGAGAATCACTTGAACCCAGGAGGCGGAGGTTGCGGTGAGCCGAGATCATGCCATTGCACTCTAGCCTGGGCAACAAGAGCAAAAAACTCCATCAAAAAAAAAAAAAATACAGATCCTCAGCCCCCATACACTAGAAATTCTGATTCATCAGGTCTAGAGTAGGACCTGGTCTCTGTGGCTTTAACAGGCTTCCTAAAAATTCTTTACACACCACTTTTACAAACCACTGGGATAAGATATTTGGGAAGACTTACGTGTACCTTTTAGAGCTGTGGAATGCTTAACGTGGACATAGAAGAAGAAAATATTTAAAAACACAGAAAACCCTAATCCTTTCCTCCCCTGGATCGTCAGTTACACAGGGAGCCGCTCTGCCTCCAACATGGCGATCGTTGATGTGAAGATGGTCTCTGGCTTCATTCCCCTGAAGCCAACAGTGAAAATGGTAGGTTTATCATAACCCCAGAATGCCCTGTTTGATTTAATGTTGTATGTATCCCCAGCATAAGACAATACTAATATTAAAATACTATTAAAATCAGTATCAAAGCCTTATGCTTTTTCCAAGCTCAGAAATATAATCACACGTGTTTGTATGAATGCTCACCATGTGCAGAGCCCTGCGCTGGGACCCATGACTACAATAAAAAGATTGTCAGCAGGTTCCTGCTTTTCAATTTCTTCTTAGCTTAGAATTTCACTAAGAAGATAAAACATATGAACATGAACCAGTGAAAAATATGAAAATGACTGATTGGCATAAACTATAAGTATTACAGAAGTTAAAAGAAAAATAGAGCAAGCAAAACAGGAAAAAAAACTCCTTATGAAGAAATAAAAACTGAATTGAACTTTGAAATATGAGTAACTACCAAGTTTAAAATACTTAGCTCTCTTTTCTTCAGATAAATAACTTTACACATGAGTCTTGTGTCATACTAATATTAAACCCTTTATGCCTTTCATTTTTAATTGTATTACATTATATCTTTCCTTACAAAAAGCATTTGAAGAATTCTACCCTCAGGGTTATCTTGGCAATACAAAGTATTTTTTCTCTGGATCCCCCAAGGGTTTCATCTATTTATTAACATTTGTGGTATTTCAATTTTCTTCAGCTTGAAAGATCTAACCACGTGAGCCGGACAGAAATCAGCAACAACCATGTCTTGATTTACCTGGATAAGGTAAGAGAACTTCCAGTCTATTTGCAAAAAAACGTAGATAATAATCCTCTAAGGGAACATCTGGGAAGCTAAATGCATTTTAGAAGCATCACTTCCATGCTAGAAATTTGAGAATTCTAATGTTAACTCTAAAAGAATGTTCTCCTCTCCTTTATTTATATTTCACCGGGGATTATGGGTAGAAATGGCTTATTATGCTCTTGGGATATGAATATTCCTAAAATCCCGTAAGCAAGAAATCTTCACAAAATGTGTTTATTATGTCGACAAGTTATTTGGATACCCAGTAGTATAAGGAAGTAGCCCTTGTGATTAGTCAATTATTAGTTAATTATCAACATACTCAACAACAATATGAAAGGGAAAAAAACTGTCTCCACAAGGACTTGAACCATAAAATAATAAGACCAGTTCACCAGTAAACCAATCTGATTTTATAGATATGTGTGGTAGGAGAGTTTGTTCATGCATATGTTGATGGGAATTATAGTTTACAAATTTTATGAAACTTAAGCCTGGAAAGATCAACCGCTTAGATGCCTCTTTGAGTCTACACAAGCATTCCTGCAAGACAGAGAAGTCAAACTATACCAAATCTCTGGATATTAAAAAATGAACACAGTTAGTCATCCAATAAAAAGTACATATCATTTACCCCCATGAACAGAGCTATGTATTGGCATTGACAGAGGTATATGTGTTATGTTAGTTATTTAAGAAATAATCTGGAGAATTTATCATCCCCTCTGAGAGATTTCTGTACAATTTAATTAAGGACTCTATAGTGTGCTCTAGGATAATAAAGCTTTTCCCCAAAAAAACAGATGAATACTTAAACTAATTCAAAGAGAGAAGAAAGCTTCCTGAAAGGTCATATAAGTGACTTTTGCTTTCCAGGTGTCAAATCAGACACTGAGCTTGTTGTTCACGGTTCTGCAAGATGTCCCAGTAAGAGATCTGAAACCAGCCATAGTGAAAGTCTATGATTACTATGAGACAGGTGAGTGAGAGTGATTTTCACACAGAAATATTTAATTCCTGATCACAGAAATTCAGGTTTGGGAGATGTGTTGGGCTATTTATTACATTAAGTAATTACATTATCACTTCATTTTGTCTCCATCGAGTCTGATGCTCCTCTTTTTGTCTCTTATACACACATTGTAGAAACAACCTACATTATAAATATATCAACTACTAATATAAACACCTGTGGGATATTTAGTTCCCTTTTCATCAGATAAATAGACTGTATGACAATATGAGATTTAAGTAAGTAGAACATCTGAAGAGTCCTTCAGGAGTTTATAAAAGAAAATATAAAACACTATATTTGAAAGGAGAATATAAGGTAACAAAATACATCAAATGAATGATGCTAATGTTTCTGGTACAATACTGTTCTTCCCACAACAAACTCCTTCCTTGGCCTGTGTCGCACCGATGTTTTCTTTCTTCCTCACTTCATGTAATGATTTCTGGTTTTTTTTTTTGTTGTTGTTGTTGTTATTGTTGTTGTTTTCAGATGAGTTTGCAATTGCTGAGTACAATGCTCCTTGCAGCAAAGGTAAGCCACTCACACTCCTTCAAAAGGCAGTCAGAGCTCCTTCAGCTTGTCCCCCAAACCTTCTCCTTCATAAAACCCGGGTAAATATTTGTCAGAAACATCAAATTACTCACACTGCACATCATGATAGAAAAACACATTTATTGGAGAGGGCCGCTGACTCTGTCAAACCTCAGACAGCCCATAGGATTGCTTACGGGTAATGATTTGGAATAGATTTGGTTTCCCACGGTACTGATTAGGTTTCCTTGGGCACTATGCTACCCAGAACTAAGGGAAAGAATACTCTCTGCTCATGGAGACCCAAGTCTGTCTTAATTTTTTTTCTTTCCAATATCACAGATCTTGGAAATGCTTGAAGACCACAAGGCTGAAAAGTGCTTTGCTGGAGTCCTGTTCTCAGAGCTCCACAGAAGACACGTGTTTTTGTATCTTTAAAGACTTGATGAATAAACATTTTTTCTGGTCAGTGTCTTTCCCTGTTTCCTGTTCATTCAATAAATATCTTTTTACATTTCCATATGATTCCCAATAGAATACCAAGATAAAACTTAAAGGAATCAAGTGCTGAAGGACTTCAGAATACAAAAAAATGATACAATGATGTTGGTCTGAGTAGGCTTCATGCAAGGACTGTGGGGAAAGAAGAAAATATTGGGTTATGTACTGGGAAAGTGTAAAGTGTGTTTGGTTATGGGAATACCCTATGAAAAACCCAAAGAGTGAATTTTTATGAGAAAATAAAAAACTGACTTCACCAGAAAAGACTTTTTACATTAAAATGAAGTAGAATGAAATACAACATTGAAACAGGTCATACTGAGAGGCAAGATAATTGGGACTTGACCTGAATTGGGAGTTATGTGTCCTATGTTACACCAAAATCTGCCACTGATGACAGTGATCAGTCAGTTAACCTGGGGTCTCAGATTCAATAATAGATGAGCTGAAAATAATGAAGGGAGGATTCACGCAGAACCAAGTTTTCTCAGAAGAATGAATGTGTATGATTCAAAGTCCAAATAGGAGTATTATATTGGATCATCTTTCTTCTGGAACTTTGAGCCAGGATTAAAGGATAGCTGTAAAGTCAAGGAGATATTCTGATGCAGAAATCAGTTCTCACAACATCTGATTGATGTCTGATGATGTCTGATGTCTCACATCTCTTTAGTCTATTTTTAAAATATATAATTTTCTTTGCAGTAAGCATTGCAACATATATTTCCACTCTATGGAAGGAGAAGCAAAAGCTTCAGGAGTTTTTGAAGTAGGAAAGGTTAAAGCAGGAGGATTGAGCCAAGAGAGTCTGAGGACAATCGTAGGACTCCTACTCTTCATTTGGCACAAAAATGACAATGTTTAGTTAGGCAGAAGGTGAGTATGGATTGTATAAACTAAGAACTGGAAAAGACTTTGCAGTTCAAGCAATCCTTAGCTCTGTCTCCAGGCTAGACAAAATAAGAAATAAAAGCTATCACTTCTGTGTGGTGCTTATAGAATAGAATTAACATATCAGCATTATGGGATCTTTGAGGTGTCGCTTTCCTGGCCAGTCTAGTGGCACCTTTGCCTGAGTTTTGCTCTGGGCCCACTGGGCTGCTTCCACCCACTCACACTTGCTACCAACCTGGATCCCGGATCCAAGGGAGACTAAGACGGGTGGAGCAGAGAGGGGTGTGCGAGCAAGCATGGCCACTGTGCAGCCACACACACCAGCTGCTGCCCAGGTTGGGCAGCTCCAGGTGCCAGCACAGGCTCTCCGTGAGATGGCTGGACCAGGCACACAACAAACAGCTTCCCCCTGGACCAGGCACATCACAAGCAGCTTCCAACAGTGGCACTGGGGAATGCAGTGACTCCAACCAGGGCCCCAAAGAGGGAGTCGCAGCCCGGGCTCAAGGAGCTCCCAGGTCTGGGCTCCCCAGACGGCCGCAGCTCTTCTCTTGCTATGGGGAGCAAGGGGCATGTTGCAGCCCTATTTGTGTTACAGCTCTTTTAACCTTGCTGTCTGGCTCCTCAGCTCCTGCATCAAGCAGACAAGTGGAGAATGAGACCGATGAAGAGGAGCATTATTGAGCAATGGAACAGAAAGATAAGGAAGATGAAGAGGAAGGAGTTAGTAGCCCATTTCCACAGCAAGGATGTCCTTTCCACAGCAAGGGTGTCCCAACTAGTGTTCAGCTTCTAGCAGAAAGGAGACCCTGGAGTGGCTGGCTCCTCTCTGCAAACAGGTCTTCCCAATGAGTGTTCAGCTTTCAGCGGAGAGGAGGTTCTGGAATGGGTAGTTTCTCTTCACAGGTAGGTCATCCATTGTCTTCCCGTCCTCTCTTCCAATCTAGCTGAGTCCGGGGGATTTTGTGAGCCTCAGAGGGGAGGAAATGCATGTGGATTGGTCCATGGGCAGCCATGAGTGCGCCCAGGGAACAGCACCACAAGTTACCTCTCTGGTCTGCAGGCTTCAGGCCCTCCCGGGCTTGAGGGTGGGACTTCACTGGGGACCCATCCCTTTCCACCCAGGAACCTGTCTGCCTCCTGCTCCCAGGCTGTTCATGCCAAGGGGCGCCTGCAAGCCAGTGCCCGGCTGTCTTCAGAGCCCTCTCAGCCTCCCTCCCATGCTTGTTGGTGCCCAAGTTCCAGAGGGGGCCGAGACGGCAGGGGGCTGGCGTGTCAGCACGGTCCAGAGCGTGTGCACACTCGGCCAGGTTGTGACAGTACCCAGGCTCGGCCCGACCTTGCTCTGAGATCAGAGCGGGTGCTAACAGTGGAGAGAAGCCAGGCAGCCGGAGCAGGCACCCTCGAGCCCGCAGTGGGCAGGGGGCTCTCCTGGGCCTCTGAGAGCACAGAAATGTCCACAGCCGCGGCAGGGTGGCTGCAGCTGCCCCCTGGGAGCTCCTGCTCCGCCAGTTCGGAAGGGGCGGGGCTCCTGCTTGTCCCTAGCTCACCTGCTCCTGAGCGTGCAGGTCTGGTGGCGCCTCCTTGCAGCCTGGGCTGATGGGCAGGGGCGGGGAGGTGAGGGGAGTGTTCCAGGTCCCCCCTGGGCCCGGGACTGTGTCCAGGGCAGGGATAACGTCGCTGCAAGTTCTTCCCGTGGCCCCGGGGCTCAGGGGCAGCCCAGGACTCTCCCTCGCCAGGCTCACGGCCCTGCCCGGGGGGCGCCTCCGGGAGCAGATCACGAGCCCTGGGGCCCAGCCCTCAGGAGCGTCTAGCTCGGCGGTCACCCCAGTGCCGGGAGGACCCCGGAGACGCGTCCCGGGCGGCTCTACTCAGAGCCTCCTCCCAAGGCCCAGGAATGCGGCGCTGTCGGGGGTTTGCGCGGTGGCCATACCGCTGGCAGGGTCCCCAAAGCTGGCCCGCCCCCACTTCCCACCCTGGTCCCGAACCCTGGGCCCAGCCCCAGCGCGTTGTGTGCGAACACCGCACCGCCCCGGACCCAGCTCCGCCTTGGGGCCCCTCTCTGCCTGCTCCTCCGTGCCCGACTACACTGCTTCCCCTCCGGCAGGCGACTCAACCCGGTCCATCGCGGCGGCTTCCAGGACGGCAGGCTCCGGGGGGATTCCCGGGGCCGGCTCCAAGGACTGTTCCCCTCCTCCCCACGCCCACTCCGCGGCGGCGGCGGGCGAGAGCTGCAACGTAGGGCCAGGGTCTGGAGCGGTGGAGGCTCCGGGCCGGGGAGCAGGTCGCCCCACCCGGCAGCGGGAGGATGGTGGCGGCGCGGTTGGGTGCTTTGGGGTCTCAAGGCACAGGGGACGCGAGGCACAGATGTCCCACAACAGCCACTGCCGCTCCAGCAGCTGCTCCGCCGCCGCTACCCGCCCCTCCCCGCTGCAGCTGGCGTGATGGCAGCGGCAGCTCTGGACGTCCCACTGCTGCCATCAGCCTTGTGAAATAGGTACTACCTTAACAAATGAGGAAATTGAAGCAGAGACATGTAATTTGCCCAAAGTTACTAAGCTAGTAAGTGACAAAGCTAGAATTCAAGACCAAGAAGTGTAGCTTCCATGCTCTTAACTTCCAACCATGGAGACAACTCAAACAACTTCAGACAAAAAGGCCAGGAGAAAGTATATTTCAGAGCTTAATAAACATTATAATTAGCTGTCAAATTAAGTATCAAGCCAGGGCACAGAATATAAAAGAAATCAGAGTATGGCTATGAGAACAAGACAACAGGATTATAATTTTATCTCTTGGTTCTAGTTTTTTTCTTTGTTCGTATGGAAATCGTTACTGAAAAGGTACTTTAAGGATATGCTTGTTGTAAATCATTAGCTGTATCACTGACCAAGAGTGTTTATTCCTGAAATACTAACTGATTGCCTACCATCTGCCAGGCACAATATCCCATGCTATAATACAAAATTAAACAAAATAGGATTCCTCCCTTAGAAAAAACTCACCGCAGAGTAAAAAAAAAAAGATACACATCTGGGTCATTATAATGATCAGGTGCTAAAGCTATTCATTGCCCCAGCGGACTGGAGATACAATGGCCTTCTCAAGTTTTGGGGTATTACACTCAAATTCATATGTGATACTGGAGAAAGGGCCTAATTACAACTAAAACTGGATTTCCCACCAGCCTGGTGGCATGGGAATCTTGGAATTAAAATTACGTAGAATTTTTTAAAGTGATGTATCTTCTACATCTGATTTTGTGAACTGAAGTTTATTCTTTCCAGGAAAGCATATAGATACATGACAGGAAATGAAATGGAGACTTGTTGGGGTCAGTTTTATATATAGTTTGTATTTTATTTTGAAATATGATACGCTGCTATTCTCTTGCATTTTCTTATATGTGACTCACCGCTAACCCTACCCCCATTTCAGGCCAGTTGGTCATAAGCATCCATTTGCCTCAGAGAATACTGGGTTGTTATGAGAAGAATACAAAGTTGGAAAGAAATAGAATATTTGAGTCTATCCTGTAAGAATAAAAAGAATAAAAGGGTTTTAAATTTATTTAGACCCTATTGTTTAATCAAGAATTCTGACCAGGAGCAGCGGCTCACGCCTGTAATCCCAATGCTTTAGGAGGCCAAAGCAGGAGGATCATTTGAGGCCAAGAGTTTGAGACCAGCCTGGGCAAATTATTGCTCAGGAAAAAAAGGTCTTATTTAGTATTTTAGTCTTTACAACGTTTTTTTCTATTATGGAGTATTCTCTCAAATACTTTATGTCTATCCACGTTGTCTGAGACATGCCACTTTAACATTCTAGTTATGCTGTAGCAGTCATTTTACCCTAAGCTGTTAGTAGTGCTGATCCACATAAAATTGGGCTGTTTAGGTGTTTAATTGTTCAAATGTATAATATATCTGATGTATTTATATATTGTATAAAAAATCACCTAACACAATAGATATTTAATATATCTGCTGTAAATATATATCATATAACATAACATAATATAATAATTTATATTATAAATGATAATATACTATAATATAAAATATAATAAATATATTATAAATGTACAATATATCTGATATAAATATATAAATATATCAGATATATTATAGATATATATGTATATGTATAATATATACATATATATGTATAATATAATGTATTATGTATGTGTATATAAATGTATATGTATAATATATAAATGTATAATATATCTGATATAAATATATCAGATATACATCTATTGTGTCAGGTGATTTTTTATACAATATATAAATATATCAGATATATCATACAGTTCAGCCTGTCAAAGCACCATATTTTGGGGGGTTGGTTTCCGTGTCCCAACACTAGCTACGAAAATATTAGCTATTAGCTACCTAGAACTCTTCAGTAGTAAATTCAAGAAACCTAAAGTAATTCTCTTCATTAAATTCTTGCCTTGTCTACTAAAAAAATTGTCATCACCGAAGTGGACAATGAAGACTGTGTAGGGTTAAAAGCTCTAACTAGTATGCCTCCAAGATTCTTTTATTGCCCACCATCATGATTGAAGAATAGATAACTTCTTTTTCATCTTATTTATTTATTTTTTGTAAAGATAGGGTCTCGCTATGCTGCCCAGACTGGTCTCAAACTCCTGGGCTCAAGAGATCCTTCTACGTAAGCCTCTCAAAGTGCTGGAATTACAGGAGTGAGTCACCATGACTGACCATTAATAATTTATTTCAATGATACTTTAACATAGGCTCATTCTTCTTTACCTGTAAAGAAAAGTCTTTCTGGCCTTTTTAAAATTATATTTTTTGGCCAGGCATGATGGCCAGGTGCAGTGGCTGACGCTTGTAATCCTAGCACTTTGGGAGGCCAAGGTAGGAAGATTGCTTGAGGCCAGGAGTTCAAGACCAACCTGGCAAACATCTGGAAAACATAGCAAGACCCCATCTCTATTAAAAAAAAAGAATTAATTCTATTTTTCTGAGAGAAAAAAGATTCCCAATTCAACAACACTCTTCAAAAACTTTATCTGGCAGCTACTCAGGAGATTGAGATAGGAGGATCACATGACGCCTAGGAATTCAAAACCAGTCTGGGCAACATAGTGAGACCCTATCTCATAAAAAAATAAAAAAAGCTTTACTTGGAATAGAACCCATGACTCTGGTTATAAATACAAAATCCTTCAAATTCGTTTAAAGGAATTTAATCCCAGCTTCTCGGATGAAAAGAGGAAATAATATTCACAATTTGATCCATCATCAGTAGACAAGTTAAATGTGTTTCATAAAAGCAAGATGTATTAATTAAGCAAAATCATATTCGAGTAACCACAGGAAATACATAGATACTGTCTCTTACCTAGAGAAATCTTATAGTCTAATTGTGAAGATAGTCTTCACATGACAAAAAAGATCATCATTAATCCAAAACATGTAAGTTATAAAGAAGCGACATATACTAGCAATTCTAAAATCTGGTTAGCATCCTTTGTAGAATTTATTTTAAAAAGCAGATTTCCAGGTCTCCTCAATAAAGATTTAATTTATTATTTCTGGGGATGTGCTCAGACATCTGTGTTTTTTGTTTTTTGTTTTCGTTTTTTTTTGTTTTTTGAGATGGAGTCTCACTCTGTCTCTCAGGCTGGAGTGCAATGGTGCAATCTCAGCTCACTGCAACCTCTGCCTCCTAGGTTCAAGCAATTCTTCTGCCTCAGCCTCCCCAGGAGCTAGAACTACAGGCGCCTGCCACCATGTTCAGCTAACAGGCATCTATGTTTTTAATGAACTCTGTAGGTGGTTCTGTTATGCAGTTAGTTTTCAGAACCATTCACACTGACAGTAAAGGCTATTTATTCCCAGCAGTGGAAAGACCACTGAGGACACAGGAATAGTTAGCAAAGCTACTTAAAGATGCCAGGGCTGGGGCTGGGTGCAGTGGCTCACGCCAGTAATCCCAGCACTTTGGGAGGCCGAGGCGGGCGGATCACGAGGTCAGGAGATCAAGATCATCCTGGCTAACACAATGAAACCCCATCTCTACTAAAAAAAAAAATACAAAAAATTAGCCGGACGTGGTGGTGGGCACCTGTAGTCCCAGCTACTCGGGAGGCTGAGGCAGGAGAATGGCGTGAACCTGGGAGGCAGAGCTTGCAGTGAGCCGAGATTGTGCCACTGCACTCCAGCCTGGGAGACAGAGCGAGACTCCGTCTCAAAAAAAAAAAAAAAAATGCCACGGCTGGCTGGGCAGAGTGGCTCACACCTGTAACCCCAAAACTTTGGCTTGGGAGGCCAAGGCAGGTGGATCGCTTGAGTTCAGGGGTTCAAAACCAGCCCAGGCAAATGGCAAAACCGCATCTCTACCAAAAACACAAAAATTAGCCTGGCATAGCAGCATGCACCTGTGGTCCCAGCTACTCAGGAGGCTGAGGTGGGAGGATGGCTGGGGCCTGGGAAGTCTAAGGTGCAGTGATCAGTGATCATGCCACTGCACTCCAGCCTTGGTGACAGAGAAAGAACCTGTCTCAACATACATACATGCATACATACATAAAATTAAAAATAAAAATAAATAAAGATGTCAGGGATTATGTTGAACCTTAACTGAGAGGAAGATTCAAAAGATAGTGAGGCTTATTTTTCTTTCTTATATCTATAGTTACACAGGGAGCTGTCTAGTCTTGGATGTACCCAAGTTGATATCTGGTTTTATCCATTGAAACCCACAGTGAAAATGGTAAATAGGTGCTAGGTGTTTGGATTTTTTTAATCCCATGTAAGAATATAACAGTGGTATCCTAATAATGTCAAAGCAACATTGGTCACAATCTAAGGAAATTGAATTCATATAGTACCAAATATATGTTTAGAGTTGTGCTAGGTGCTGATACATTCTAGATAAAAATATTAAACATGGGTAACCAAAACTGTCAAATGACATTTCAGGGCAAGATATAATTAAGTATCAAAATCGTTGGCATAGTCTTTAAGTACCGTGAAATGTAGAGAAAGCTGAGATGAATGGCCGTGCAGAGACAGATGGCTTCGCAAGTCATCTCAGATGACTAGCTATCCAATGTGAGGATACTTCTCCCTCACCTTCAAACAAATGCTAAAGATGCCTATTACTAAATCATATGAATATTCAATCTTGTATCTAATGTGGTGGTATTCATAATACTCTATATGTTTTCATCTTACTGGACAAGTGTCTTCAAACTCATTTAAATGAATTTAACCCCAGCTTTGTTTATATACAGACTTCTTCAGTCTCACAGTCTCTTTGCACCCCACAGGCTTTCTTTATTCAGTAACACTGGTGATTTCTCTTATTTTCCTCAGCTTGAAAGATCTAGCCACGTGAGCAGGACAGAAGTGCACAAAAACCGTATCTTTATTTCTGTGGACCAGGTGGGGCCCCTACCAGCCTTGCTAGACAGACCCAGGTGAACCGTCCTTCTAGGGGGTCTCATCACCAGGCAAGCACGTGGTACGAGAAGAGCAGCCATCAGGAAGGCCATTTGGAAAAGCACATCCTCTCTGTTCATATGAGATATTTTACATCCTTATTCCTCATCGCAAGCTTCCTGGGACTTGGGACAAGAGGGTTGGTGGAGGCCAGTGGGTATGGATTTGTTTATATTAAAATGAGTGTATGAATATTTCTGTGTACTTCAGATAAACACTCTTTTCCATAAATAAGCCTCATCATCCAGAAGCCATGTTGAAAGTTGGTAATTAAGGACAGGAAGTGTTTCCAAGGGTTGTCAGTGATTAAATCAACCTTACCTTAGCATACATGTGTGAGAGAAGTTAGATAAATTATAGATAGATAGATGATAGATGATAGATAGATAGATAGATAGATAGATAGATAGATAGATAGATGATAGATAAGGTAGATGATAGATTAGATAGATACAGATGATAGATATGCTATCAGTCTAGATATATTAATCACAGTCAGTTTTATCATGGTGTAATTCCATTAGCTTCATTAGCAGCACAAGAACAGCACCTGATGTATGTCTGTTTCCTGAATATTTGGAAATATTGGTATTAATATAGATAGAGTGAGCTTGCCAGTATAAAGAATCTATCTCTCACTATAGGCAGGGCCATGTGCTGCTATTATGGAGGAATATGTATTATTTTAATCATTTAAAAGACTAATAAACTTCTAAGCTACTCTCAGGAGCCTCTGCTCAAGTTCCTGAGGTTCCTACTCTAAAATCCACATCACCCTCCAACTGCTCCCTATGTGAGCTGTTAGGGAGCACAATAAATTGGAGAATGAATACTATCAGCCCACTAAAAAATTATCTTTCAAAGGATGAAGACTGATGCTAAGGAAAAAGAGATGAGGCCTCCCTGGTTCCGAATTATTACTCCTTCCTTTCTTGGGTTACGGATTGAAGACTGACTTTTTCTTTCACTCTTCTGCAAGACACCCCCATAAGAAAGCCGAAACCTGCTTTTGTGAAAGCCTATGATTACTATGAGACAGGTGAGCAAAACAGAATCCTAGATAAACTCAGTTCTTTCCAGCGTGGTGTCTTTGATGGAAAAATAAAATAAAAGCTAATTTGTTTGGGGTTTTTTTCTTTTTTACTTTATATAGATTTAGGGGGTACAAGTTTGGTTTTGTTACATGGCTACATTGCATAGTGGTGAAGTCTGGGCTTTGAGTGTAGCTATCACCTAATTAGAGTACATTGTACCCATTAAGTGATTTCCCTCTCACCCTTCTGAGTCTCCACTATCTGTTATCCCACTCTCTGTGTCCATGTGTACAAATTATTTAGCTCCCACTTATAAGTGAGAATGTGAAGTATTTGACCTCCTGTTTCTGAATTATTTCACTTGAGATAGTAGCAACATGGGTGGAAGTGGAGGCCAAACCTCAATTCTTAAAGGAATTAAAGTGTGGTAAACCCTTGTACATCTTGTTTTCAGTTTAATCTGTCTCCATACCTTATTATTTCCTCCTTGGCCTACAAAACTACTGCAAAAACTACCTGTAATATACATGTATATTGATATGTAAGCCTATCAATCATGCAAAATAATCCAAAGTACCAAGAGTTTTACATAGAAGTGCTTATAAATAAAGGCATACATAAATCTTAAAAAGGTAATATAGCAATGCAAAGCAATAAAGAAGAGCCTAAGAACTATACAAATAATTATAGTAAGAACCAAGAGAGGGGAGAGAACTATAGCATGAGTGGTCTTTAAACAGCAAATGAAGAAGCTAAGCACAGTGGCTCATGCCTATAATCCCAGCATTTTGGGAGGCCAAGGCAGAGTGGTCTCTTAAAGCTAGAAGTTTGAGACCAGCCTGGGCAACTAAGTGAGAGCCCATCTCTACAAAAAAATTGAAAAATAAGCCAGCATGGTGGTACACACCTGTAGTAGTCCCAGCTACTCAGGAGGCTGAGGCAGGACGATCATTGGAACCTAGGAGTTTGAGGCTGCACTGAGCGAGAGAGTGAGACCCCATCCCTAAAATACACACACACACACACCAAGTAAAATTTCAGTTGGAGTATAAATCGTGGGTATTATACTGATTTATGGAGAGAAATTATGCTAAGTCTTTCAGATGAGGAAAACGTATAAGAAATATCATGCAAGAAAAAAGAAGCAAATATGGAACAAGAACTGAAAGAATACATACCTGCGTGATCCCCCCTAGTACTTTGCTTGAACACTGTAGCATGAGCAGGCTTTGATTTTCCACCAGAGTAAGGATTATACCAATGGTATCAAGAGTGGAAATTCCTTGATCATGTCTCTATATTTCCCCAGTGAGCTGACACTGTTGTGATCACGCAGGCCCGGTTTCAGTACGGTTCGCAGTCCTTAAGTAGGTCAAAGCCTCTCCACAAAGCCCTATCCCGTTGAAGCTCCCATTCTCAAGCTTTTCTCCCATTGTGTCTTTCAGATGAAGCAACTTTTGCTGAATACAGTGTCCCCTGCAGCCCAGATAGGCAGTTTGCTCTACATATCCCAAGCCTTCATTTTGCTCTCAAAACCAGTCCTCCTAAATAACAAAATCATCCACGTCTTTTATTAGTTGATCTCAGATTTATCATACTGCAAGATAACACAGAAATATACATCTTTGGAGAGGAACACTAACTCCTTGGAAGGCTTCCTAATTTTCTTATCAGAAGAGTGTAAATAAAATTACCCTGTAATTTTATTACAGGGTAGATATCTGATGGATTCCATTCTCAGCCATAGCCAGTTTGGTCTCCTTTAGCAAGCCCTGCTGCTGTCCATATCCAGTTAGAATTATATTCACTCCTTGGCAAGCCCTAAGTCATCCTGTTTGCTTTCCTCTTCTCTCCACAGACACAGAGCAAGAAAATGTTTGAGGCTTTTGTCTATAAACAAGGCTTTGCTGGAATCCCCAGACCCAGGACTTTTTAAAAGGATATTTCGTCTCTGCAATACAGGTACTGAACGAGGTTGGCAAATAAATATGTATTTCTAGAGACTCTATAATTGATTCGTTCTTCATTTAATGCAAACTTACTCCATGCTCACTTACTGCTTTTCATTGTAACCTCTATTTGCAATAAGCAAATAATGACATCCAAATTGAGGTAAGAGCACCTAGCATAAATTTAGGAACAATTCACAACAGCCTCTCTGCTGCAGAACCTCAGAATATGCAAAGCAATGTAATGGCAATCTGGGAAAGTTTCACTCGAAGAAAAAACTTCTAAGCTGAAGATTAGTGACAAGAGTGTAGAGTATGTCTGAATGGAAACATCTTTGGCAAAAGCAGAAGAAATTGTTTATTTTAGCACCAGGTAAAATGACTGGCCTCTCCAGATAGAAGCTCCATATTGCAGAATGGTGAAAATTTATCAATCAATCAATTAGTTAATAAGTTATGTTTAGGTGGGAGTCATAATAATATTATGACAATTTCACAGAATTAGAAATGAATTAGCTTAACTTCGAATACAAAATCTGCCACTGACCATTTGTATGACTTTGGGTCAAAAAAATCTCTGGATATCAATTTTATGTGTGTGAGAGAATGATGTGTTATTGGAGAAGTATAAATAAGTACAGGTTGCGTATCCCTTATCCAAAATACTTGGGACCAGAAGTGTTTTGAATTTTGAATGTTTATTGAAGTATACTTACCAGTTGAGCATCCCTAATCCAAAAATTGGAAATCCAGAATGATCCAGTGAGTATTTCCTCTTAGCACCACATCAGCACTCCAAAAGTTTCAGATTTTGGAGCACTTTGGGTTTCAGATTTTTGGATTAGAGATGCTCAACCTGTAGAGTATATCCTCTCTTAATATCATTGATAGGTTCTTAGAAACTGCAACTTTAAGTGACATGACATAGAACAAAACCAATTTTACCCTAGGCTAATCAATATAACCAAGGAATAAGATCTAGTGTTCAGTAGCAAAATAGAGCAACTACAGTAAGCAATAATTTATTCTCCATTTAGAAATAACTAGAATAGTAGAATTGGAATGTTCCTAACACAAATAAATAATAAATGTTTAATGTGATGAATATCCCAATTATCAAGTGATCGTTACACATTGTATGCTTGTATAAAAATACATGTACCCTATAAATACATGCAACTATTATGTATTCATAAAAATTAAAGATTAAAGAAGTCAATGAACTATTATTTTTCATAAAAAGTCATAGGAAAATTTGCGTTTTTAAAATTTTGCACATAACCTTGGTAATAAAAATTATATTTAAATTTAAAAAATAAAATGAGCTGTTTCTACAGCATATATCTGATCACAGAAACATCATGAAACTTCTAAATGAAGACTCAAAACATTTCTAATATTGACCATTGAAATAAATGTGATAAATAAATAAAAACAAGGCAACTCCCCAATTTATGGTGAATTGCTGAGTGACAGCATTCATAGTGTCACATGACCAACAGATTCATATGACCAGTGCACAATAACAGACCAATTACACTGAGACAGCAGGGTTTGCAGCAGAGAAAGAGCTTAATGCTCACAGGGCACCAAGTGAGGAGATGGGAGGAGACCCTCAAATTCACCTCCCTGAAGAGTTCCGGGTTCGGGCTTTTAAGGGGATCATGGAGGGTGAGGAGCTGGAGAATTGAGATCATTGATTGGCTGGGGTAAGGAGAATGAATTCATCAGGACATGGAAACTTCATTCTTTGGTGAGTCAGCTCCTATGGGGTCCTTCAGACCAGCTGATGTCAGTAGTTTCATTAGTATGCAGGTCCTGAAAGGATATCTCAAATGGAAAACTTTACATTTTATAATGTTCAAGTTGTTATCTGTAGAGCAGTTAAGGGGAACTACGATCTAGGGTCTGTGTGATTCTAGGGCAACAGGCAGCAAACAACTAAGAGGAAGCAGGTCCGAGCACAGACTGACCTAGTGCTTAATGCTGAGTGTGGTGCAAGCTGGGTTTGTTTTCATTTCTCCCCCTCCCTTCTTCCCTGATTAATTTTATAAAGTTTATAGGGATGGTTTCCATAGTGGTGATGGGTTAAATCAAGGAAGAAATGTTTACAAGCTGAAGTTTACAAACCAAAGTTTACAAACCAAAGGAGATGCTACCTCCTACCAGCATGCAGTTTAACAACAAATGAGAACAAATGTGGTGGGGTCGCTGAGCATCTTCATCCTGCATCATTTATTGCCGTGTATTTGTGTGATTCTCATCGACTTTACAGGGTAGACATCTGATGGATCCCATTTTCAGCCATTAATTTCACAAATTATTGTGAAGTTTTTACTTCACAATAAAAGCACAAAAGAGGTAGAAGGGTTAATTTCTTTAAAGGCGATACTGCGTATCTACCATCTGCCTGGCGCTGCTTTAAGCATTTTGTTGGTATTAGGTAATTTTACCCTCACAATCACATTATGATGTAGATACTATTATTAATCCCATTTTTAAATGAAAAACAGAAGTTTGGAGAAGTTCAGAAACTTTCTCCAGCTCTAAGTGAAAAATAAGGCAAGATTTTAACCTAGGCATTCCAGCTCCGGAGTCCACACCCTTAACTACTTCTCAGTGCTACTCAGCTGTGAGGAAGGAGGCGGCTGTCTCTTCTTTTGAGCTATCAGATGATGGTGGGAGGCTGAATGCAGAAAGGCAGATGTGTTCAAAAGAAGAGAAAGTATGTAAAAGCAAAGCAAAAAAAGAAAAATGGGGCAAAGAAAACAGGAAAGGCATCTGTGAGACCCTCGGGTGAGTTCATGTCTGAGACCTGTTGGCATCAGCATGGAGCGATTGTTCATTTCTTGTGAGGCATGTGGCACTGGTAGACTGTGACCAGTGCTGCTCACGATTTGAATCTGCCTTTCCCAAAGTCAGACTATGCTGAGGGAGGAGAAAAGGTAACACCTACAAAACTTCTTGCTTAGAGTCTCTTTATTTAAAGATTATGTGGCCTTACCTTCTTTCTTCCCAGAGTAGAGAAAGAAAAGAGCCCCTCAGTGTCTCCGAAAGAGTCAATAGACTTATAATTGGATAATACGCTGGAGTCCAAGATTATGAATAATCCACTATCCTGTATTTAATAAGAGGGTTAGAGAATCTCCATCCTCAGAATTGGATCCAGCCATGCCTGCAGATGCTCTTATATAAGGCACATGTGATTCCTGTTGTAAATCTCAATCACAAGAGAGCTGCATCAGCTGAGGCCCAGATTTGCAGGGCTCCCCAACAAATGGACACAATAGAGAATGCTACCTTTGTGCATAGTGCTGTATTTGATGGGAAACGGAGGAACAGAGAACATCCTGTTGATTGGTCTCTGACTCTTAATGCGCTAATATTTTTGTCTAATTGCAATGAAAAGATCTAAGTAAGGCTTAGGACAGAAAAGGAAGCAGTTCTCAATTGGGGCCTATGCTAAGAGAGTTAGACATGGTTTACTGTTGAAAAGTCAGGACAGTGTTGATGGCAGTGATAAAAAGTGAGGCTAGAGAAATCAGTTGAGACTCATTTACCAAGGGTGTTAACAGAAGTTTTCATGTTATTTTATAAGTAATAGTCTTAGGGGATTTTGGGGGGCGTTGATCGTCCCGTATGCAGACAAGTGAAGGGTGAACAAGACAAAGATGAGCTATACTAAGCATTAGAACAGCTCAGAGGAGACCGGCAGTGGCTAGCTCTCTGTAGACAGGTTGTCCCGACGTCTGCCATCAACAGAGAGGAGGCCGTGGAGAGGACTGCTCCTCTCCGCAGCTGGCCTTCTGGAAAGGGTTGCTCCCCTCTGCAGGTCTCTGAAGCTCTCAGCAGAGAGGGTAGTTCCTCTCTACAGCTGGTCTTCCCATTGTGTCGTCTCTGTAGACAGGTCATCCTGACATCTGCTGTCAGCAGAGAGGAAGCCCTGGAGAGGGCTGCTCCTCTCTGCAGCTGGCCTCCTGGAGAGAGTTACTCCTCTCTGCAGCTGGTAGTCCCGTCTCTGGAAGTCTCTGAAGCTCTGAGCAGAGAGGGTGGTTCCTTTCTACAGCTGGTCTTCCCATTGAGTCCTCTCTCCATTCTCTCCATCCTGTCTTGTTCTGGCTGAGCCCATGGCTTTTATGGACCTCGGAGGGGAGGAAGTGTGTGCTGATTAGTCCATGGGCAGCCATAGGTGGACAGGAAGAGGCACCACATGTCCCCACTCCAGTTGGTGGGACTGGCAGCCTGGCCCCCAGCCTTCAGGCCCTTCCTGGTCCGAAGGTGGGGCCTTAGTGGGGACCCGCCCCCTTCCTCCCAGGAATCTGCCTCCTGCCGCCATTCATGGCCCCCAAGTCCCCATTCCAAGATCCAAGCCAGTGCCAGGAGCAGAGAGAGGCCAGGCGGTGGAAGCAGACACCCCTGAGCTTGCAAAGACCAGGGTGTGGGAGAGACCTTCCTGGGCCCATGAGGGTGCACACGGCAGAGATGCCCAGGTCCTGTGCCAGGGGAGCTCCCACCTCGCCAACTTGAAAGTGGGGAGGTTCCCACGTGTCCCTGGCTCCTGCCTGCTCCGTGGAGCACGAGGCCCGGGTCTGCAGCTGCAGATTGGGCGGCTGCAGCTGCACCCAAAAGGGCAGATCCTGCCTACTCCCGGCCCCCTCCGGGAGCACAGGGAGGCTCATATCCACAACCACATTTGGGCGGCTGTAGCCCCACCCAGGAGGATGGGGGTCCTGCCTGCTTCGTAGAGCAGGAGGCCTGGGTCTGCAGCTGAGGTTTGGAGGACTGAGGTTTGCAGGGCTGCAACAGCACCTGGGGAGCCCCCACCCCAACTCAGAAGAGGCGGAGCTCCCACTGGCTCCATGGAGTGTGCAGCCCCAGCTGCAGGGGGTATGATAGCAAGCAGCCACTGCCGTTAATAGGAAGCTAATGAAATCTTTTAGAGGCAACACAGTGGCAAGATCAGATTTTGTTTAGGATGATAACAAGTGGCAGAGCTAGTGTGAGAGAGACAGGTGGCAAGGAGATTATTACAGTCATCCTTATTTCTCATGGAAAACTTTCCTGAAAAATGGGCTATAAGTATATTCCACTTCTTAAAACTGTATTTCTTACCACTTAGGGAGAGCCAAAATGCTTTGGACCAATGTGACAAGTTTTAGACCAACTGAAAATCTACAAAGAGCTCTATTTTAATAATTGAGTCTACTGTAGATTTCAGGTTCAGCTTCCTACAAAGATTTTTTTTCTGAAGTTTATTAAAATCAATAATTGACACTAGGTGGCAAGTCAGGATCAACAGTTACTGTGTTCCCAGAGTCGTTATGCATCTTAATTTGAAGTGAGGAATGGGGGAGTACTATGATAAGGTTAGACACAGACTAATAGGATTCTGAAAGACATATACTGATACATAAGACACGTATAGCATATATCAGATTCATGCCCCAGATACAGAGCAGTATTATTTTCAAATACGTTTTTAATGTGCTTCCCCTACACTTGTTCTTGTTTAGATGGCTCCAAGAGATGCCCTTTTCATATACAGTAATAAAAGATAGCCACAGGGTGGCAGCAAATGTTAAAAAAGTTGAGTGCTGCTACTTTATTAAAAATCTTGTAAAAATAAAAATAAAGTCAGGCAATGGGAACAGAGAAGAGAGGAGTAAAATAACCATAGAAACCTGAAATGAGAAGATAAAATAAGGTACTAGCACAAATCGTCCTTATCTATGGGCAGAATTGCATTCACAACTCTCGAAATAGCTGATTTTTGCTTTAAGTTTTGTTTTCTTAGAAACAATATATTCTACAAGAAATAGCACATCCCTTTATTTTTTGTAAATAAAATATGACTCTAAACCCCAGCTCCATTGGACTGACAGGAAATTTATCTCAGACATTTTGGGTCCTTCCTACCTGGTGACCAAATGCAGGATCAAGATATTGCACCCACTCCACCACCAGCATCTGTCTGTAGTCCACATGACCATTTTAGATCCACAGCTCTGTGGCCACATTATCATTCTTGGGGATAGGAATCTTTGACCAAGAACAAGCAGCTGGGCCTGGAACCCAACCTTCCAAATGCTCCATGCAGACCTTCCTTCTGAAGCCCTGATGCTTACTCAGAGAGTACCAGAAACTAGAGTAGGTACCTGCTCTTAAGGGACTCACTGACCTCTCTCCGTCCAGCCTAAAAGAATCATTTTAGCCTTGGGAAAGTCCCTCTCAGCATAAACTTCTGTCTCTTAATTGGCTTTCTTCCTTCTCAAATTCTGTTTTTCTCTTGTTTATTCTTTTAAAATCAAAAGCCAGGTAACCCTGCCCCAAAGGTTCAACTCCTTCAAGATTTTCTACATAGCCAATCATGTAATCTGTGAACAAAAACAGTTTCATTTCTTCCTTACCAGTCTGTATACCTTTTATTTTATTTTCTTCTCTTATTTCATTTAGCTAGGAATTCCAGGACAATGATGACTAGGAGTAGTAAGAGTAGACATCCCTGTCTTGTTCAGGATTTGAAGGGAAAGTATCTAGTCTCTCACCATTAAGTATAACGTTAGCTGTAGATTTTTCGTAGATGTTCTATATACAGTTGAGTTTGCTGAGTAGTTTTTGTCCAGAATGAGTGTTGAATTTTGTCAAAAGCCTTTTCTGCATTTACTCATATGACCAAAAGTTTTTTTCTTTAGCCTGTTAATATGCTGGATTACATTAAATGATTTTTGAATGCCGAACTAGCCATGCATACCTAGAATAAATCCCACTCTTTATTGCACATAACTATTCTTACACATTGTTGGGCTTGGTTTTCTAATATTTTGTTGAGGATTTTTGGATTTTTGTTCATTAGAGATATTAATCTGTACTTATCTTGTAATGTACTTCTCTAGTTTTGGTATTAGGGTAATGTTGTTCTCATAGAATGGGTTAGGAAGTGTTTCTTAGTAACTTGTTTTCATTTTTATTTAGTTCAACGTATTTTTTAAATTTCTCATAAGACTTCTTGGGCCTATATGTCATTTAGGAGTATGTTATTTAACCTCCAAATATTCTGGAATTTTCTAGCTATCTTTCTGTTATTGACTTCTAATTTATTTCCATTGTTTTCTGAGCACATACTTTGATTTCTATTCTTTTAAGTTTATTAAGGTATGTTTTTGAGCTAGGATATGACCCATCTTTAAGAATGTTCCATGTGAGCTTGAGAAAAATGTGTATTCTACTGTTGTTGGATGAAATAGCCTATAAATATCAATTAGCACCAATTGATTGATTGTGCTATTCAACTATATGCTTACTGGTTTTCCTTCTGCTGGATCTGTCAGTTACTGATAAATGGGTATTGTAGTCTCCAACTATAATAGTGGACTTGTATATTTTCCCTTGCAGTTCTATCGGTTTTTGCCTCCACATATTTTGACCTCTGTTGTTAAGTATACAAAAACTCAGGACTGTTATGACTTCTTGGAGAATTGTCCCCTTTTTCCTTGTGTGAAATTAATATAGCTACTTCAGCCTTATTATTATTATTAGTGTTAACGTGGCATATTTTTCTCCATCCTTTATTTTCAATCTATCCTTTATATTTGCAGTGAGTTTTTTGTAGACTACATATAATTGAGTCTTGCTTTCTTATCCACTCTAATAGTCTGTCTTTTAAATTGATGTATTTAGACTATTCACATTCTAATTTATCATTCATATATTTAGATTTAATCTCTACCTTATTTTAATTGTTTTTTTTTTGCACACAAAACAATAAACATTTTCTAAAAGTACATAGAAACAAAAAGATGCATATCAAACATATTAGGAAGGTTGCCCATGGGAAGACGGGGAATAGAAATGGGGGGTGGGAATTAAAGAAAATAAATGAGAGAGGGACTTTGTATGGATCAATGATAATAACTCAATCCTCTATTTGACAAAGAAGAAGGAGAAGGAAGAGGAAGAAAAAGAAAGTGGGATAAAGGACCAGAAAGGGAGGAAAATAGAAAAAATTAGAGTATGACTCCAGGGTAGACCTGTTTTGTTGTCGCTTGGTTGGTTGGTTGGTTGGTTTGTCAGTTGTATTTTTCATATCTTTCGCCATGTTGGCCAGGCTGGTCTCGAACTCCTAGCCTCAAGTGATCAACCTGCCTCGGCCTCCCAGAGTACTGGGACTACAGGCGTGAGCCACCACGTCCAGCCCCCACATTGCTTCTGGCCTCTGTGGTAGACCTCCCAGACGGGGCAGCCAGGCAGAGGCGCTCCTCACTTCCCAGACGGGGCGGCCAGGCAGAGACGCTCCTCACTTCCTAGATGGGGTGGCGGCCGGGCAGAGGGGCTCCTCACTTCCCGGACGGGGCGGCCGGGCAGAGGCGCTCCTCACATCCCAGACAATGGGTGGCCGGGCAGAGGCGCTCCTCACTTCCCAGACGGGGCAGCCGGGCAGAGGAGCTCCTCATTTCCCGGATGGGGTGGCGGCCGGGCAGAGGCGCTCCTCGCTTCCCGGACGGGGTGGCCGGGCAGAGTCGCTCCTCACATCCCAGACGATGGGCGGCCAGGCAGAGACGTTCTTCACTTCCTAGACGGGGTGGCGGCTGGGCAGAGGCGCTCCTCACCTCCCAGACGGGGCGGCGGCCGGGCAGAGGCTGCAATCCCAGCACCCTGAGAGGCCAAGGCAAGCGGCTGGGAGGCGGAGGCTGCAGCGAGCCAAGACCACGCCACCGCACTGCAGCCCGGGCAACACCGAGCACGGAGTGAGCGAGCCTCTGTCTGCAGTCCCAGCACCTCTAGAGGCCGAGGCGGGCAGACCACCGGAGGTCTGGAGCTGGAGACCAGCCTGGCCGACATGGCGAAACCGCGCCTCCAGGCAAAGGAGAAAAACCAGGGAGGGGTGGTGGCGCGCGCCGGCAATCCGAGGCAGCCCGCAGGCCAGGGCAGGAGAATCACGGGAGGCAGACGCAGGGAGTCTGCAGCGAGCCGAGTGTACTGGAGCCTGGGCCGCAGAGGGAAGGGAAGGAAAGAAAAAGAAAGGAAGAAAGGCAGGCAGGCGGGCAGGCGGGCAGGCGGGCAGGCGGGCAGGCAGGCAGGCAGGCATTTTAATTGTTTTTTATTCATTTCCCTTGTTCTTTGCCTTCTCAGATTTTAACTGAGAAATTTATATTATTTCATTTTGTCTCATCTCTTAGCATATCAATTATACTTATTTCGAAAAAACATTTTCAGTGCTCGCCTAGAGTTTGCAATATACATTTACAGCTAATCTAAGTTTGTTTCAAATAACACTACACTGAGTCACAGGTGGTGCACTTACCTTATAGGAGAGAACTGCCAGTACCTCACTCCCATCCTGTATAACATTCCTGTCACACATTTCACATATCTATAAGTTTTATTGCTACTAATAATATTTTATTGCTACAAATCTTTTGAACAAACTGTTATCTGCTAGGTCAATTAAGAATAAGAAAAATAAAGCCAGGTGTGGTGTCTCATGCCTGTAATCCCAACGCTTTGGGAGGCCTAGGCAGGAAAAGCACTTGAGGCTAGGGATTTGAGACAGTCTGGGCAACATAGCAAGACTTTATCTCTATAAAAATTTTTAAATTTAGCTGAGTATGGCGGCACGTGCCTGTAGTTTCAGCTACTCAGGAAGCCGAGGTGGGAAGATCACTTGAGTCCAGGAGTTTGAGGCTGCAATGACCTGTGATTGTACCACTGCACTCCAACCTGGGTGACAAGGTAAGACTCTGTCTCATAAAAAAAAAAAAAAAAGAAGAACAAGAATGAGAAAAATGAAAGACTTTAAATGCTCTCCCTTTCTTTACATAGATCCAAGTTTCTGACCTATATCATTTTCCTTTTCTATGAAGAACTTATTTTAACATTTCTTGGAAGGCAACAATTTCTCTCAATTTTTGTTTTTCTGAGTTTTTATTTTCCTTCATTTTTAAAGAATAATTTACCCTGATATACAATTCTAGGTTGGTGGCTTTTTTCTTTCAATACTTTAAATATTTCACTCCACTCTCTTCTTGCTTGCATGGTTTTTGAAGAGACATCTGCTATAATTCTCATCCTTTGCTCTCTGTAAGCAAGGCATTCCCTCACTCTAGCTTCTTTCTAGATTTTCTGTTTGTCTTTGACTTTCTGCAGTTTGATTATAACATGCTTAGGTGCAGATGTCTTGGTATGTATCCTGTGTGGTGTTCTCTGAACTTCCTAGATCTGTAGTTTGGTGTCTGTCAGTAATTTTGGAAAACTCTCAGTCATTATTACTTCAAGTGTTCCTTTTGTTCTCTTATCTTCTTCTTCTGTTATTCCCATTATGCATATATTATACCTTTCATAATTGTCCCATAGTTCTTGGATATTCTGTTCCTTTATTCTCAGCCTTTCTTCTCTTTGGCTTTCAGTTTGGGAAATCTTCAGTTTCACTGATAAATGTTCAAGCTCACTGATTCTTTCCTCAGCCATGTCCAGACCATGTTACATAGGTAAACGTGTGCCATGGTGGTTTGCTGCACCTATCAACCCATCACCTAGGTATTAAGCCCAGCATGCATTAGCTATTTTTCCTGATGCTCTCACCCCCGCCCCACACAGGCCCCAGTGTGTGTCGTTTCCCTCCGTGTCCACGTGTTCTCATTCTTCAGCTCCCACTTATAAGTGAGAACATGCAGTGTTTGATTTTCTGTTCCTGTGTTAGTTTGCTGAGGATAATGGCTTTCAGCTCCATCCATGTCCCTGCAAAGATCTCGTCCCTTTTTTATGGCTGCATAGTATTCTATGGTGTATATGTACCACATTTTCTTTATCCGGTCTATCACTGATGGACATTTGGATTGATTCCATGTCTTTGCTATTGTGAATAGTGCTGTAATGAACATATGTGTGCATGTATCTTTATAATAGAATTACTGTACTTTTATTCCTAGCATTTCTTTCTTTCTCTCTCTTAGAGTTTCAGTCTCTCTGCTGATATTTCCCATCTCTTCTTGCATGTTGGCCACTTTTTCTATTAGATCCCTTAGCATAATAATCATTATTTTAAATTTCCAGCCCTTTAATTCCAAAATCTCTGTCCTATCTTCATGTTGTTGTACTTGCTTGGCCCCTTCAAAATGTGTTTTTTGCCTTTTAAAGTGCTGTGTAATTTTCTGTAGAAATCTAGATGATTATATATTGGGTAAAAGAAACTGCAGTAAGTTATCATGAGGTTTTCTGTTTATGTAGCTGGGAGTTCGGCTGTGTTTACTTTCTCTGTGTCTTTATTTGAGGCTAAAATTTCCTCTGTTGTCGTTTTTGTCTTTGGGCTTCTCTAGAGGCTTCTTAAATAGGATCTAAGCCTCACAGGTCCGATGACAGCCATGGTATCTTCTCTCACAAAACTGTGGTTCTCTCTCTCAGCTTTCTGAGTGATGGTTTGCCCATTACCTCAATTCTTTGATGGATCTAAGAAAAGGTGTTGATTTTCAGTATTTCAGTTTTTTTTTCCTTGTTGTGAGGGTGGCAGTGGTGACTTCCAAGCTCTTTATAAGTCATGCCAGAAACCAGAAGTCCTTCAATACTTTTCAGCCTCTTTCTGTGTTGCTGTTTGCATATTTTGTGTCATGCTTCTAACTTCTGTGTAGTATTCTACTAAAATAATTTGCATCCACCAAAATTTTATTCACTCCGTTAGTGACAGATATTTATGATACTTCTACTGTATACAGCAATGCTCTGAATATCCTAATACATGTCAATTTATCAACCTATGTGATAATTACTCTGGGTTATAGAGCCAGGATAAGAATTGTTGAATAAAATGCTATATACTGACTTAAATTTACTATTCAACCAGAATGCTACACAAATCTATACTCCCTTTAGTAGTATAAAAGGGGGTCTCATTTCCCCTATGTTCTTGCCAATATTTACCACTATCTAGGTTTCTAATTGTTTGTTTTTGTTTTTGTTTCTGTTTTGAAATGGAATCTCACTCTGTTGCCCAGGCTGGAGTGTGGTAGGGCGATCTCGGCTCACTGCAACCTCTGCTTCCTGGGTTCAAGCAGTTCTCCTGCCTCAGCCTCCCAAGTAGCTGGGACTAGAGGCGCACGCCACCACACCTGGCTCATTTTTGTATTTTTAGTAGAGACAGGGTTTCACCATGTTGGTCAGGCTGGTGGCAAACTCCTGACCTCAAGTGATCCACCCATCTCGGCCTCCCAAAGTGCTGGAATTATAGGTGTGAGCCACCACGCCAAGCCTGTTTGTACTTTTTTTGAGTAAAAATTCTTATTTTTTGATTGTTTAAACTTTTCCTTCTTTTATTACTAGAGGAGTAAAGCGTCTCTTCATACTAGCCACTGGGATTTCTTTTTCTACAAATTACCTATTCATATAATTTGCATGTGTTTCTTTTTTTGTATTTCATCAATTCTAAATTGTACTTTGTTTACATTTTAAGATCCTTGAAATTGGGACACATATTACAATAGATTAATATCTGTTTCATTTATCTGTTACTATATAAAAAACCACCCCAAAATCTGATTTGCTTAAAACAACAATTTTATATATTTCACAGTTTCATGGGTTGACATGGCTTACCTGGATGATTTTTCTCATGGTCTTGCCGAGAGTCTCTCATGAAATTGCAGCCAGAAGGCAGCTGGGATTGGAGTCATGTGGAGACTCCACTGGGATTCTGAGAGACTGCTTGTTCTCTCTCTCTCTGCATGTAGTCTCAGGACTTCATTTTATGGTCTCTCCAACAGAGTAGCTTGGCTCATTACATGGCATTTCAGAGCGCCCAAGAACAAGAGCTTCAAAAACTATAGGAAGAAGCTGCAAGGTTTCTTTGAATTGGCCGCAGAAGTCATGTATTACTTCCATTACATTTGATTAGTCAAGTACATCATAAGGTCAGCTAGAATTCAAGAAGAGTGAAACAGACTTCACCTCTTGAGGGAGGAGTAGCAAGATCACATTACAAAAGAGCGTGTGGTTGGAGATATTATTGTGGCCACCTTTGGAAACACAAATTGTTATGAGCTGCCATTTGGCCACAAATTTCATCTCTCTCCCACATACAAAATGCACTTAGCCTCTTCCTCAAAAGCCTCATCTTCTTAAGCATAAGTCTAAGATTTCATCATCTAAATCAGATGTGAACGGAGTCCTTTGGGTGAAGTTCCTTAGGTACTACTCCTTGAGCACAGGAGACAAGGTATCTCAACCTGAAGACATTTGAACTTAAGAAACAAGATATCTGCCAGGCGTAGTGGCTCATGCCTGTAATCCCAACATTTTGGAAGGCCAAGGCAAGTGGATCACCTGAGGTCAGGAGTTCAAGACTAGCCTGGCCAACATGGTGAAACCCCATCTCTACTAAAAAATACAAAAATTAGCCGGCATGGTGGTGGGCACCTGTAATCCCAGTTACTTGGGAGGCTGACCCAGGGAGAATTGCTTGAACCCGGGAGGCAGAAGTTGCAGTGAGCCAAGAGTGCACCACTGCACTCCAGCCTGGGCAACAGAGCAAGACTGCATCTCAAAAAAAAAAAAGATCTCTGCCATGCACACAAACCCAAAAAAGATGGTGAGACAAAGAAAGGATAAGGGCATAAATATTCCTATTCAAAAAAATTGAGAGAACAGGAAGCACATAGCAGTCACTCATCACAGCAATTCTGGCTGGGAACACATCGTCATTCCTCCATGAGGGCCCAGTCCTGCACTCATCGAAGTGCTTCTCCATTCCTCTTCCCTCTACTTTCTGGGTTCTAAGCTTTTCCTTTTAAGTTGTCTTTCCTTTTCTATAAGATTTTGCCCATATTTGCAGGTCAATATCAAACTGCTTCCTGAGTATAAAAGTTTGAAGACTCAGAGGCCTCTTTTTATTTTCAACTGTCTCTCCCTTTCAGTGCAAGGTAGCAGAATTCTTTTAAAAGCTGTATGGACTTATTTTCTATCAATTTATAACCATTCCAGTAAACAAAAGCCACACTGATAAATCATAAGACAGGTCCCTCTCTACCTTCGACTGAGAAGAAAAGTGCTGGGTAACAATGCTCTTAAGTTTCTTAGAAGCCTCTAACAGAAAAGGTCTGAGAAACACATCCTTGGGATTTTTAGTAGACTTTTTGCCTAGCTGAGAGGGTTCAGGAGGCATTATTTTAAACCTTTCTGAGGTCTACACAAAGGTCTACAGCTGTAATCTTGAAATCTTGACCCTGAAGCCATACTTTTAGTGGCAGTGCCCTGAATTTGATCTTTTGCTCTGTTGTAATTTATTACTTTAATAATCTTTTACTGGAAGAGAATGGAGATGAGAAACAGTTTTATTTTCAATCCTAAAAAATCTGGCTAAGAATGTGTTTCCTCTAGATTCTAGTTGAAAACTGAGCAGTTACTTCTTTAGTTCATCTCCATCTTTACCTCATCATATGCAGCTAAAAGAAACGAGCTGGTATATTCAACATCCTAGGTGTATACTTCCTTAGCCACCTTATCACAAGCTGAAGCATTGCTAAACTTTTTGCCACTACATTACACAAGCGACCTTTTTCCTAGCTCCCAATAAAAAATGTGTTCCTTGTCCTTCCAGCCTCATGGGCCCTCATGGAGGAATGGCGATGTGTTCCCAGCCAGAATTGCTGTGATGAGTGACTGCTATGTGCTTCCTGTTCTCTCAATTTTTTTGAATAGGAATATTTATGCCCTTATCCTTTCTTTTCTTTGTCTCACCATCTTTTTTGGGTTTGTGTGCATGGCAGATATCTTTTTTTTTTTTTGAGATGGAGTCTTGCTGTGTTGCCCAGGTGGAGTGCAGCGGTGCACTCTCGGCTCACTGCAACTTCTGCCTCCCGGGTTCAAGCAATTCTCCCTGCCTCAGCCTCCCAAGTAACTGGGATTACAGGCGCCCACCACCACACCGGCTAATTCCAAAGAATTTCTTAGAGTCCCTTCCAGATTCTTCTCATCACCTGGTCCCCAAACCAATGCCACATATTTTAGATTTTTGTTAAATCATCAGCCTTTCATAGTACCAATCTCTGTTTTGGTGACAAATTGCTGCATTCAAACCACTCCAAAACTTAGCAGTTTAAAGTAATTATCATTTTCTTATTTCTCATGGCTCTATGGTTGACTGGGGTAAGGTGAGTGGTCTCCCATGGGGTACCCCAAGCAGTTAGATGATAGCTAGAGCTGGAATTACCTGAAGATTTGACTAGGATGCTGGGACAACTTGACCTCTCTCACTCCCCAAATAGACTTAGGTCCTCTCTACCTAGTGTCTCCGGCAAGTAGATACACTTGTTACAAGGCAGGTCAGGGGTCCCAAGTGCAAATGTGCCAAGAGACAGTAGAAGTTGCAAGGCTTCTATAACCTAGCTCTACAAGACACACAACAGCAGCTCCACAGCACTCTGTTGGTCAAGTGAGTCACAGGGCTGGACTGGATTCAAGAATAGTAAAAATAGACTCAAATTCTTGGAGAAGCCATATCAAGGACACATGGCAAAAAATCCTGTGGCTCATCAAAATATGCATGTACATAAATTACATCTCAACCAAGTTTTTTGTTTGTTTGTTTTTGAGATGGAGTTTCACACTTTTACCAGGCTGGACTGCAGTGGCACGATCTCGGCTCACTGCAACCTCTGCCTCCCAGGTTCGAGTGATTCTCCTGCCTCAGCCTCCCGAGTAGCTGGGATTACAGGCATGAGCCATCTCGCCTGGCTAATTGTGTATTTTTAGTGGAGACGGGGTTTCACCATGTTGGCCAGGCTGGTCTTGAACTCCTGGCCTCAGGTGATCCACTCACCTCAGCCTCCCAAAGTGCCGGGATTACAGGCATAAGCCACCACGCCTGGCAATAAAGTTGTTTTTAAAGGGTATGTCTGTTGGAAGATATGCAGTGATACGCATCTTTGGGAGCAGTCTGTCACAGCATTTTGCACAGCTGCTGTCAGGTGGGCAGTGGTCATGATTTACTTGCCTTTCCCTCTTCATGCATAAACTTAGTTGTTTTCCCATTGACATTCCCATTGAACAACTACAATCTCTCAGTGTTTCAATCAATAAACCATTTACTAAGCAGCTGAAAAAGGAATCTGAACTCTAGTTGTTGTTTGAAATCTTTCAGTGATAAGTTGTTGTAAGATCAAACATTCTGAGCAGGAAGATCTGCAGAATAGTTTTCAATAGTTTGGAAAACAACCCCAGAGACAGTAGTGAGGCGCCCTTTTAGAAAATGTCCGGTGATGTCACAGACCACACAACCAGGTATAAAAACAGAGAGTCTGAAAGTGATTCAGGAGAATTACATTCTAAATAAAAGTAAGTTTTAGTAAAATTTAATATCCGAAATGAAGATGGGAGGGAGGCACTGGACAGAAAAGCTAGCTGACATTCCAAATATATCATCGCTATTTCATGACAGGACAATAAATATTTAGGTTGAACAATATGAAAGTGTCCTTCTTATAGATCCAAACCATCAAATGGTGAAAAACGTCCGGATCTGCAGCCTCATGGGTCCTACAGAATACTGAGGAAAGATTTCCTGACTTGGATAGCCCAACACAGAGGGCGCTTAAACAGAAAAATGGATAGCATGGTATTTATGTGTCAAGATGAGGTAGGAGAAGTTAAATTATATATTATTGTTCGAGGACACACAAGACCTAGGAGCTGAGCACTGTGTGATTCTGTAATGAGTCTGTGCCATATACTGAAATTATATATTCATGATTATGGACCGTTTCAAAATGGTAGCAAAATTACCACTATCCTACTTCTCTCCTACTTTTCAGAAAGTTTACTTTCCTATGAGTGCCTTCTTTTTATTAAGAATCTGAAGTGTTTCTCAGTCTTATATTCTCTTGACTTTACTAATTAGCCTTCTATTATTGATAGTTCCATTTTCCTTCTTACTGAAAGGTATCATTTCTTTTTTCTCTCTTACTCACTGTCATTCTAGTAGTGTCCATACCTGGCAATAACCTGAATGCATTGCACAGGCATTTTTGCTAATCAAATAATCTATCTTGGAAATGTACAGTAACAAAGGAAATAATTGAATGGCCACTAAAGAACTATTTGTGTCTGAGTATTATAAAAAGAATGCACAAATTTTTCTAGAATCAAGGTAGTAAGAAAATGTTTTTTCCTCTAGTGATTGAATAGAAGAGACTTTACCCTTGATTGGCTACTAAACAAACAAACAAAGAATCCTGGAAGAGAATCTGTAATCGCAGCACCCTCTGAAAAGTCACTGGACTAACTGCTTTAGCAACTGTCATTAATGTGCAATTACTGGCATTGACCGAAAGAGGGCAATTAAATCCTACAATGAGATAATGAGAGTAACGTGTAGTAAGACATCAGTTGTGATTGGTGGGTAGTGCATTTAACAGTTAAATATACTTAAATAATGTATAGGTGACTGCATGGTTGCAGCATATTGGTAACTAGATACATAACCAATTCAACTAGAAATCAGCTAATGAGTAGCTGTTTAAATATTTAAAATATAGCTCTTATTTAGATCCTTTGTTTTGATCACCGTCTTTGTGGGGAGAGCCTGCTGATCACAATGAAAATATATTAAAGCCAAATCTTCTGATATCCATTGCCATTTCTTTCAGCTGGATTAAGTCCCCAACTCCAGGACAAACCCAAGTGTTTGGCCTCCTGCATTAATGTGCTTTTTATCTAGCAGAGCAGAAAGTGTAAGCTTCACAGCAGGCCTCAGAGTCTGAGTGTAAATGAAGTCTCTTTCTTTCCACTCCAATTATACTAGAGTTGTTGACTTTTGCAAAAACAGAAGCAGTGAAATGCAGCCGATGTTTAGCGGCAAGACAAAATGAGTGCAGTTGGTACTTGATGTCCAAGCAAAGTTTACTGAAGTGTCAAGATTGTCACATACCTTCTGATAAACTGAGCCTCCAAATTCTGCCCCATTATTGTTATTAGTGTGTAGCTGGAAGTCCCCCATCTGGTAGCCCACTGCAGAGTTATTCCTTGTCAGCTTTGAGGTGGCACTACCAGTGGTCATCTGGTACCCAGCAAGCCAGCCCTCGTAACCAAAGACAGCTGAAGCATAGATTGCAGGTCCAGCAAAATCAAAATTAACATCACAAGCAAGGTTTATGCACTCCCTCTTGCAAGAAGACTTGATTTTACCACTTTTGTTTCCTGCGATTGGTAAGAAGGTAGTACCAAATATTAGTTTCAAACCTTGACAAAGCTGGTCCAATTGTGATTTCTGTTCCCAGAGTATCATCAGTGTCTCATTTTTCTGGGAAAGTCACACCATACTCACACTGTTTATATTTGGTCTCCAAGACTTCAAAAGCTTTTCCAGTGTCTGTATTAAATGAACCAGATGTGGAGAATCCCACAGCACTGAGTGACTTTGTTCTCACATCCAGTTTTACCAACCCCAAACCAAATCCTTTGTTAAAAATATCTCTGGCAGCTTTGCCCAGGTTAACATGTGATGAAGAAATGCACACTGGCCACATGCAGGTCTGCCCATAGGTCGCCACGGTGAGGCCACAGTAAGAGGTGATCTGGTGGTCTCCTAAGGAGGGCCACGCCACCACCCCACTCTCAGCTGAGGCTGCTCAGCCTGCTCACAGTCAGGCCGCAGCTGCTGTGAAGTGAAATCTCTTTCTTCAATAATAAGTTAACCTTAGCTTATTCTAATTTTTTTACTTAACAAACTTTTTCCTTTTTTTGTTAACTTTTATTTTAGGTTCAGTGGGTACATGTGCAGGTTTGTTACATGGGTAAATTGCAAGTCGCCGGGTTTGGTGTACAAATGATTTTGTAACCCAGGTATGAGCACCGTACCCAATAGGCAGTTTTTCCATCCTCACTCTCTCCCAACCTCCACTCTCAAGTAGGCCTCAGTGTCTTTTGTTCCACTGTGCCTCCCTGCATACTAAATGTTTACCTCCTACTTATAAGCGAGAACATGTGGTATTTGGTTCTCTGTCCCTACATTGGTTCACTTAGGATAATGGCCTCCAGCTCCATCCATGTTGCTGCAAAGAACATGATTTTATTTTTTTATGGCTGTGTAGTAATTCATGGTGTATATGTACCACATTTTCTTTATCCATTCCACCGTTGATGGGCATCTAGGTTGATTCCATGTCTCTGCCATTGTGAATAGTACTGCAATGAACATGCATGTGCATGTGCCTTTTTGGTAGAACAATTTATATTCCTTTGGGTATATACTCAGTGATGAGATTGCTAGGTTGAATGGTAGTTTTTTTGTTTTTTTTTTTTTACTTTAAGTTCTGGGGTACATGTGCAGAACGTGCAGTTTTGTTACATAGGTATACACGTGCCATGGTTGTTTGCTGCACCCATCAACCCGTCACCTGCATTAGGTATTTCTCCTAATGCTATCCCTCCCCCTAGCCCCCTACCCCCTGACAGGCCCTAGTGTGTGATGTTCCCCACCCTGTGTCCATGTGTTCTCATTGTTCATTTCCCACTTATGAGTGAGAACATGCGGTGTTTGGTTTTCTGTTATTGTGAGAGTTTGCTGAAATGATGGTTTCCAGCTTCATCCATGTCCCTGCAAAGGACATGAACTCATCCTTTTTTTATGGCTGCATAGTATTCCATGGTGTATATGTGCCACATTTTCTTTATCCAGTCTATCATTGATGGACATTTGGGTTGGTTCCAAGGTAGTTCTGTCTTAAGCGCTTTGAGAAATCTCCAAACTACTTCACTTTTTTGTATTAACGCACGGCTTACCACACAAATGTATTGTACAGCTATACAAAAATATTTTCTTTCTTTATATCTTTATTATAAGTTTTTTCTATTTAAATTTTTTTTTACTTTTTAAATAGCTTTGTTAAAAACTAAGACACAAACACATACATTAGCGGAGGCCTACACAGGGTCAGGATCATCAATATCACTTTTCTACTTCCTCATCTTGTCCCACTGGTAGGTCTTCAGGGGCAATAACACGCATGAAGCTGTCCTCTCCTGTGATAACAATGCCTTGTTCTGGAAAACCTCCTGAAGGGCCTGCCCGAGACTGTTTTACAATTAACAAATTTTTTAATAGGTAAGTATAAAGAATGTACTCTAAAATAACAATAAAAAGTATAATGGCCAGGCATGGTGCCTCATGCCTCCCAGCACTTTGGGAGGCCGAGGCGGGTGGATCACCTGTGGTCAGGAGTTTGAGACCATCCTGGCCAACATGATGAAACCCGTCTCTACTAAAAATACAAAAAACTAGCCGGGCATGGTGGTACATGCCTGTAAATCCCAGCTACTCCGGAGGCTGTGGCGGAAGAATCGCTGGAACCCAGGAGGCGGAGGTTGCAGTGAGCCGAGATCACACCATTGCACTGCGCCTGGGTGACGAGTGAAACTCCATCTCAAAAAAAAAAAGTATAGTATATTAAATACATAAAACAATAACAGAGGCACATATTATCATCAGGTATTATGTATCATACATAACCGTATGTGCTATAGTTTTTACATGACTGGCAGTGAAGTAGATTTGTTTACACCAGCATCACCACGAACACGTGAGTAATGAGTAATGTGTTGTGCTGTGATGTTATGACAGCTATGATGTCCCTAGAGATAGGATGTCACTAGGAATTTTTCACCTTCATTATAATCTTATGGATATAATTACAGCATATATGTGATCCATTGTTAACCGAAACATCATTATGCAATGCATGACTGTACGTATCTCTTCTACTGGTTCTGCTTCTCTGGTTGAAACTTGACTGATACAATACACAAATACCAATTGTCCCTCCTGGGGTTCTTCGATGGATTTTAGGAGATCCTACACAGAGATACATCCCTGAGGAATTTCTGCACTGCATCATTCCCTGATACAGATAAGACGCTCTCTGGGAGGCCTCTTGTGACTTTACCTTAGCTCTCAACTTCTAGCGAAGCATCCAACATGGCTTCTTCCTTGTAGGATCTCCCACCGATAGGGAGTCCTCTTGGATAAAGCCCTTTGTAGAGGATGCAAACCCACATCTGCTGCTTCTGGGATGAGGGGAGCTCATATACCCACTCACCAAATAGTGAAGCTGAGCCTTGAAGCCACCCCACCTTACCCTGTCATCAGGAGCAACTTCTGCTAACTTCTCACCACTGGGCCTCTCTAAACAATAGTCACACAAAAGTGTCTTTGTCCTCTTCAGTAAGGGACATAGGTCAGGTTCTTCCAAACACTTTTTTGTTCTCCATGCTGTCTCAAATTTACAAGCTCCCATAGCTGAGCAAGCATAGAGCCAAGGAGTAAGACTCTGTCCACCTTCAGCAAGCAGTGCCCAATTTCTCCGAAGTGTCCTCTTGTTTCACCTCTCACTTGGAATCAGGGTGGGAGGGGAAATACCCCAGTAATCCTTTTTTTTTTTTTTAAAGAGTCTCATTCTGTCACCCTAGCTGGAGTGTAGTGGTATGATTGTAGCTCATTGTAGCCTCTATCACCCAGGCTCAAGCGATCCTCTCACCTAAGCCTCCGTAGTAGCTGGGACTACAGATATAAACCACCATGCCCAGCTAATTCTTTTATTTTTTTATTTTTATTAGAGATGATGACTTTCTACCTTCCCCAGGCCGGTCTTGAACTCCTAAGCTCAAGCGATCTTCCCGCCTTGGCCTCCCAAAGTGCTGTGGTTACAAATGTAAGCCACCACACCCAGACCCCAGCAATCTTTTGATTCACAAATTCTTTCAAGGAATTTGTCTCTGCAATCAGGTAATCACCGGCAGGTTCTTCCTGCCCTCTGCACAGGCAAAATCAATTCACTGAGACTATGGCATAGCAGTAAAGAAAGAGTTTGATTGACAGGAGGCTAACTCATGTAGTAGAACCAGAAATATCACTCAAATCAGTCTCCCTGAAGGCTCAAAGTTTTGGGGGTTTTAAAGGATAGTTGGTGGTCAGAGGGCTAGAGAATGGGGAATATTGATTGATTGGGGTAAAATCATAGGAGTGTGGAAAACAGTCTTCATGCACTGAGTTGTCCTCTGGGTAGGGCCACAGAACTGATTGACTCATGAGTTGCAGGTCTGACCCGAGTCAGCTGGTCATGAGAAATATAACAGTCTGAAAAAAAATCTCAAAAGGCCAATCTTGGGTTCTATGTTAGTCGACGTTATCTACAGGAGTAATTGGGGAAGTGACAAATCCTGTGACCTCCAGAACAATGGCTGGTTATCATTTCACTCTGCCTACATTTTAGCAGAATTCAGGCCCCTCTCATAATCCTAACTTGTGGCCTTTCATTAGTTTTACAGAGGTGGTTTAGTTTTAGGAAAGGGCTATTGTCATCTTTGCTTTAAGGTTAAAGTATAAATTAAGTGCCTCCCGAAGTTAGTTCGGCCTACACTGAGGAATCACTGAAGACATCTTGTAGCTTAGAAGCAAAATGGAATCAACTGTGTCAGTTTTCTCTTACTGTCATAATTTTGCAAAGGTGGTTTCAATCAGTCTCTATCTTTTCCTGATATGGGCTGTTGGTAATTGTCCTTAGACCAGTTTGGAAAGTCCTGTAGGGTATGCTAAGAACTCTCTTTGGAATATAGGATTTCTTAACACCTATTGTTCTCAGCTTTAGATTTTAGCCAAAATTCTGAGTCAACCAAAAAAATCTCTTTCTAATATTTTATTATACTCAACACTGAGTAGCTTTTTGCACCCTCAAAAAAATGAATTAATCATAGGTGAGCTTCTGTGATGGTTAATTTTACGTGTCAGCTTAACAGGGCCATGAAATATCCAGATATCTGGTTAAGTGTTACTGCTGCGTGGGTCTGTTCAGGTGTTTCCACTAGAGATTAGTATTTAAATTAGTGGACTGAGTAGATTCTCCCCCAGAAGGAACCAACACTGCCAGCACCTTGACTTTGGGCCTCCAGAACTGTCAGACAATACATTTCCGCTGGCTTTAGCCACCAAGTTTATGGTACTTCGTCAGGGCAGCACTAGGAAATTAATACAGGTCAGACAAACTCAACCAATTGTCAGCCAGAAAATATTTAAATTTACCTTTAGCCTGGAAGCCCTTGCTTTGAGTTGTCCCACCTTTCTGAGCGAAACCAATGTACTTCTTAAGTGTGTTTGACTGATGTCTCATGCCTCCCTGAAATATATAAAACTAAGCTGTGCCCCAACCACCTTGGGCACATGTTCCCAGGACTTCCTGAAGGCTGGGTCATGGGCCATGGTCACTCATATTTAGCTCAGAATAAATCTCTTCAAATATTTTACAGAGTTTGACTCTTTTTATTGACAGTATTTTGGTGCCCAAATACATGGGGCCTCAGAGAAGACTCAGGACCCTGAAAGAGTTGCCTGAAACCAGAGCTAAGGTATCAGCAGTGGCCCATTGAAGTCCCATCGAGTTCAAGCTTCTCCCCCGGTGGAACGGGTAAGTCCTCCTGAGCCCCGGACCTCCCTTTGGTTGACGGTCCTTGATTTATTCTGAGCTGGTTTTCTCCTAGGAAACTGTTGTTTAAGGATCCTAATTCTAATTCAGAGATGCATTCTAAAGGGAATTCTGTATTGCTTTTTCTCCTAAAATTTATCTTGATTCTGAGGAACTGAACTGTTGTTTTCATAGCTAAATGAGAGACTGAGTTTTTCAGCTCTGAAGAGAAAGGGCATTTGCCCCTCCCAGCCGAAAGGTGCCCCCGGGTGACCAGGGGCCTCACAGGAGTGTCTGAGGGGTTGAGCCCTTGCCACGTGCAGCAGCCCTGCAGGGAAATCCCCAACAAAAATTAATTCTAAAATGTTAAAATTAATTTCTGCCCACAGTCTCATGCTGTTGCAAGGTACGCCTCCACAATTTGACCATTCTCTCACTACCCCCTGCCGGGAGATCCTATCTGATGTGCTCACTGCAATCCCTGTTAATTGAAAACAGGTTGCCCTATCTTATCAACCTTTACACAGAATATCCCCACTCCTCTTTGCCTTAACTACAAGCCAACTGTTTCTTAAAAATTATGTCCTCTCAAAATGAGGCTATTAAGTTGCAAGGAGAGTGGAAGTATGGAAGAGAGGAAGTCAGCATTTTTGTTATTGTTGTTTTCCTTGCTGACTCCAGACCATTGTTTCTTTTTTTTTTTTTTTTTTGTACTTTAAGTTTTAGGGTACATGTGCACAATGTGCAGGTTTGTTACATATGTATCCATGTGCCATGTTGGTGTGCTGCACCCAGTAACTCGTCATTTAGCATTAGGTGTATCTCCTAATGCTGTCCCTCCCCCCTCTCCCCACCCCACAACAGTCCCCGGAGTGTGATGTTCCCCTTCCTGTGTCCATGTGTTCTCATTGTTCAATTCCCACCTATGAGTGAGAACATGTGGTGTTTGGTTTTTTGTCCTTGCAATAGTTTCATCCGTGTCCCTACAAAGAACATGAACTCATCATTTTTTATGGCTGCATAGTATTCCATGGTGTATATGAGCCACATTTTCTTAATCCAGTCTATCGTTGTTGGACATTTGGGTTGGTTCCAAGTCTTTGCTATTGTGAATAGTGCTGCAATAAACATACATGTGCATGTGTCTTTATAGCAGCATGATTTATAGTCCTTTGGGTATATACCCAGTAATGGGATGGCTGGGTCAAATGGTATTTCTAGTTCTAGATCCCTGAGGAATCACCACACTGACTTCCACAATGGTTGAACTAGTTTACAGTCCCACCAACAGTGTCAAAGTGTTCCTATTTCTCCAAATCCTCTCCAGCACCTGTTGTTTCCTGATGTTTTAATGATGGCCATTCTAACTGGTGTGAGATGGTATCTCATTGTGGTTTTGATTTGCATTTCTCTGATGGCCAGTGATGATGAGCATTTTTTCATGTGTCTTTTGGCTGCATAAATGTCTTCATTTGAGAAGTGTCTATTCATATCCTTCGCCCACTTTTTGATGGAGTTGTTTGTTTTTTTCTTGTAAATTTGTTTGAGTTCATTGTAGATTCTGGATATTAGCCCTTTGTCAGATGAGTAGGTTGCGAAAATTTTCTCCCATTTTGTAGGTTGCCTGTTCACTCTGATGGTAGTTTCTTTTGCTGTGCAGAAGCTCTTTAGTTTAATTAGATCTCATTTGTCAATTTTGGCTTTTGTTGCCATTGCTTTTGGTGTTTTAGACACGAAGTCCTTGCCCATGCCTATGTCCTGAATGGTAATGCCTAGGTTTTCTTCTAGGGTTTTCATGGTTTTAGGTCTAACATTTAAGTCTTTAATCCATCTTGAATTAATTTTTGTATAAGGTGTAAGGAAGGGATCCAGTTTCAGCTTTCTACATATGGCTAGCCAGTTTTCCCAGCACCATTTATTAAATAGGGAATCCTTTCCCCATTGCTTGTTTTTGTCAGGTTTGTCAAAGATCAGATAGTTGTAGATATGCGGCATTATTTCTGAGGGCTCTGTTGTGTTCCATTGGTCTATATCTCTGTTTTGGTACCAGTACCATGCTGTTTTGGTTACTGTAGCCTTGTAGTATAGTTTGCAGTCAGGTAGCGTGATGCCTCCAGCTTTGTTCTTTTGGGTTAGGATTGACTTCGCGATGCGGGCTCTTTTTTGGTTCCATATGGACTTTAAAGTAGTTTTTTCCAATTCTGTGAAGAAAGTCATTGGTAGCTTGATGGGGATGGCATTGAATCTATAAATTACCTTGGGCAGTATGGCCATTTTCACAATATTGATTCTTCCAACCCATGAGCATGGAATGTTCTTCCATTTGTTTGTATCCTCTTTTATTTCATTGAGCAGTGGTTTGTAGTTCTCCTTGAAGAGGTCCTTCACATCCCTTGTAAGTTGGATTCCTAGGTATTTTATTCTCTTTGAAGCAATTGTGAATGGGAGTTCACTCATGATTTGGCTCTCTGTTTGTCTGTGATTGGTGTACAAGAATGCTTGTGGTTTTTGTACATTGATTTTGTATCCTGAGACTTTGCTGAAGTTGCTTATCACCTTAAGGAGATTTTGGGTTGAGACAATGGGGTTTTCTAGATATACAATCATGTCATCTGCAAACAGGGACAATTTGACTTCCTCTTTTCCTAATTGAATACCCTTTATTTCCTTCTCCTGCCTAATTGCCCTGGCCAGAACTTCCAACACTATGTTGAATAGGAGTGGTGAGAGAGGGCATCCCTGCCTTCTGCCAGTTTTCAAAGGGACTGCTTCCAGTTTTTGTCCATTCAGTATGATATTGGCTGTGGGTTTGTCAGAGATAGCTCTTATTATTTTGAGATACGTCCCATCAATACCTAATTTATTGAGAGTTTTTAGTATGAAGCGCTCCAGCCTCGCTGCTGCCTTGCAGTTTAATCTCAGACTGCTGTGCTAGCAATCAGCGAGACTCTGTGGGCGTAGGACCCTCCGAGCCAGATGCGGGATATAATCTCCTGGTGTGCTGTTTTTTAAGCCTGTCGGAAAAGCGCAGTATTAGGGTGGGAGTGACCCGATTTTCCAGGTGCCGTCTGTCACCCCTTTCTTTGACTAGGAAAGGGAACTCCCTGACCCCTTGTGCTTCCCGAGTGAGGCAATGCCTCGCCCTGCTTCGGCTCGTGCACAGTGCGCTGCAGCCACTGTCCTGCGCCCACTGTCTGGCACTCCCTAGTGAGATGAACCCAGTACCTCAGATGGAAATGCAGAAATCACCCGTCTTCTGTGTTGCTCACACTGGGAGCTGTAGACCGGAGCTGTTCCTATTCGGCCATCTTGGCTCCCCAGACCATTGTTTCTTATCATGTAAAAATAGTTCCTTTAGGCTGGGCACAGTGGCTCATGCCTGTAATCCCAGCACTTTGGGAGGCCAAGGTGGGCGGATCACAAGGTCAGGAGTTCGAGACCAGTCTGGCCAGCATAGTGAAACCCCGTCTCTACTAAAAATACAAAAAATTAGCCAGGTGTGGTGGTGGGCCGCTGTAATCCCAGCTACTTGGGATGCTGAGGCAGGAGAATCATGTGAACCCGGGAGGTGGAGGTTGCAGTGAGCCAAGATCTCGCCATTGCACTCAAGCCCGGGCAACAGTGCGAGACTCCATGTCAAAAAGAAAAAAAATGGTTCCTTTAATGGGTAGTGATAATGGCTGCACAACATGGTGAATGTAATTAATGTCACTGAATTATACACTTGAAAATGGTTAAAGTGATAAACTTTATATTATGTACACTTTATCATAATAAAAACAATACCCCCAAAAAATAGCTTATTTGAGGCACATGTCACCTGCCCACCCCATCCACTACCCCTTCTCATCACTTTCATCTTCAAATCTTTTTCTTCCCTCTCAATGATCCAAGACTTTGCCCAGAACTCAGTCTGTCTTCTCTTTTCCAAGTTAGATATCATAACTGCAAAAATTAATTAAAGATCAAAATGTGAAACCAAATAATAAAGCCAGCTTAAGAGAGGGCCAGGCACAGTGGCTCACACCTGTAATCTCAGCACTTTGGGAGGCCAAGGCAGGTGGATCACCTGAGGTCAGGAGCTCAGGATCAGCCTGGCCAATACGGCGAAACCCTGTCTCTACTAAAAATACAAAAATTAGGGTGTGGTGGCGCATGCCTGTAATCCCAGCTACTCGGGAGGCCAAAGCATGAGAATCGCTTGAACCCGGGAGGCAGAGGTTGCAGTGAGCTGAGATCATGCCACCGTGCTCCCGCCTGGGCAACAGAGTGAGACTGTCTCAAATAAATAAGTTAATTAATTAAAAATGCAAACTTATTAGAAAAAAATTTTGGGAAAATACGAGTAAAATCCCAAGCAGGCAATTCTAGGTGGAATGCCAAAATCCACAATAAGGGGGAAAAATGACAGTTTTGACTTTATTAAAACTTAAAATGAGGAGGCGGGATTGGGGAGATATTTGTCAAAATATGCAAAATTTCAGTTGGAGAGGAGGAGTAAGTTCAAGAGGTCTAGTGTGCAACAAGGTGACTGTAGTTAATAACAGTGCATTCAGGCCAGGGGCCCCAGATCCCAGCACTTTGGGAGGCCAAGGCAGATGGATCACTTGAGGTCAGGAGTTCAAGACCAGCCTGGCCAACATGGTGAAACCCTGTCTCTACTAAAAATACAAAAATTAGCCAGGCCTGCTGGCACACGCCTGTAATCCCAGCTACTTGGGAGGCTGAAGCAGGAGAATCACTTGAATCCGGGAGGCAGAGGTTGCAGCGAGCCGAGCTTGCACCATGGCACTCCAGCCTGGGCAACGAGAGTGAAACTCCAACTAAAATAAATAAAAATAAATAAAAAATTTAAAAACACACACACAATGTATTGTATTCTTGAAAATTGCTAAGAAAATAGATTTTACCTTTCTGCCCTTGGACACCACCGAGGAAGCATCATTAAAGTCTCTCTTCTACCTGCCGTCATGTCTAAGTCTGAGTCTCCTAAAGAGCCTGACCAGCTGAGGAAGCTCTTCATTGGAGGGTTGAGCTTTGAAACAACCAATGAGAGCCTGAAGAGCCATTGTGAGCAATGGGGAATGTTCACGGACTGTACGGTAATAACAGACCCAAACACCAAGCACTCCAGGGGCTTTGGGTTTGTCACATATGCCACTGTGGAGGAGGTGGATGCAGCCATGAATGCAAGGCCACACAAGTGGATGGAAGAGTTGTGGAATCAAAGAGAGCTTTCTCAAGAGAAAATTCTCAAAGACCAGGTGCCCACTTAACTGTGAAAAAGATGTTTGTTGATGGCATTAAAGAAGACACGGAGGCTGGGTATGGTGGCTCACGCCTGTAATCCCAGCACTTTGGGGGGCCAAGGCGGGTGGATCATGAGGCCAAGAGATCGAAACCATCCTGGCCAAAATGGTGAAATCCTGTCTCTACTAAAAATACAAAAATTAACCGGGCATGGTGGCACGTGCCTGTAGTCCAAGCTACTCGGGAGGCTGAGGCAGGAGAATCACTTGAACCCAGGAGGCGGAGGTTGCAGTGAGCCAAGATTGCGCCATTGCAATCCAGCCTAGGTGACAGAGCCAGACTCTGTCTCAGAAAAAATAAAGAAGAAGACACTGAAGAACATCACCTAAGAGATAATTTTGAACAGTTTGGAAAAATTGAAGTGATTGAAATCATGACTGACCAAGGCAGTGGCAAGAAAAGGGACTTTGCCTTTGTAACCTTTGACAACCATGACTCCGTGGATAAGACTGTCATTCAGAAATACCATACTGTGAATGACCACAACCGTGAAGTTAGGAAAGCGCTGTCAAAGCAAGAGATGGCTAGTGCTTCATCTAGCCAAAGAGGTCGAAGTGGTTCTGGAAACTTTGGTAGTGGTCGTGGAGGTGGTTTCGGTGGGACTGACAACTTTGGTAGCGGAGAAAACTTCATGGTCATGGTGGCTTTGGTGGCAGCTGCGGTTGCGGTGGATATGGTGGCAGTGGGGATGGCTATAATGGATTTGGTAATGATGGAAGCAATTTTGGACGTGGTGGAAGCTACAATGATTTTGGCAATTACAACAATCAGTTTTCAAATTTTGGACCCATGAAGGGAGGAATCTTCGGAGTCAGAAGCTCTGGCCCCTATGGTGGTGGAGGCCAATACTTTGCCAAACCACGAAACCAAGATGCCTGTGGTGGTTCTAGTAGCAGCAGTAGCTATGGCAGTGGCAGAAGATTTTAATTAGGAACCAAAGCTTAGCAGGAGAGGAGAGCCAGAGAAGTGACAGGGAAGCTACAGGTAACAACAGATTTGTGAACTCAGCCAAGCACAGTGGTGGCAAGGCCTAGCTGCTACAAAGAAGAAATGTTTTACACAAATACTCATGTGTATAGGCAAAAAAACTTGAGGACTGTGTTTGTGACTAATCGTATAACAGGTTATTTTAGTTTCTGTTCTGTGGAAAGTATAAAGCATTCCAACAAAGGGTTTTAATGTACATTTTTTTTTGCACCCATGCTGTTGATTGCTAAATGGAATAGTCTGATCGTGACGCTGAATAAACGTCTCTTTTAAAAAAGAAAAAGAAAATAGATTTTAAGCGTTCTCACCCCACACACACAAATATGTGAGGTAATGCATATGTTAATTAGCTCATTTACCCATTCTACAATGTATATATATTTCAAAACAACATGTTTTACGTTGTAAGGTATACAATTTTTATTTGTCAATTAAAAAACAAAGCCAGCCACAGTGATGCACACCTGTGGTCCCAGCTACTCAGGAGGTTGAGGCAGGAGCATTACTTGAGCACAAGAGGTCGAGGCTACAGTGAGCCATGATCACACCACTGCACTCCAGCCTGGGCAAAAAAGTGAGCACCTCTCTCTAAAATACACAGACACACACACAATTTTTTAAAAACCTAAAATGCATGAATAGAAAGAAAAAAACACTCCATAATGTTTTAAGAAAACAAAAAATATAAAATATTTGCAACACATATGACTGACAAATAAGCAGGCAGCATGTGCCTCAAAGAGTGCCTACATATTGATAAGAAAAAAGACAAAAAAAAAGAAAAAAATCCTGATAGAGTGAATAGCCAAAGGATATAAACATGTAACTCAGAAGAAATACAAATAACTAACTCACTTGAGAAGATGCTCAAAGCCACTAGTAGTGTGGAAAGCACAAACGATGACAAAGCTATAACATCCCTCTTCCCCCACAAAAGCAGTAATAATAATAATTGGCCAGAATTTAAAACATTGAGGATACATGGAGCTGAGAAGGACCTAGGACTAGTACCCTCATCTGTTTCCAGGGGGAATAAAATTGCTTCAGTCTTTTTGAAAAGTAATCCAGTGGTATCTATTAACATTTTTGTTTTGGCATACATTTTTGGCTCATGCTTTCAAAACATGAGAAAACAGAATACATGTATAAAAATGTTCACCGTGGTGTTTTATTTCATCTCCTACACTATTATTCCCAAATCTTTTGCTATACATGTCCCTCACTTCAGAGACCCTATTATTTGGGTTTCTTGGCTACTTCTGGCTACTTCTCTTTTCTGACACCTTTTCTCTTCCCCTGAAACCATTCTGTAACATCCTCTCCCTCCATCCTTCTTGCTATTTGATTTCTCTGTTATTATGACTAATCCCATGTGGGCTGCTGCCAGAAATCATGCAATAGTACAGATTGAAATCACTGAAAATATATGGCCCCCTGCCTCCCCCAAGCTCACAGGGCTGCCCAGCAATGTTGTGTCTCTAGGCAGATGCCTCTCTTTCCCCTTCGTGATTATTCAAAAATTCTGCTGTCCATAGACCCCCAAACCTATTATTTCCTCTCTCCTTCTTGGTACATGACCTTGTCTTTGATTTCACTGAGAAAATGAAGTTCACCAGGCAAGAATAGTTTACTTCCCTATCACTTGTAATAAACCCATCAGAATCCTCACCCATCTTTCCTTCTTCCATGGGGAAGGGGCACTCTTTCTACCCAAGGTTACTTCTTCCAGTTGTCCAGTCAGCTTCATATTCATCCACTGACTCAAGAATCTTGGTCTATAAAGCATCCACTCTCACATGCATATTTTTTGGGGTTTTTTTTTTTTTTTTGAGATGAAGTCTCACTCTGTCATCCAGGCTGGAGTGCAATCGCACGATCTCGGCTCACTGCAAACTCCACCTCCTGGGTTCAAGTGATTCTCGTACCTCACTCTCCTGAGTAGCTGGGACTACAGGCATGTGCTACCATGCCCAGCTAATTTTTGTATTTTTAGTAGAGACAGGGTTTCACCAGGTTGGCCAGACTGATCTCAAACTCCTGGCCTCAAGTGATCTGGCTGCCTTGGCCTCCCAAAGTGCTGAGATTACAGGCATGAACCACTGCACCCGGCCACACCCACATGCATTTTTAGTGTCTCCCTTTCAACATAATTTTGTTACCTCAAGTTACAAAATGTGATACTCTCTTCTACCTGTATTTTAAGATATATTGACCCGACATATGACTCTACTTAGATATTATCTTTCCTTCCTGTCTTAACCAAACTGCGAACCATCTAAACTCATTGTTTCCACTTCCTTACCTTGTATTATCAGCCTGCTGAAATTTCACCTGTCACCACCACACCAGTGATATGACCTTCATATTGCCATTTCCATTGAATACTCTCCTCTCATTATGTTACTTTACAACTCTTTGGCATTTTGTTCTCATGAGTGCTCCCTCCCCCTTGAAAACCACTTCCTCTTTAGCTTTTATCACATCATTTTTATGCTCTTTCCTCTGTGCCACGAGTTTTCTTCCCTCCTTTTTATGTTCTTTCCTCTGTGCCACGAGTTTTCTTCCCTCCTCTTTATTTCCTTTCCCTTCTCAGTGCTAATATAGAAATAAAGACTTTACTATCACCAAAACTTTGCCATGTGAGAGCATTACTAGCAAGGGAAAGACGTGTATTATAGATGTTCCAATGTGAAGAATCTGAAAGACCTCCTTCTAAGTAAAAACCCCTCGTTATCCTTCAAAAATGGAACCAGAAGTGAAGTCATCATAATCATGAAGAGTCTGGGGTTCACTTTGTCTCTGCCTTGTGAGGGTATAAAGAAATAGGCACCCAAATTTATACATCGCTGGAGAGTTTAAATTGGTGGGGTCATTTAAAGCTGTCTTATAAAATTTAAAATGCATATTGCCATTAACTCGGTGATTTCCCCCAATATATTCACACATATGCAAAATGTATGAAAAGAACATTTATCTAATATCTGTAGTAAAACCCACAGGACCAAGAACAGATAAAACAATTTTTAAAAAGAAAAACAAAGTTGGAGGACTATACTACCCTATAGTCTTACTTATAGACTTACTATAAAATTACAATGGGGTAGAAGTGACAGGATAGATTATTTTAAAAAAGAACAGAAGAGAATGCAGAAATAAATCCATGTGTTGGCCAGGCACGGTGGCTCACACCTGTAATCCCAGCACCTTGGGAGGCTGAGACAAGCGGATCACCTGAGGTCAGGAGTTTGAGACCAGCCTGGCCAACATAGTGAACCCTCGTCTCTACTAAAAATACAAAAATTAGCCAGGCATGGTGGTGCACACCTGTGATCTCAGCTACCCAGGAGGCTGAGGCAGGAGAATCGCTTGAACCCAGGAGAAGGAGGTTGCAGTAAGCTGAGATCACGCCACTGCACTCCAGCCTGGGCAACAGAGTGAGACTCTGGCTCGAAAAAAAAAAAAAAATCCTTGTGTTCATGAACAATTGCTTTTCGATATAGGTGCCAAAAGAATTCAATGGAAAAAGGATATTTATTTCAATAAATGATTCTAAAATAATTGGGCATTTATAAGAAAAAAAAAAACCTCAACCCATACCTCTCACCATGTATCAAAGTTATATAAAAACAGGCTGGATGCACCGAGGCAGGCGGATCACAAGGTCGGGAGATCAAGACCATCCTGGCTAACATGGTGAAACTCCGTCTCTACTAAAAGTACAAAAAATTAGCTGGGCGTGGTGGTGGGCGCCTGCAGTCTCAGCTACTTGGGAGGCTGAGGCAGGAGAATGGCGTGAACCAGGGAGGCAGAGCTTGCAGTGAGCAGAGATCACGCCACTGCACTCCATCCTGGGCGACAGAGAGAGACTCCGTCTCAAAAAACAAACAAACAAAAAAAAAAAACAACAACAGGCTGGATGCTGTGGCTCATGCCTGTAATCCCAGCAGCCCAGGAGACCAAGGCTGGAGGATCACTTAAGGCCAGGAGATCAACACAAGTCTGAGCAACATGGTGAAAACCCATCTCTACAATTTTTTTTTTTTACTTGGCCAGGCATGGTGGCATTCACCTGTGGTTCCAGCTAGCTGTGAGGCTGAGACAAGAGGATTTTGAGCCCAGGAGTTTCAGACTACAGTGAACTATGATGGTGCCACTGCATTCCAGCCTGGGTGACAGAGCAAGACCATCTCTTTAAAAAAAGAAAAAAAAAGTTAAATAGAAATACATTACCAACCTAAATGTAAAACCTAAAACTATAAAATTTCTAGAAGAAATCATTAAGGCAACCTTTGTGGTCTTGGCCTAGGCAAGGATTTCCTTAACAACATACAGAAAGAGGAAGCGATGATGTAAAAGATTGAATAGGAAAAGAAAATCAAAATCTGTTTCTCCCACACTATAGTCTCACAACAGAATGCTTTTGTGACCAAACGGGTAGGGATTTTTCCCCACACGCCAAGCAAGCAATCGATTCTGCAGTGAATTCTCCAGAGGTCACCAGCTGAGTGTCCTCTAACTCAATTCAATTCCGATACTGTCTACCTGCAGATAGCATCAGATCCCACAGGGTCAGGGCTCAGCCCCCCAAGACTGTCTCCCACTTCCAATGCCAGTCACAAGCACAGGATGTGGCCTGAGTTTCTGACTGATTGGCTTTAAATCTGGGTATCCCTGACACCCTCCTCAGGTCCAATTTGCTGGACGGCTCACAGAACTCGGGAAAAGGCTTAACATTTACTCATTTATTTTAAAGAATATCACAAAGGATATAGATGAATGGCCAGATGGAAGAGATGCATGGGGTAAGGCATGTGAGAAGGGGCACAGATTTTCCAGGCCCCACACAGGTGCACTACCTGCGAGAAACCACCGCCCGTTCAGCTGTCCAGAAGCTCTTGGAACCAGTTCTTCTGGGTTTTTATGGAAGCTTCATTACATAGGCATAATTGATTACATCATTGGCCATCATTGATGGCCAAATATATACAGTCATGCACACATAACAATGTTTCTGTCAACAATGAACCATCTATACACTGTGCTCCCATAAGACTGTAATGGAGTTGAAAAATTTCTATTGCCTCATGATTCCATGAAGTCACAGCTCAAGGCACTGCATAAACACTCAGGTATTTGTGGTGAGGCAGGTGCAAACAAACTCACTGTGCTGCCAGTCATGTAAAAGTATAGCACATACAATTATGTACAGTACATGATACTTGATAATGATAATAAACAACTGTTACTGTTTATGTATTTAGTATACTTTTGTTTTTTTAGAGATGGGGTCTGGCTATGTTGCCCAGACTGGAATGTGGTGGCTATTCACAAGCACAATCATATCACTCAACAACTTCAACCTCCTGGGCCCAAGGGATCCTTCCATCTCAGCCTCCCAAGTAGCCAGGATTACAGGCACATGCCATGGCACCCGGCTATTTCTTATATTTTAAATCATTATTTTAGAGTCTATTCCTTCTACTTATTAAGAAAAAAATAGTTAACTGTAAAACAGCCTCAGGCAGGTCCTTTAGGAGGTGTTGCAGAAGAAGGCATTGTTATCATAGCAGGTGTCAGCTCCATGCCTTACTTCCGAAGAAGGCGTTCCAGTGGGACAAGATGTGGAGGGGCAAGACAGTGATACTGATGATCCTGACCCTGTGTAGCCCTAGGCTAATGTGCATGCTTATGTCTTGTTTTTTATAACAAAAAGTTTAAAAATTTTAAAAATAGTTTTAAAATAGAAAAACGCTTATAGAATAAGGATATAAAGAAAAATATTTTGTACAACTGCACAATGTGTTTGTATTTTAAGCTAAGTGTATCACAAAAAGAGTAAAAAAAAAAAAAAAAAATTAGCTGGGCATGGTGGCATGCGCCTGTAGGCCCAGCTACTCAGGAGGCTGAGGCAGGAGAATCGCTTGAACCCAGGAGGCGGAGGTTGCAGTCAGCTGAGATCATGCCACTGCACTCCAGCCTAGGTGACGAAGCAAGACTGTGTCTCAAAAAAAAAAAAAAGAGTAAAAAAGTTTTTAAAAATGTAAATGTAAGAGTTTATAAAGTAAACAAGTTACAGTGAGCTAAGGTTATTTCATTATTTCATTTACTGTAGCTTAAACATACAATATTTATAAAGTCTACAGTAATGTGGAGTAATGTCCTAGGCCTTTACGTTAACTTACCGATTGGTCATTCGGGGCAACTTCCAGTCTGCAAGCTCCATTCATGGTAAGTGTCATATACCAGTGTACCATTTTTTATCTTTTATACTGTAATCTGCAAGCTCCATTCATGGCGTCATATGCAGGTGTACCATTTTTTATCTTTTATACTGTATTTTGCTGTATTGTTTCTATGTTTGGATGTGTTTAAATACATAAATACTTGCCATTGTGTTACAATTGTCCACAGTATTTAGTACAGTAACTTGCTGTGCAGGTTTGTAGCCTAGGAGCAATCGGCTGTCCCATATAGCCCAGGTATGTAGTAGGCTCTTCCATCTAGGTTTGCATAAGTACATTCTATGATGTTTCCACAACGATGAATTTGCCTAACAATGCATTTCTCAGAAGGCGTCCTTGTCGTCAACTAATACATAACTATACATCTGACTATACAACTAACTATACAACTAATAACTAACTATACAACTAATACATAACTATACATATGGTAGATGTATACATAACTATACATCTACCATATGATCCAGCCATGCCACTTTCTAGGTATTTAGCCAAGAAAAAAGAAAGACTATGTCCATTCAAAGATTCGTATCCAAGTGTTCATAACAGCTTTATTTTTAATAGCCAAAAGCTGGAAACAACTTAAATGTCCCTCAAAGAGTAAATGGATAAATTAATTGTGGTAAATCCACACAGTAGAATATTAGCAATAAAAAAGAGTAAAGTATTGATGCATACAACAACATGGATGAATCTCAGAATAATTATGCTGAGTGAAAGAAGCCAGAAAAAAAAGCACATACTATATGATTCTATAAAACTCTATGTACTGTAAAACTCTAGAAGATGCTGTGTGATATATAGTGACAGAAAGTAGATTGGGAATTCCTGGGGTAATGAGTGTTGAGGGACAGGGAGGAAAGAGAGAGGAATTACAAAAAGTCATGTGGAAACTTTTGTGAGAAATTGATATATTCATTCTGCTGATTGTGGTGATGATTTCATGGATATATATACCTATCAAAACTTATCAAATTTTACTCTTTAAATATATCCCACTTATTGTATGTCAATTGTACCTCAATCAAGTTATTTTTTAAAGGAAGAAGTGCCAGGCACTGTGGTTCATGCCTATAATCCCAGGGACTCAGGAGGCCAAGGCAGGAGGATCACTTGAGCCCAGGAGTTCAAGGCCTGGGCAACACAGCAAGACCCCATCCCTAAAATAATAAAATATATATGTATATATTTTAAGAAAGAATGATTAAGAATCTGTCACAGTAACCTAGGTGAACAACAATAGTGGCTTGGAAAGAGTTGAAAAGTGGGAATGGAGGAAAAGAGTGAGATTTAGAATACACTTTGGTAATAGTGACAAGAAAGTTTTCTGCTGCAGTAAGTAAAAAAGGAAGGGCCGGGCACGGTGGCTTACACCTATAATCCCAGCACTTTGGGACGCCAAGGCAAGAGGATTGTGTGAGCCCAGGAGTTCCAGACCAGCCTAGGCAACAGAGTGAGACCCCCATCTCTATTTGTGTTTTCTTTTTAAAGGAAGAAATCAGAAATTTCTTCGGTTTCGTATTTAAACAACTGAGTAGATGGTAGAGCCATTTCCTGAGGTGGGGAAGATGGGAGTAGGAACACATAGAAGAGAATATATTCATCCTAGCATTGTTTGTGACAGTGAGGAATAAAGGCAAGCTAGAGTCCTTCACTGAGAGAATGAACAAGCTAGGGTCCTTCATTAAGACAATGAAAAATAAAAGCTGGAGACTGCAGCTGCTGAAAGGATGCAACACGTGCACACAGAGCAAGTGAACAGAGCTCAACTCATGACGCCAGCAGCAAAGGTGAAACAGTGAGGTAGAGCATAAAAATCATTTAATTAAATATGAAACAAATGAAGAAAACTACATATTTTTATAAGGATAAACATGTACACAAATATATCGAACACCAAAGTATGTTCCTGTGAAGGAAAGGTGAATGGAAGTGGGGAAAACAGAATGTGAGAGAGACACATATGAACTGATCAAGACAGCGATGCACAGATTCTGATTAACTAATCACTGTACCTGAGATCCAAAAAAAATTTATTAAAGTACAATGAAATAACAAAAAAAAAGAAATGAACGAGTCTAAGCTTTTACTACATTACAAGGATTATACAGTCTTGTTATTTCCACTTTTCCTATAGAAACCTCAGATACCATATAGCTGTGGTCCCTACGGAGTTTCTTCTCCTCTCTGGATTTCCTTCATTTAATTTTTTTTTTTTTTTTTTTGTGAGACAGGGTCTCACTCTGCCACTCAGGCTGAAGTGCAGTGGTGCAATCTCGACTCACTGCAACCTCCACCTCCCAGGTTCAACCAATCCTACCACCTCAGCCCCCCAAGTAGCTGGGATTAAAGGTGTGCACACCCACACCTGGCTAATTTTTGTATTTTAGTAGAGACAGGGTTTCACCACGTTGGCCAGGCTGGTCTCAAACTCCTGATATCAAATGATCTGCCTGTCTTGGCCTCCCAAAGTGCAGGGATTACAGGCGTGAGCCACCATGCCTGGCCAAAAAAAAAAATTGTTTTTAATTTGTATGGATACATAGTAGTTGTGTATGTGTATAGGGTACATGAGATATTTTGATACTGGCATACAACGCATAATGATCACATCAGGGTAAATCGGGTATCCATCATCTCAAGCATCTATCATTGCCTTGTGTTACAAACATTCCAATTATACATTTAGTTATTTTTAAATGTATAATAAATTATTGTTGACTGTAATCATCTTGTTGTGCTATCAAATACTGGATCTTATTCATTCTGTCTAACTCTATCTTTACACCCATTAATCATCCCCACTTCCCACTCCCCCTACACACTACCCTTCCCAGCTTCAGGCAGCCATCATTTGACTCTCTATATCCATGAATTCCATTGTTTTAATTTTTAGCACCCACAACTTTGAGTGGAAACACACAAAGTATGTCTTTTGGTGCCTGACTTAATTCATTTAACATAATGTCCCCTAGTTCCATCCATGTCGTTACGTATGACAGGATCTCTCTTTTTTTTTTTTTTTTTTTTTTTTGAGATGGAGTCTCGCTCTGTTGCCCAGGCTGGAGTGCAGTGGCATGATCTCGGCCCACTGCAACCTCCATCTCCCGGGTTCAAGTGATTCTTCTGCCTCAGCCTCCCAAGTAGCTGGAACTACAGGCGCATGCCACCAGGCTCATTTAATTTTTTTGTATTGTTAGTAGAGATGGGGTTTCACCATGTTGGCCACAATGGTCTTGATATCCTGACCTTGTGATCCTCCCTCCTCAGCCTCCCAAAGTGCCAGGATTACAGGCATGAGCCACTGCGCCCAGCCAGGATCTCATTCTTTTTATGGCTGAGTAGTACTCCCTCATGTATATGTACCACATTTTTCTTTATCCATTCTTCTATTCATTGACAGATTGCTGACAAATCTTGGCTATTGTGAATAGTGCTACAATAAACCTGGGAGTGCAGATATCTCTTTAATATACTGATTTCATTTCTTTTGTGTATATACTTAGCAGTGGTATTGCTGGATCATATGATAGTTCTATTTTCAGTTTTTTGAGGAAACTCCATATTGTTGTCCACAGTGGTTGTACTAATTTACACTCCAACCAATAGTGTGTGAGGGTTCCCTTTTCTCCACATCCTTGCCATCATTTGTCATTGCCTATCTTTTGGATAAAATCCATTTTAACTGGGGTGAGACAATATTGTAGTTTTGATTTGCATTTCTCTGATGATCAGTGATGTTGAGTACCTTTTCATATACCTGTTTACCATTTCAATGTCTTCTTTTAAAAAATGTCTACTCAGATCCTTTGCCCATTTTTAAATTGTATTATTAGATTTTTTTCCTGTTGAGTTGTTTGAGCTCCTTATATATTCTTGTTATTAATCCCTTGTCAGATGGATAGTTTGCAAATGTTTTCTCCCATTCCATAGGTTATCTCTTCACTTTGTTAATTGTTTCCTTTGCTGGGCAAAAGTTTTTAACTGGATGCTATCCTATTTATTCATTTGTGCTTTGGTTGCCTGTGCTTGTGGGGTATTACTCAAGAAATCTTTGCTCAGACCAATGTCCTAGAGAGTTTCCTCAATGTTTTCTTTTAGTAGTTTCATAATTTGAAGTCTTATATTTAAGCTGTTAATACAATTTTATTTAATTTTTGTATATGAAGAGAGAGGAGGGTCTAGTTTCTCTCTTTCTTTCTTTTTTTCTTTCTTTCTTTCTTTTTTTAAATAGAGATGAAGTCTCACTATGTTGCCCAGGCTGGTCTCAAACTCCTGAGCTCAAATGATCCTCCCACCTCAGCCTCAGAAAGGTCTAGTTTCATTCTTCTGCATATGAATATCCAGTTTTCTCAGCAATATTTATTGAAGAAACTGTCCTTTCCCCAGTGTTTATTCTTCACACCTTTCTTGAAAATGAGTTTGCTGTAAATGTATGGATTTACTTGTGAGTTCTCTATTCTGTTCCATTGGTCTATGTATCTGTTTTTAATGCCAGTGCCATGCTGTTCTAGTTACTATAACTCTGTAATATAATTTGAAGTCAGGTAATATGATTCCTCTAGTTTTATTTTTGTTTTTGTTTTTGCTCAGGATGGCTTTGGCTATTCTGGGTTTGTGGTTCCATATAAATTTTAGGATTACTTTTTCTATTTCTGTGAAGAATGTCATTGGTATTTTGATAGGAATTGTATTAAATCTGATCTGATGCGTTAGGTACTATAGACATTTTAACAGTGTTGATTTTTCCAATCCATAAACATGGAATATCTTTCTACTGTTTTTGTGTTCTCTTCAATTTCTTGCATCAATGTCTTATAGTATTCACTGTATGGTTTTCACTTCTTTTGTTAATTCTTAGTTATTTTATTTTATTTGTAGATATTATAAATAGGATTACTTTCTTGATTTCTTTTTCAGATTGTTCACTGTTGGCATATAGAAATGCTACTGATTTTTTGTAGGTTGATTTTGTATCCTGCAACTTCACTGAATTTGTTCATCAGTTTTAATAGTTTTTTAGTGAACTCTTTAGGTTTTTGCAAATATAATATCACATCATCTACAAACAAGAATGATTTGACTTCTTCCTTTCCAATGTGAATGCCCTTCATTCCTTTCTCTTGTCTGATTGCTCTAGCTAGGACATCCAGTAGTATATTGAATAACGGTGGTGAAAATGGGCATCCTTGTCATGTTCCAGATCTTAGAGGAGACAATTTCAGGTTTTCCCCATTACGTATAATACTAGCTGTGGGTCTGTCTCATATACGGCTTTTATTGTGTTGAGGTATGTCTTTGTATACCCAATTTTTTACTGTTTTTATCATGAAATGATGTTGAATTTTATCAAATGCTTTTTCAGCATCAGTTGAAATAATCATATGGTTGTTGTCCTTCATTCTGTTGATATGATGTATCACAATGATTGATATGTGCATGTTGAACCATCCTTGCATCCCTGGGATAAATCCCATTTTGTCATAATGAATGATCTTTTTAATGTGTTGTTGAACCCAGTTTGCCAATATTTTGTAGGAAATTTTTGCATCAATGTCTATCAGGGATATTGACATTTGGATTTGTTTGTTTGGGATTTTTTCTCTTTTTTTTTTTTTTTTGAGATGGAGTTTCACTCTTGTTGCCCTGGCTGGAGTGCAATGGCATGATCTCGGCTCACTGCAACCTCCACCTCCCGGGTTCAAGCGATTCTCCTGTCTCAGCTTCCCGAGTAGCTGGGATTACAGATGCCCACCACCACGCCTGGCTAATTTTTGTATTTTTAGTAGAGACAAGGTTTCACCATGTTGGTCAGGCTGGTCTTGAACTCCTGACCTTGTGATCTGCCCGCCTTGGCCTTCCTGTTTGAAATTTTTTAAAATGTGTCTTTGGTTTTATATCAGGGTAATACTGGCCTCACAGAATGAGTTTGGAAGCATTCCCTCCTCTTCTATTTTTTAAAATAGTTTGAGGGCTGGGCACAGTGCTTTGCGCCTGTAATCCCAGCACTTTGGGAGGCTGAGACAGGTGGATCACTTGCAGTCAAGAGTTCAAGACCAGTCTGGCCAACATAGTGAAACCCCATCTCTACTAAAAATGAAAAAATTAGCCAGGTGTGGTGACACACACCTGTAATCTGAGCTACACAGGAGGCTGAGGCATGAGGAATCACTTGAACCCAGGAGGCAGAGGTTGCAGTGGGCCGAGATGGTGCCACTGCACTCCAGCCTGGGCAACAAAGCAAGATACTGTCTCAAAATAAAATAAAATGAAATAATTTGAGTAGGATTGGTATTAGTTCTTCTCTAAATGTTTGGGAAATTTCAGCAGTGAAGCCACTGGGTCCTGGGCTTTATTTTCCTGGGAGACATTTTGTTACAGCTTCAACCTCATTACTTGTTATTGGTCTGCTCAAGTTTTGAATTTCTTCACGGTTCAATCTTGGTAGGTTGTATCTGTCTAGGAATTTATCCATTTCTTCTAGGTTTTTCAATTTATTGGCATATAGTTGCTTGCAGTAGCCTCTAATCATCCTTTGAATTTCTGCTGTATTGGTTGTAATGTCTCCTTTTTTTATCTCTGATTTTACTCATTTGGATCGTCTCTCTTTTTTTCTTATGTAGTATGGCTAAAGGTTTGCTGATTCTATCTTTTCAAAAAACCAACTTGTGGTTTCATTGACCTTTTGTATCTTTTTTCATGTCAATTTCATTTACTTCTCCTCTGATCTTTATTATTTCTTTTTTTCCTACTAATTTTGGGTTTGATTTGCTCTTGCTTTTCTAGTTGTTTAAGATGCATTGTTAAGTTGTTTATTTGAGGCATTTTTACTTTTTTATGTAGGTGGTTTTAGGTATAAACTTTCCTCTTAGTACTGCTTTCACTGTATCCCATAGATTTTGGTATTATGTTTCCATTATCATTTATTTTCAGAAGTTTTTTAACTCCCTTCTTAATTTCTTCATTGGCTCACCTGTCATTCAGTAACGTACTGTTTAATTTCCATGTGTTTATATAGTTTTCAAAGTTCCTCTTGTTACTGACTTCTAGTTTTTTTCCATTGTAGTCAGAGAAGATACTTGACATGATTTCAATTTTTTTGAACTTTTAAAGACTTGTTTTGTGGCCAAACATATGATCTATCCTTGAGAATGATCCATATGCTGAGGAGAAGAATGCATATTCTGCAGCCATTGGATGAAATGTTCTGCAAATATCTATTAGGTCCACTTGGTCTATAGGACAGATTAAGTCTGATGTTTCTTTGTTGATGTTCTGTCTGGATGATACGTCTAATGTTGAGAGTGGGGTGTTGAAATCTTCAGCTATTATGCATTGGGGTCTCTTTCTTTAGCTCTGATATTTGCTTTATATATCTGGGTGCTCCAGTGTCAGGTGCATATTTATTTACAATTACTTGTTATATCCTCTTGCTGAATTGACATCTTTATCATAAGGTCAAAGAGACCTTGTCCCTTTTTATAGTTTTTGTCTTGAAATCTATTTTGTCTGATGTAAATATAGCTGGTCCTGCCCTTTTTTGGTCTCCATTGGCATGGAACATCTTTTTCCGTCCCTTTATTTTCAGTCTGCGTGTGTTTTTATAAGTGAAATGTGTTTCCTGTAGGTGACAGATCATTGGGTCTTGTGTTTTTATCCATTAAGCCACTCTATGTCTTTTGATTGGAGAGTTTAGTTCACTTACATTCAATATTGTTATTGATAAAACATACTCCTGCCATTTTGTTATATGTCTTCTTGTTGTTTTGCGGTCTTCTCTTCCTTCTTTCCTTCCTTCCTGTTTTCCTCTTAGTGAAGGTGATTTTCTCTGGTGGTATGTTTTAATTTCTTGCCTTTTTTGTGTGTGTATGTGTTGTATGTTTTTTTATTTGAGGTTACCATAAGGCCTCCAAATAATATCTTACAACCCATTATTTTAAACTGATGACAACTTAACACTGATTGAATAAACAAAGAAGCAAAGAGAAAACGAATAAAAACTCTACACTTTAACTTCATGCCACCACTTTTTAACTTTTTGTTGTTTCTATTTATGTTATTGTACTGTCCATGTCTTAAAAAGTTGTGGTAGTTACTATGTTTTTGGTTAATCTTTTAGTCTTTCTACTCAAGATATGAGTAGTTTATGCATCACAATTACAGTGTTATAATATTCTGTTTGTCTGTGTACTTACTATTACCAGTGAGTTTTGTACCTTCAGATGATTTCTTATTGCATCTTATGTTCTTTTCTTTCAGATTGAAGAACTCCCTTTAGCATTTCTTATACAACAGGTCTAGTGTTGACTAAATCCCTGTGCTTTTGTTTGTTTGGGAAAGTCATTATTTCTCCCTCATGTTTGAAGGATATTTTCACTGGATATATTACTCTAGGGTAAAAGTTTTTTTTTCCTTCAGCACTTTAAATATATCATGCCACTCTCTCCTGACCTGTAAGGTTTCCACTGAGAAGTCTGCTGTCAGACGCTATCAGACATATTGGAGCTCATTTGTATGTTATTTGTTTCTTTTTTCTTGCTGCTTTTAGGATCCTTTCTTTATCCTTGACCTTTGGAAGTTCAATTATTAAATGTAGTCTTATTTGAGTTAAGTCTACTTGGTGTTCTATAACCTTCTTGTGCTTGAATATTGATATCTTTCTCTAGGTTTGGAGAGTTCCCTGTTATTATCCCTTTGAATAAACTTTCTACCCCAATCTCTGTCTCTACCTCCTCTTTAAGATCAATAATAATTAGATTTGGCCTTTTGAGGCTATTTTCTCCACCTTGTAGGCATGCTTCATTCTTTTCTATTCTTTTTTCTGTTGTCTCCTCTGCCTGTATATTTTCAAACCACCTGTCTTTGAGCTCACTAATTCCTTCTTCTAACTGATCAGTTCTGCTGTTGAGAGACTGATGCATTCTTCAGTAAGTAAACTGAATTTTTCAGCTTTAGAATTTCTGCTTGATTTTTCAAAATTATTTCTGTTAAATTTTTGTTCTCTTTGTTAAGTTTTTATGATAGGATTCTGAATTCCTTCTCTATGTTATTGATGTGGTTTGGCTGTGCCCCACCCAAATCTCATCTTGAATTGTAGCTCCCACAATTTCCACATGTTGTGGGAGGGACCTCGTGGGAGGTACCTGGTGAGAGGTAATTGAATCATGGGGGTGGGTCTTTCCCATGCTATTCTCATTATAGTGAATAAGTCTCATGAGATCTGATGGTCTTATGAAGGGGAGTTTCCCTGCACAAGTTCTCTTCTCTTGTCTGCTGCCATGTGAGATGTGCCTTTCACCTTCCACCATAATCGTGAGGCCTCTCCAGCCACGTGGAACTGTGAGTCCATTAAACCTCTTTTTTTAATAGTAAATTGCCCAGTCTCAGGAATGTCTTTATCAGCAGCATGAAAACAGACTAACACAGTTATCTTGAATTTCATTGAGCTTCCTCTAAACAGCTATTTCACATTCTCTGTCTGAATGGTCACATATCTCTTCATTCTGCCATTGGTCATTGGTGCCTTATTTAGTTCATTTGGTGAGGTCATGTTTTCCTCGATGGTCTTGATGCTTCTGGATGTTTATTGGTGTCTGGGCATTAAAGAGTTAGGTTTTTATTATAGTCTTTGCAGTCTTGGGCTTGTTTGTACCCATCCTTCTTGGGAAAACTCTCCAAGCATTCAAAGGGAATTGAGTGTTGTGATCTAAGTCTTTGGTCACTGCAGCTATATCTGCATTAGGAAGCACCACAAACCCAGTAACATTGTGACTCTTGCAGACTTATAGAAGTACCACCTTGGTGGTCTTGGGTATGATGGAGGAGAATTTACTAGATTACCAGGCAGAGCCTCTTGTTATCTTCTGTTACTTTTCCCCAAAGAAATGGAGTCTCTCTCTCCATACTGAGCTATCTGGAGCTGGGGAATAGTGACACAAGTACCCTAGTGGCCACCACCACTTGGAGTGCACTAGGTCAGACCTGAAGCCAGCACAGCACTGGGTCTCGCCCAAGGCTTGTGGTAACCACTACCTGGCTATCACTGATGTTCCCTCAAGGCCCAAGGGCTCTTCAGTAAGCTTATGGTGAATGCTGCCAGGCCTGGGTCTCTACCTTCAGGGCAATGGGCTCCCTTCCCTCTTACCCAGGGCAGGTCCAGAAATGCTGTCCAGGAGCCTGGAATTGAGGACCCCAGGTGCTTATTTGGTGCTCTACCCCACTATAGCCAAGCTAATACCTAAGCTGCAAAATAGAGTCCCCATTAGTCTTGGGTTAAATCTCTCCTTATCTATGTCCAAACTCCCTCTAATTTCCTCAAGCAGAAGGAGTCTCTCCCCATGGCTACAATAGCTAAGAATGTGCAGGGTCACCCTGGAAGCCGCATGGCACTGGATCTCACCCAATACCTATAGCAAATACTGCCTGGGTACTGCTGCTGATTATTCAGGGCCAAAGGGCTCTTTAGTCAGCAGGTGACGAATCCTGCCTGGACTGGGTCCTTCCTTTCAAGGCAGCACGTTCCCTTCTTGTCCAGAGTGTGTTTTAAAATATCATCCAGAAACTAGGTCCCAGAATAGGGACCTTAGGACTCTGCGTGGTGATGCCCTATCCTTCTGTAGCTGAGCTGTATCCAAATTGCAAGATAAAGTCCTCTTTACTCTTCCACCTCCTCTCCTCAGGTGGAAGGAAGGAGTCTCTCCCAGAGCTGCAAGCTCCACTGCCTGGGGTCGGAGGAGGGGTTACACAAGCACTCCCTTGGCCACCCAGCTGGTGTCTCACTAGGTCACGTTCCCTCCAAGTCCACTGCCTCTGAGCCCAGCATAGCACCAGGACTTGCCCAGGAACTGTGGTCCTTGTAGCCTAGATTGCCTTTCAAGTCTATTTAGGATCCCAGAGTGCTTTAGCCTGCAGTGGTGGGACTAGCAGAAACTCAGGTTCCGACCACTGGGATGGGCCATTCCCCTGTGGCTAGGGCTGGTCTAAATGCTCCCTCTGTGGGCACTGGCTGAATTCTGTCCCATGTTGCTATCTGCTTTGACAGGACTGCACTGAGTTCCACTGCAAAGTCCCATAATCACTGCACTCTTCCTCCCCGAAGCACAGACTCTCTCTCCACACCACACTGTGCCACTGGGAGATGGGGAAGGGGTGGCATTGGCAAATCAAGACTGTCTCTCCTGCCCTCGTCAGTGCCTCTTTTGTTGATATGATGTTAAAACCAGGCACTGTGACTGCCCATCTGATTTTTGGTTCTTATGAAGGTGCTTTCTTGTGCGGATAATTGTTCCATTTGCATTCCTGCGGGGGAGAAATCGGTGGAGGCTTCTTGCTCCACCTCCTCCTGTGTGTTCCTGGATTTTCTTCATTTTAATTTTGTGACTGCTCTGTTATTATCTTTAATAAATGTCCTATTCCAAACACTGAATGTCCCGGATATGTTTAATGTATAATGTTCATCAAAGGAGTCCGCTGTACAATGTAAGTGCTAATCAAAAAATGTTAGTTTCTAGTTTTACCAAACTTTATTTCACTAGGTAAGGTACAAGAATTGAGTTACTAACTGACCCCAGCCCTTCATAAATAAGTCTAAGGAATAAATAAGCAACCAGGAAGTAAACTGTTACTTCTCTTGTAACAACCTTAAGGGAGACAAAGCAGTGAAGAACTACACCCAATTCTGATAATAGGGATAAATCCTTATAAAAGGCCTGAACCCTAGTCACAGAGGAGGTCTGCACACATCCTGCCTGCTCAGATGAGAATTTAAGACCCGACTATAGTTCTCGTTTTCTTATCTTTCAATAAGTAAATGAAATTGTGCACCCTGTAGTAGCCAAGCCATGGCCCACATGGAATCGCTATCATTACATCCTTAATTGAGAGTCACTACCATCATATCCATAACTAAGGAATACTTCCTGCACCAGAGCCAAAGGAAAGAGATCACTAGGGGATGGGAGCTTGTTTCCATGACTTCCTTCTATGAGCATTGTATCCAAATTAACTGGCCATTTGCGTTTTTAGAGTTAGCTACTGAAGACTCATATTGGTGAGTTAGGGAGGATTAGGATATACTGTTTTTCTCATCTTCAATTCCTCTAATTTATGGGCTAACAGAAATAACTAGAATGAACAGTTTTCATTCTTATTTTTTATTCATCCATTTATTTATTTAATAGTCACTGAATGTAAGCACTATCTTAGGTATTTGGGATACGGGGTAGAAAAGATATAGTATAGTTTTTAAAAAAACTATGAAAGATAAAGAGAAAAAGATTACAATACAGGATCATCAACACTACAGAATTATGGTCTCCTTCATTACTGTACCTTCTGTCCTTCTGTATCTCCAAACTCTACTAAGGAGAAATAATAAAGTTTTTCTTATTTTTGAGGCCTTGGTACCTAAGATAATTTGGTGATCCAACCACATAAACTGTTTCTGTAAACTTTCCTCTATGAAAATGCCTTATTGAATTGACTGCTATCTTGAAATTAATATGCAGGTCAAACAGTCACAGAATGGAAAAGATACAATCACACATTGGTTCATTCAACCACATCTATGCATACTCAGAATAAAAACAAAATCAATTAAGACCGGGTTTTTGCATTACGTGTGAAGAGCTCAGAAGGAGGGAAGTACCACCTTGCCCTCACTCACTTCCCACAATTTATATTCTCACATTAGCATTTTTTTTTTCTTTTTTTTAGAGATGGAGTCTTGCTCTATCTCCCAGGCTGGAGTACAGTGGCACAATCATAGCTCACTGCAGCCTCAAACTCCTGGGCTCAAGTGACCCTCCCACTTCAGCTTCCCAAATAGCTAGGACTACAGGTACACACCAACATGCCAGCTAGGTTTATTCTTTAGAATAAAGCTTGATCTGCAAAGGGTCACTGTTAGGATAGAAATATACCATCAGGGATCAGTAATGTACAAGAGGAGTACAGCAATAATGTACTTCTCTAGTACATAAGCAATAGTATATATTGGCATAGATTTTATCAGATTAGTTCAGAATATAATATGAAAAAGGTATATTTTTGACAGAGATGGTTGGGATGGGGATGAGAGTGGCAGCATTAGTTGCCATACTGAGAAATACAAAAAACAAACATCTGTTTCAAAAATTTGCTTAGATCTGGTCTTTAAATTGCTCACATAATATCTAAATAGTCTCAAAGAGAATCCATCAGTTAGGCATCAATCCCTAGGAGATTGTCTTGCATCTAATGCCATATCTGAGAAAGTTCAGTATTTGCTAACTATATACTCATGGCTTTCCCAACAGCCAGTGGCCAGCTCCCTCCTTTTAGGGATACATGACAGATCTGAGGGTCAGGACAGAGTGGTCACCCATCAAGGTCTGACCTTCTTACACACCCACTGTAAAGGAACTTCACAGCTTGAGGCTTGAAGACCATTTTTGTTGATGGCACCGCATGTCTGCACCAAGCTGTTAGAAGAAATCCTGTAAGAAATCAGAAAAGTCAATCACTTAAGGCCGCATGCACAGAAAAGGAGTTGAAAGGCATGAAGGGATAAAAATTAAGCAAATTCTTTCTCCCTATTCAGGCCCCTAATTCCCCCGAACAGCAGAAGAATTAAAATTGTTCAACAGCATCTCTTTAAAATGTTATCCCTTTTTTTTTTTTTTTGCCCTTACCCATTGTTCATTCCCTTCCTTGTTCCCTATTTCCTCTCCTTTTCACTCTTTCCTCTCCGCTCCATCTGCTCTTCTTAATCTATTCCCCAAGTATCATAATTTGGCTTTCCTTTTTCCTCTCTCTCCTTTTTTGCATTCCTTTGAAGCCCCTTACCTTGAGAAGTTTAGAGGTGATCCGTCTTCCCACCTCCAGCCAGAATTGTTCCTCAGACCAATCCAACGAAAGGACTCACTGAGGAAAACTTGGAGCAGGCTCTAAGGGAGAGGTTGAAAACCAAAAAAGGGACCTAATGTCACAGTCAAACAATTATTCCTTTCCACATTGGATTCCTAATACTAAGTTAAGTAATTAATTAAAAGACAAACTAGCATTCCTTACACCCTCCATCATCACCACTCTTAAGGACTGAATGCTTCCTAAAATCGATATGTTGAACCCCTAACCCCTAATGTGATGGTATCTGCTGGTGGAGCCTTTAGCAAGTAATTAGGTGTTAGATGAGGCCATGAGGGTGGGGCCTCCATGATGCAATTAGTGTCCTTATAAGAGGAGGAAGAGATAAAAACACTCTCTCTGCCAAGTGAGGATATAACAAAAAGGCAGCCATGTGCAAGCCAGAAGTAGGTCCTCACCAGGAGCCAGAGAACCTTGATGTTGGATTTTCCAGCCTTCAGAACTGAGAGAGAGAAACATCTGTTGTTCAAGCCATCCAGTCTATGGTATTTTGTTAGAGCAGCCCAAGCTAAGACAATTATTCACTCTAAATAACTAATTTATCATTTAACATCTAATTCTAAAGATGTGTTAACTGTAGAGAGGAGCAGCATCCTAGAATTGACCTTTCTGTCCATAACTGGATCCTTATAATGTAGCAAATAAGATAATATTACATCTCTACCTTCCATTGCAATTTTCTCCTTAATTAAAGGGAGCACCTGATAGGTATTCAGATTATTTCAAAAGAAAGAAGCTAAACATTTGCTGCAGAAGTGGTCATCTTTCCCATCATCCTTAAGTACATAAATTATGATTAAGCCTATAGCAATATTCTTGATCTTTTTCCCCCACTGAAGTCTCATTTTCCATGTCCTCGTCAATCTTGTATATGGCAAGAAAAAAACAGTTCTTAAGGGAACAAGTTTAAGGTAAAGGTAAATTGGCTACACCACTTATGTGTGCCATGTTACCCAACAGAACAGAGATAAAAGATGCTTTGATCTGCAAAGTCTGACATTCAAATGAAGAAGTTTATATCCTAAGAGAATTGGCTCTATAAATAAAATAAAATGTTAAAGATTAAAATAGATTAAAAGGTTAAAAAGATAATCCAAGGTAATTTTGTTGTAGGATTTAGTGTTGGTGTAATTAACAATTACACTTTCAATATTTTCTAATGACAGCTTAATTGGTTAAGTACTTTTGGAATAAAATATTCTTTTTAATCTAGAAACTACTAAGAAAGCAATACAATTTCAACTGCCTATGGTGATTATGATACTACCAGATGTCCCATTTCGATGTTGTTTTAATTCCACTCCTGAAAGACGGTTGCTGAAGAGTAAACATTTATGGGCTCTGCTCTTTTTTTTTTTTTTATTATACTTCAGGTTTTAGGGTACATGTGCACAATGTGCAGGTTTGTTACATATGTATCCATGTGCCATGTTGATTTCCTGCACCCATTAACTCGTCATTTAGCATTAGGTGTATCTCCTAATGCTGTCCCTCCCCTCTCCCCCAACCCCACAACAGTCCCCGGAGCGTGATGTGCCCCTTCCTGTGTCCATGAGTTCTCATTGTTCAATTCCCACCTATGAGTGAGAACATGCTGTGTTTGGTTTTTTGTCCTTGCGATAGTTTACTGAGAATGATGTTTTCCAGTTTCATCCATGTCCCTACAAAGGACACGAACTCATCATTTTTTATGGCTGCATAGTATTCCATGGTGTATATGTGCCACATTTTCTTAATCCAGTCTATTGTTGTTGGACATTTGGGTTGGTTCCAACTCTTTGCTATTGTGAATAGTGCCGCAATAAACATATGTGTGCATGTGTCTTTATAGCAGCATGATTTATAGTCCTTTGGGTATATACCCAGTAATGGGATGGCTGGGTCAAATGGTATTTCTAGTTCGAGATCCCTGAGGAATCGCCACACTGACTTCCACAATGGTTGAACTAGTTTACAGTCCCACCAACAGTGTCAAAGTGTTCCTATTTCTCCACATCCTCTCCAGCACCTGTTGTTTCCTGATTTTTTAATGATGGCCATTCTAACTGGGGTGAGATGGTATCTCACTGTGGTTTTGATTTGCATTTCTCTGATGGCCAGTGATGATGAGCATTTCTTCATGTGTTTTTTGGCTGCATAAATGTCTTCTTTTGAGAAGTGGCTGTTCATGTCCTTTGCCCACTTTTCGATGGGGTTGTTTTTTTCTTGTAAATTTGTTTGAGTTCATTGTAGATTCTGGATATTAGCCCTTTGTCAGATGAGTAGGTTGCAAAAATTTTCTCCCATTCTGTAGGTTGCCTGTTCACTCTGATGGTAGTTTCTTTTGCTGTGCAGAAGCTCTTTAGTTTAATTAGATCCCATTTGTCAATTTTGGCTTTTGTTGCCATTGCTTTTGGTGTTTTAGACATGAAGTCCTTGCCCACGCCTATGTCCTGAATGGTATTGCCTAGGTTTTCTTGTAGGATTTTAATGGTTTTAGGTCTAACATTTAAGTCTTTAATCCATCTTGAATTAATTTTTGTATGAGGTGTAAGGAAGGGATCCAGTTTCAGCTTTCTACATATGGCTGGCCAGTTTTCCCAGCACCATTTATTAAATAGGGAATCCTTTCCCCATTTCTTGTTTTTGTCAGGTTTGTCAAAGATCAGATAGTTGTAGATATGCGGCATCATTTCTGAGGTCTCTGTTCTGTTCCATTGATCTATGTCTCTGTTGTGGTACCAGTACCATGCTGTTTTGGTTACTGTAGCCTTGTAGTATAGTTTGAAGTCAGGTAGCATGATGCCTCCAGCTTTGTTCTTGTGGCTTAGGATTGACTTGGCGATGCGGGCTCTTTTTTGGTTCCATATGAACTTTAAAGTAGTTTTTTCCAATTCTGTGAAGAAAGTCATTGGTAGCTTGATGGGGATGGCATTGAATCTATAAATTACCTTGGGCAGTATGGCCATTTTCACGATATTGATTCTTCCAACCCATGAGCATGGAATGTTCTCCGCAAGGCTGGTTCAACATACGCAAATCAATAAATGTAATCCAGCATATAAACAGAACCAAAGACAAAAACCACATGATTATCTCAATAGATGCAGAAAAGACCTTTGACAAAATTCAACAACCCTTCATGCTAAAAACTCTCAATAAATTAGGTATTGATGGGACGTATCTCAAAATAATAAGAGCTATCTACCACAAACCCACAGCGAATATCATACTGAATGGGCAAAAACTGGAAGCATTCCCTCTGAAAACTGGCACAAGACAGGGATGCCCTCTCTCACCGCTCCTATTCAACATAGTGCTGGAAGTTCTGGCCAGAGCAATCAGGCAGGAGAAGGAAATAAAGGGTATGCAATTAGGAAAAGAGGAAGTCAAATTGTCCCTGTTTGCAGATGACATGATTGTATATCTAGAAAACCCCATTGTCTCAGCCCAAAATCTCCTTAAGCTGATTAGCAACTTCAGCGAAGTCTCAGGATACAAAATCAATGTACAAAAATTACAAGGATTCTTGTACACCAATAACAGACAAACAGAGAGCCAAATCATGAGTGAACTCCCATTCACAATTGCTTCAAAGAGAATAAAATACCTAGGAATCCAACTTACAAGGGATGTGAAGGACCTCTTCAAGGAGAACTACAAACCACTGCTCAATGAAATAAAAGAGGATACAAACAAATGGGCTCTGCTCTTAACTGTCTCTTTGCCTACTTGGATCCTGCATCAGCACAAATAAAGAGTTGCTCTTCTAAAGTTAAGGGAGGGCCAGGCACAGTGGCTCACACCTGTGATCCCAGCACTTAGGGAGGCCAAGGCTAGTGGATCACTTGAGGTCAGAAGTTTGAGACCAGCCTGGTGAATGCGGTACAAAAACCCCATCTCTAATAAAAATTAAAAATAAAAAAATAAATTAGGCGTGGTGGCGGGCACCTGTAATCCCAGCTACTTGGGAGACTGAGGCATGAGAATCGCTTGATCCCAGGAGGCAGAGATTGCAGTGAGCCGAGATGGCACCACTGCACTCCAGCCTGGGTGACGGAGTGAGACTCTGTCTCAAAAAAAACAAAATAAAATAAAGTTAAGAAAGGCAGAAAGCCTCTTTGCACTTCTAGTAGAGAGACTACAGGAGAGAAAAGGAGTCTTTTGTGCTGTTTCTCATGGTCAGAATAACCTCTATTTTCTCTTCACTGGGTTTCAGTCCTGTTTCCATTCAGGACACGACTGTGGTGGCTCCTAGACGAAGCATTTGAAAAATCAGTACAACTTGTTTATCAATGCTTTTCTTCCCAAATAATCTATTCCTTATGAAAACTTTATTCTCTCAGAGCCCAGTATCCTGAAAACAATTATCTCTTACATTTGTATTGTACTCTAAGGTTTGAAAAGTCCCTTTGCGTTCATTCCCAATATCATTTGAAATACTGGATATGCAGTATGGCATTTAGGAAAACAAAACAGAAACAAAATTCTGGAGGCTCCTAGCTCTGTCCTCCTATCTGAAGATGAGCAGGTGGTTTAATCTGGCTGAGCGTCAACTTCTTTATGAGGATTTAGCTTAGATATTTTCTAGGATTCTTTCCAGTTATGAAATTCTTGACAATCTTGGAAGATAGGCAACTATTATTATCCTCACCTTTAGAGATGAGAAGACAAGGTCATATGGGTGAAAGAATTCACCCAAGTCTCCTTATCAAATAATCATCCAAGTTTTCTCTCCCAGTGCTAAACTTTTAATCACTCTGTGCCCCTGATTAATGTCCTCCAGTAGTCTCACTTGTCACACAGAATAAAATCTAAAATCCTTACTGTGTACGCACAGTCCTACATAATCTAGCCCCTGCTAACCATTTACTCACTTCCTAGGTTCCAGCCACGTGAGCCTTCTTTCTTTTCCTTTAACATGCCAAGGTCATTCTTGCTTTAGGGTCTTTGCATAGTTTTTCCCTCTGCCTGGAATATCTTACCCAAGATTTCTATATGGCTGTCAATCAGGTCGAGATATCAACTCAAATGTTCCCCCCCAAAGAGGCCTTCCTTAACTAATCAATCTAAAATAGTATTCACAGTTACTATTATATCATACTGTTTCATTTTCTTTAAAGCACATATCACCATATTCATTTGTTTAGTTTTGTCTGTCTCTTCCGAAGAAAATGAAAGCACACGTAACATGTATGCAATGTGTAATGATCAGAGCAGGATAATTAGCCTATCACTTCAAACATTTACCATTTCTTTGTGTTGGGAACATTCAAAATCCTCTCTTCTAGCTATTTGAAAATATACAATAAATGGTTGTTAACTATAGGTTACCCTGCAGTGCTATAGAACAAGGGTCCCCAACCCCCAGGCCATGCAAGGTGCCGGTCTGTGGCCTATTAGGAACTGGGCTGCACAGCAGGAGGTGACTGGCTAGGCGAGCCAGCATTACTGCCTGAGTTCTGTCTCCTGTCAGATCAGCGGAGCAGTGGCGGCATTGGATTCTCATAGGAGTACAAACCCTATCGTGAACTGCGCATGTGAGGGATCTAGGTTGCCTGCTCCTTATGAGAATCTAACTAATGCCTGATGATCTGAGGTGGAACAGTTTCATCCTGAAACCATCCCCCAACAACGGTCCATGGAAAAACTGTCTTTCACGAAACTGGTGCCTGGTGCTAAAAATGTTGGAGACCACTGCTATAGAACATTAGAACTTATTCTGCCTATCTAGCTGTAATTTTGTATCCTTTAACATGAGTCTCCCTAACCTCCCCTTCTCCAGCCTTTCCCAGCTTCTTCTATCCTCTGTTCTGAGGTCAACATTTTTTTTAGTTTTCACATAAGCGAGAACATGCAGTGTTTAACTTTCTGTTCCTGGTTTATTTCACTTAACACCGTGTCCTCTAGTTCCATCCATTTTGCTATGAATGACAGGATTTCTTTATTTTCTACGACTGATTAGTATTCTATTGTGTATACATACCACATTTTCTTTATTTCATCTTTCATTATTATACTTTAAGTTCCGGGGTACATGTGCAGAATGTGCAGTTTTGTTACATAGGTATACACGTGCCATGGTGGATTACTGCACCCATCAACTAGTCACCTACATTAGGTATTTCTCCTAATGCTATCCCTCCCCTTGCCCCCCACCCTCCACAGGCCCGGTGTGTGATGTTCCCCTCCCTGCATCCATGTGTTCTCATTGTTCAACTTCTACTTATGAGTGAGAACATGCGGTGTTTGGTTTTCTGTTCTTGTGTTGTTTTCTTTATCCATTTATTTGTTGTTGAACATTTAGGTTGATTTCATATCTTGGCTATTGTCAATATTGCTACAATACATATGAGAGTGAAGATATCTCTTCAACACACTGATTTTATTTCCTTCAGATAAATACCCTATATATATAATTATTATGTGTCAATTTAAAAAATGTTAATAACAAAATTAAATTTAAAATATCATTTTCCTTTAAAATAATAAAATGTAAACATAATAGCAACAACTCTTGACTACCATATCCCTAGCACCTAGAAAAAGATATAAAATTATACTCAATAAATGCAGACCAGGCACAGTGGCTCATGCCTGTAATACCAGCAATTTGGGAGGCCAAGGTGAGAGGATTACTTGAGGCCAGGAGTTTGGGACCAGCCTGGAAAACATAGTAACACTCTATCTTTACGAAAAGTAAAAAATGTAGCCAACCAGGCATGGTGGCATGTGCTTGTAGTTTCAGCTACTTGGGAGGCAGAGGCAGGGAGGAGGATCACTTGAGCCCAGGAGTTTGAGGCTAAAGTGAGCTGTGATCATGCCATTGCTCTCCAGCCTGGGTAACAGAGCAAGATCCCATCTCTTTTTTTAAAAATTATGTTTAATAAGTATTTATAGAAATAAAGAACACACAATCAGGCATTATGCTGCAAGAAGTTAAAACCCTCTGAACACAAACTCTGTATTTTTTACTTTCTGTCTGTGGAACACTTAACTGTGCACGCTGTGGGTAAGGAGGTAGACCGGAGAGTGAATGAAGTATACGACAGATGAAATGACACTGTAATTTTCAAGATTGCTTAAAAGTTTTGCATTTCTTTAACCAACTTGTTTAAAGAATTATTTAACTTAAGAAAAAAAGAATGGATTTTTTTTAATATTTTCACAAAATTGGTGTGGTAACGATAGCCATGATCTAAAAGATTCAAAAATAAATGTTACTGCATTCAAAGTATATAAAATTTGAGTATATTCAAATCAAAAATTGTAAGCTAAATATTTGAAAAAATAAAATTAACAAAAGGAAGAAAAAGAGTGATTCCCCATTTCTCCACTGATACTATGAGAAAAATAGTCCATTTCTTTTTCTTTCATTTCAAGAGGAGGAACGGCAGCTAATGAAGCACAGAAATTGATAAAGATTTGCTCAGAAATTTCAATTAGAATCTGAAGAGCTAGGATTAGCTAATGCCCACGTACAAACCCCAATCCTGTGCTCATTTACTACCCTCAAGACCCATAGAATTCTAAGTCACTTGATCAGTCGGTCCTTCTACAACTTCTCATTGGTGAGGCTGGATATTAAAAATGTTTATTATGGCACTTTCACTCAAAAACCTTCCCACTTGGAAGAGGCCTTCAAAACCATAGTGCAATAACCTTATGTTCTATGTACTCATGGATAATATGTGTGTGTGTGTGTATTAGAGAAAGAGGGAGAATATAGAAGCAGCATGAAAGTACAAATTGGTCTGGTGCAGTGGCTCACATCTGTACTTCCATCACCTTGAGAGGCCAAGGCAGGAAAATCTCCTGAGCCCAGGAGTTCGAGACCAGCCTGGGTAACATGGCGAAACCCCATTAATACAAAAAATATGAAAATTAGCTGGGCATGGTGGCACATGCCTGTAGTCCCGGCTACTTGGGAGGCTGAGATAGGAGGATCATTTGAGCCTAGGAGGCGGAGGTTGCAGGAGGATCATTTGAGCCTAGGAGGCGGAGGTTGCAGTGAGATGAGATTGTGTCATTGCACTCCAGCCTGGGTGAGAGTCTCAAACAACAACAACAACAGAAGTATAGGTAAAGGTGGTAACTGAGAACTCTTGTCACCCAGAGAGGGTGTGAGCTAGAACGCTTAGGTGTTATGTCACTTAGAGTTTGTAATGTTTGCTTATATTTTAGAAAAAATGCAAACCCTAAAAGCAAAGTGAAGATAAAACCCAAACAAATAAAATCAGGTGCACTTTTTCTTTTCTTTTCCTTTTTTTGCTTTTTTAGTTCAACATTTATACCTTCCACACACACTTCTGTATGTAGTATTTTTAACTGAAACTAAAATATCATTAAGGCACAAAGCATACCCCTTAAACTTCCAAATTAACATGGTTTACAGAATGTATGTAAGTGATTTCAACCCATATTAATAAAAACTAATAATACATCAAAACTATAAAATCATATCTTTTGATTAGCCAACTTAATTTTAGGGAATATAATGTAAATAAATAACTGCAAGCAAAATGATTTCTATAAATATGCTCATAGCTCATGACAATTGAAAATAAGGAGAATTTTATCTAAGAATATGAAAAAATTTAAGCAATAGTGGAACGATGCAGGATGTGTAAAAATAATTCTTAAAACTAAATAAAAAATAAAATAAAATCTGGTTGCAACTTTTTGTTACCTGGAAATAATTTAATGCTTAGCAAAAACCAAGAATGAAATAATGCTGTTTGATAAAAGCAGAATATAAAATAATGGGTTCCAAAACACCTAAAAACATAGGGTAAGTGTATTTTTAGGCAGTATATCTCTGTTTTGTCCCACCAAATCCATGGCTGAAATCATCCCAAAAGCAGCGGCGGGAATTCCCACAAGGGAGAACCCCAAATCATCATGAGATGGGGTTGGTTGGGATACCATAGAATAAGGCACTAAACGTCAAGGTGATCTGTGCAAAGCATCTATTAGGGGAACTTACAGAAGGCTGCAGCAACACTCACGATGGACAGCCAGAGAAAAGCAGCATTTGACCTACGTATGTCCACAGCCAGGGGGATGAGAGATGGAGATTTTATGAGGGTTTAAGGAATCTGACTTAGGGCTGGGGCTAGTTTATTTCAGTGTTTTGAGTGGCAACCTAAATACCTTTATCAGTGACTGGAAATGTTCAAGGCCAGGGTTTGGGTGGAGCCCTGCAGGGGAAAAACCTGTAGCTGGGTGGGTCACAGAGCAGTCAAGGCCCTCTGCGATTTTCAGCCAATACACAGAAAGAAAGCCAGGCACTGGGGAACCCTACAGTCTCATATTTTCAAATATCATTAATATGTTTTTCTTCAGACACTTTTCCAGGTGAAGTATTTAAAGCAAAGGATGTAATTACTAATTTGAAAAAATTACACTACAGAGTACTCATAAGGTCTAAAAATAATTATATCTATTGCTTTAAATTTAGATATGTTTCACTTGAAAACATGTCTCAAGATTGAGTAAAAATATAGAGCATATTACTTGAAACTGTAACTAACATACTGTTTAAAAATAAGTTTAGCCTGTTTCCAGACTTTTCAGATATCCTATAATATGAACACATTAATTACCATCATCTAAAAACATGCAAATAACATTAAGAAATTTCAAAGGAAAATTTGACAGGTTACAAATTACTAGAGCTTAATATCAATAAGAATTTTCCCTATAATTTTGTGTAAGTACGCAACGCTAAAAGTCAATAAGCCCTGCTCTGTAAACCATCATTTGCTCCTCTTTTTAAAAGCTGGTGGAAACTGTGTTTGTCAACAGATGGATATCCAAGTTCACAGCAGCCTTACTCTCAACAGTCAAAAGGTGGCAGCATCCCAGGCATCCACTGATGAATAAATGGACAAACAAAATGTAGTATATCCATATAATAGAATGTTATTCAGCCATAACTTTGATACATGCTACAACACGGAAGAACCTTGAAAACAGTATTCTAAGTGAATAAGCTAGACACTAAAGGACAGAGTAGGCAAATTCATAGATGTGGTAAGTAGAATAGTGATTACCAGGGGCTAGAGGGAGGGGAGTTAGTGTTTAAGAGGTACAGAGCTTCAGTTGGAGATGATGAAAAAGTTCTGGAGATGATGGTAGTGATGGTTGTACAACAATGTGAATGTCCTTAATGCCACTGAATTGCACACTTGAAAATGGTTAAAATAGTACATTTTATGTTATGCATATTTTCCCACAATTTTTTAAGTTAAAAAATAGTGGAAATATCCTAGCTTATCATGCCCATCCCTTGTTATGCAGTTCACACTAGCTGCTTAATCTGATTATAAAGAAGCATGACAAAAGACACACATTACCAGACTGTGAAGACCTCCAGAGTAAAATAATTCCCCTGCCATCTATGCTGTGTTTCCAGCCATTTCTTTGAATCTTCTGACATATCATCTCAGATTTCCTCATAAACAAAATACTTAATTTAACCAGTCATAATTTACTCTGTGATGCATATTTTACTGAAATTGTATGTCTTGGGACACAGAAGAGTAAAGTAAAAAGTTATTTTTGGCTCTAGGCTTTATATTGTTTTTTGAGTTTTTTGTGTTTTTGAGACAGAGTATCACTCTGTCTCCCAGGCTGGAGTGCAGTGGCCTGATCTCGGCTCACTGTGACCTCTGCCTCCAGGGCTCAAGTGATTCTCCTGCCTCAGCCTCCTGAGTAGCTGGGATTATAGACACGCACCACCACACCCAGCTAATTTTGTATTTTTAGTATAGATGGGGTTTCACCATATTGGCCAGGTCTTGAACTTCTGACCTCAAATCATTCACCAACCTCGGCCTCCCAAAGTGCTGGAATTACAGGCATGAGCCACCGCGCCCGGACAGTCTAGAAAGTTTTATCTTCACTTTGTACATGAGGAAACTGAGAGTCAAAAAGGTTAAGAAAGTTGCTGAAGTTTGCATAGCTAGTAAGAACTATAGTAAAAGCACACTCATGACTGTCTGAAAGAGACCAAGCTGTTTTCATTACCTGATTAAAAATATACAGAAAAGTGACCATGTTACCATAGTGTTTGCATTGCTGCACCCAAAGAAGGAAACCTTGGGTATTATTAGATGTAAATCCTAAGTATGTGAGAAGCCAATGTCAAAAGTTCGGGGAATCCCAAGGTCAGGAAGACAGGTAAAGTTGAATGAGAGGTTGTTGCAACAGTAAATCTGGATCATATAATTCCAAATTATGATAATGAGGAAGAGAGATATTACAGGGCAAGGAGCATCAGAATAGATTTAAAGAAATCAAAGCAGTTTCACTGGGAACTCACTAACAAATGCATACTTTAAAATAACATACGAATAACTATAAGGAACCAGGGCTAACAACGTCCAGGATGAACTGAGCTTGATGGGGGAAAAATGGCAAGAAAAATCAAGAATTTGAATATATCCAAACATCTAAAGATATACTCAAAGGGCAAGAAGAAGCAAGGGCTGACACCATAATGTTAACACAAAAATGAGAAAATAACAGAGCAATTTAATTTCCATTTTATTTTCTCTATCAAGAATAATCTTGAAGTCCCAGACAGAAAAAAAAAAGAGATAATAAGAAAACATCTCACTATTTTAAATATATTTAAGCCTATAATCCCAGCACTTTGGGAGACCAAGGCGGGAGGATCACTTGAGCCCAGGAGTTCAAGACCAGCCTGGGCAACATAGTGAGACCTCATCACAATAAATAAATTTAAATATCCACAGTCATACAATGTACATTCTGTATGTCAATTCAAAAAAATTTTAAAATATGTATAGAAAAGAAACCAGAAGACAATTCGCAGAAAAAGTTATCTTGTTGAGCATGTGCAAAATGGATTCTGGAAGCTGTCAAATACAATATTTCTATAAGTGACTTTGAAGGTGAGTTGATGTGGATTTTTTTTTTTTTTGAGACAGAGTCTCGCTCTGTTGCCCAGGCTGGAGTGCAGTGGTGTGATTACGGCTAACTGCAGCCTCGACTTCCTGGGTTCAGCGGATTCTCCCACCTCAGCCTCCTGAGTAGCTGGGACCACAGGTGTGTGCCACCACACCCAGCTAATTTCTGTATTTTTTTGTAGAGGCAGGGTCTCCCCATGTTGCCCAGGCTGGTCTTGAATTCTGGGTTCAAGCAATCCACCTGCCATGGCCTCGCAAAGTGCTAGGATTACAGGCGTGAACCACCGTGCCCACTGGAGTAGAATTTAAAATTTGGCTCTGCCAGATTTGTAGCCTTAGACTTATACTCATTAATTCTCCAAGTTTTTTTTTTTTTTTTTTTTTTTTTGAGACAGCGTCTCACTCTGCTGCCTAAGCTGGCGTGCAGTGGTGCAGTCTCAGCTCACTGCAGCCTCCACCTCCTGGGTTCAAATGATTCGGGTGCCTTAGCCTCCCAAGAAGCTGGGATTACAGGTGCACAACAGCACACCCAGCTAATTTTTATATTTTTAGCAGAGACGGGGTTTCACCATGTTATCCAGGCTGGTCTTGAACTCCTGACCTCAAGTGATCCACCCACCTCAGCCTCTCAAAAGTGCTGGGATTACAGGCAGGAGCCACTACGCGCAGCAAATTCCTCTGAATTGTATTCATTCACCAACAAAATGGGGATGTTGAACTCTACTTTTTAGAATTGCTGTGACGATTAAGAATACTATACATAAAGGCCAGGCATGGAGGCAGGCGCCTGTAACCCCAGCTACTCGGGAGGCTAAGGCAGGAGAATTGCTTGAACCCCAGAGGCAGAGGTTGCAGTGAGCCGAGATTGTGCCACTGCACTTCAGCCTGGGCAACAAGAGCAAAACTCCATCTCAAAAGGAAAAAAAAAAAGAATACTATACATAAAACATCTGGCAAAAAGCAAGTGCTCAATCCATGGTAGGCTCTGTTACTATTGTACACTTTGCCATAAGTGATCTAAGATAGGAGGTGAACTCTACTTAAGTATCTCACTGAAAGATGACCATTTAACAGCATGAGAGGGATATTTTCCATAAGCCTGTAGATTCTACATATAGCAACAAAATTCTCTAGCTGCACTCTCCACCAATGGAATGTCAGTTTGAAAAACTTCAGTTTTAATAGATCCATAGAGCTCTCTTTTTTATTTTTACTTCTTGCTTTTTTGGTAGTGGCTCAGACCCCAGTATGATACTAGAAACATTGTACATACCTCAAAATAGTATGTAAATCTCGTCCTGAGAACAAAAGAATAATAACACTAGAACAAGAGACACAGCAGGGCATGTAAAAGTCAATTTGGTTCTACAGAATCTGGCAAAAGCCGGAGCAAGAAAAAGAATTAAACTAGAGAATCAAGTAAGATTCCACAGGAATGTTAAAAGTAAAACTTAACGACATCTAGCAGGGACATTCCGCCGTCTCCAGCACTGACTTGGCCCCAAGGAGCCTTAGGAGAAAATAAACTCAATTTGGAAATGCAGTGAGTGTGACTCTGCTGGTTTTACTCAACAATAGTCTCAGGGATGGGGGCATGTCAGGAAACAAAGGAAGGACAAAATCCCTCTAATGATCCTGCCCTTCCTCTGGGTACCTCAGAGAAACAGAAATATTGCCATTTTCCCAGATACTCTGTGCCCTTCATCCTGTCCCTCCTCACCGCTCATGATCACACTGTGAAATTTATAGTAGCTGCTACACCACAATTTTCTGTGGCAGTGTCTTGTGCTATGACTCACGACTCTTGTTTATCAGTTTTGCCCTCAATGTTTCAAGTTCATGGCTCACTTCTGCTACTGACTTTAGTCAGTTCAAATCCTCGGAGCCACTGTATCAGAATGAGAATAGGAGTTGCTACAACAAGGTCCAGAAAGCAAGGCTATATTGCTGGAGGCCATAAAACTAAGAACACATGTTTAATGAATACAGCTCAATGCATTCTGCCACCTCCCTTAGAGAAGGCTTTAAAAAAAAATGTTAGTCACAAATGTGGAATGATTTAGAGTTTAGATTCTATGTGGAATTCCAAAGGAGTAAGTGTTCCTTTGACAGAAAACAAGAATCTGTATGCTTTATATAGGTAGTTATATAGGTAGCTATAAAATTTAGGAACTATATGTTCTCCCCAACTGCTTTAGAGTAACCTCTGGATTTTTCCCAAAGTAAGTTAATATAGTTTAATTCTCAATAAACTGTTCTCTGTGACTAGATTCTACCCAAAAAAAGAAAACAGAAAACAATAGCAAAACACAAAAATCAGTATCAAATTAGCACTAAACACGAAACTAAGATTTCTTGTTTTCCTTATAGATGTTATTTATGTTGACAAATTAGAATTTGATTGATTTTTATGCTAGGCAACCTCAGTATGTCAATTCCTTGTATTGCCTTGAGATGGTCTAGGACTAATAGCAAGCTCTTTTCCAAGAGATTGCTGGGTGGATAGGAAGGATCTGAGGGGCCTGAAGGAAGTGGAGGCCACCACACACACACACACACACACACACGCGCGCGCGCGTGCATGCGTGTTTTCTTCCTTATATCCCAACTTTCTCGACATTGCAGTCTGGAACTTACTGGATTCCAGTGAATTAAGGGAAAACTTTGTAAAAGAAGGCATTTAAGCCCTTGCCATAATCACTGTCCCCATGATCTCTATCTTTCCCTCCCTCCCAAGTTCCACTATATAAGGCCTGGCACAGTGGCTCACGCCTGTAATCCCAGCACTTTGGGAGGCCGAGGTGGGCGGATCACAAGGTCAGGAGATCGAGACCATCCTGGCTAACATGGTGAAATCCCGTCTCTACTAAAAATACAAAAAATTAGCTGGGCATGGTGGCACGTGCCTGTAGTTCCAGCTACTTGGGAGGCTGAGGCAGGAGAATCGCTTGAACCTGGGAGGCGGAAGTTGCAGTGAGCCAAGATCGCGCCACTGTGCTCCAGCCTGGATGACAGAGGGAGACTCCATCAAAAGAAAAAAAAAATCTGCTGCCTTGTTGTTGGACCTGTATGTTTCTGGACCTAAGACTTCTTTTAACTAGACCTGTATTTCAGGTCTCATTCCTCTCCAAAACATTCGCCATCCTTCTGCCTCCTTGCCCCACATACGCACTTACATCCTATACAAGCATCTGGGTTGCTGTAACTGAGGTTTGTTGGGTCAGACAGCATAAGGGTAAAGAGTGGGGAGGGAGAGGGAAGAAGGCAGAAGTAGAAGAAGAGGAAAGAAAAGAAGAGGGAAGGGGAAGAATATAGTATCCCCCCCAAATCACAGATTCCTTCTGTTCCTCAAAAGAGGATACATGATACATTTAAATAGCAGTTTAAAAAAAACAAAAACAAACAAAACAAAAACCCTACATTTTCTAAATGTTTGCATTTACCATTTCTTGTTTGTCTGTTATCACAAGGAGGTGTGAGTCTCTGGCTAGGCAGAATTCCAGACTAGAATTCCAGTCCTTTTTCTCCACTGAGAAATAATAACAATGGTTACCATATTTCATCCAGTGGTCTGGGCAGCTAGGACAGCTGGCACAAGTGGAGTAGTTGGAGCCTAGGAAAGAAGAGGACCTGGTTCACATCTTTATGGACCACTCAGTCTTGGAAATGAAATGGGAGATAAAATGGAAGATGGCAGCCCCGGGTCTTCCCTGCTCCACCACTTTTCAGATTAAGGGTTAGAGAAGTGTGTAACAATGCATGGTGTCAATTTGAATACCTCATAATGTCCAACCCCATCATCTACTAAGTATATATTCCACTACACAAGAATATGACTATAACTGAAGGAACAAAGAAGAAAGCATACAACAGTCTGCCTGAAAACTCTGGAGCAAGTACTTTACTTGTGCTAGAGATCTCTGTGCATATGTAATATACACACAACAGATAACTGTGAATTTGTATAATATGCATCTGTGTACTGTCTTTGCTCAGTGTATATATTGCATAATTGCATAATGTATATTGCTTAAATCAGGCAGAATCATTCAGAATGCCCAACTGAAAATGCCAAAAATAAATTAGGAAAAGCAAACTTAACTAGAATGAAAGGTTTTGCTTTTTTATTATCACAGATGTAACTGTCTCTCACCATTGAAAACTGGAAAAAAACACTTATATCTCAGCAAAAAGAACTTACTTTGATATTTTTTCAAGAGTTTTCTGGCAGAGAAGCATAACAGGTGCTAAGGTGAAAAGTGATAGAAAGCCCTAACCGAGCTCTTTTAAATACAGAAGATCTGCATTCCTTTAAAATGGTTGGCTCACAGTTCTGTCGAGATGAAAGGGAACTGGCCAGGCATGGTGGCTCACTCTTGTAATCCCAGCACTTCGGGAGGCCGAGGCAGGTGGCTCACATGAGGCCAGGAGTTCAAGATCAGCCTGGCCAACATGGTGAAACCTCATCTCTACTAAAAATACAAAAAAATCAGCCAGGCATGGTGGCACCCGCCTGTAATCCCAGCTACTTACGAGCTGAGGCATGAGAATCACTTGAACCCAGGAGGCAAAGGTGGCAGTGAGCCAAGATCACGCCACTGCACTCCAGCCTGGGCAACAGAGAAAGACACTGTCTCAAAAACAAACAAAGATGAAAGGGAACTGAATATGCTTTCAAGGTAATTCCAACCAAGATTCCAAAATTCTATTGATTTTCTACTTCAGTTTCAATACTTAAACATATGTGCATAAACTCGCCATAAGTACAATTCTACAGTGAGCAAGTATGAGCCATTATACTCCATGAGCACGTGTGTAGATATATAATTGCAGAATAGAGTATACATCTACTCTAGATTTGGGAGTTACAAAGTGGGGAAACTAGTACTTTTCATATAAATATTAGATAATTGTTCTCTAGGAAGGCCTGGCATACACCAATATAAGTTCTGGAGATCAAGCTGTTAAATTGGCACCTTATAGATTTGTGCTTTTTCCATAGAACTGTGACATTACTCAGCCTGGATTAGAAATTCCCAACTTCCCTAGGAGTTCCTTTTTGTCAAAGGTCGGAATTGGATCTGAGGTAGAAGCCCTGGAGCTGAACTCTTAGAACCCTAATAAATTGGCAGAGCACAGTGGCTCACTCCTGTAATCTCAGCACTTTGGGAGGACAAGGCAGGCAGATCACGAGGTCAGGAGTTCGAGGCCAACTTGGCCAATATAGTGAAACCCCGTCTGTAATAAAAATACAAAAACTTAGCCAGGCATGGTGGTGGGTGCCTGTAATCCCAGCTACTTGGGAGGCTGAGGCACAAGAATCGCTTGAACCTGGGAGGCAGAGGTTGCAGTGAGCTGAGATCACACCATTGCACTTCAGTCCAGGCAACATTGAGAGACTCTGTCTCAAAAAAAAATTTTTTTTAATTAAAAAAAAGGATCCTAATAAATCACTGCTGTGTAATCTGTCACTATCATCCCCTAAAAACATAAACTTAAGCTAGGACTCTAGACTGTAAAACAACAAACTGAGAGTCCTCTAGATCACTAGATTTAAGGACCTAGAAGAACTAAACTTAGAAAAATTAGTTTTAGAAAACGTGAAAGCACCCGAATGGCAAAAAAAAAAAAAAAAAAAAAAATCAGACTATGTTTAATTACATTATGGTATATCTATTATGTGAAAAGTTAAACATCATTAATATTATAACTCAATCATCACAATAAATATGGCAGTAAGGAAATGTTTCTGGCAACATAAAATTAAAAAGCAATATACAAAATTATGAGCATACTGCGATAAGAACTACTCTCAACCTTGCATTAAAAGAAAGGTGGGAGAAATTTTAAGAGGACTTGACTGCAGTTCTATTAAGAAAATATGGTCAGGTGCAGTGGCTCACACCTATAATCCCAGCACTTTGGGAGGCCAAGAAGGGCAAATGGCTTGAGCCCACGAGTTTGAGATCAGCCTGGGCAACATGGTGAAATATCTCTACAAAAAAAAAAATAATAATAATACAAAAATCAGCCAGGCATGGTGGTATGTGCCTGTGGTCCCAGCTACTCGAGACGCTGAGGTGGATCACTTGAGCCTAAGGAGGTCAAGGCTGCAGTGAGCTGTGATTGTACAGTGGCACAGGATCCACTGGTATAGCAGCACACAAATCTATCACCCACAGCCTGGCTGATAGAGGAAGACTCTGTCTCAAAAAACAAAAAGAAAAAAGAAAATACATGCTTATACAAATGCACGTGGTCAAAGGCTATACCCAGGAAATAGTTGCATACAGATGGAGATTTATTTTGTTTGAATTATTTTTTGATTTTTCAAAGCTTCTGCCATGTTATATTGCTTTTATAATATAAAATGAAAGATTAATTTTGGTTTAAGTTTGCACTTACCCTGGCACAGGATCCACTGGTATAGCAGCACACTCATAAGAACTGCAGTCAGAAGCCCCAGAGCTATTGCCACAAGGCAAGAACAAGAAGGCCTGGAAGAGGAAGCTGCAACAACAGAGTCAAAGCACACTCCTGAGTCAGAAGACAGGTTGAAAGAAAAGAGAAAGTCAGGGAAGGATAGCGCATCTTAAAGCAATTTGGCCTGATGGGAACTGAGATCCAGGCCATAAAGATTCCTTTTCTAGATGTGTCAGGAACTTGCTCTAAAGTCTAAGGTAACCACCAACACCTGTATCAGAGAACTTACTCTATTTATCAAGATAAAGAATGCTTTTTTCCTTTGAAATTGTGACTTACACTGTCTCATACTTAGGTGGTGAGAATATAAATTGGTACCTCTTCGGAGGACAATTTGGCAATATCTACCAAAATGGCAAAGGCATGTATCCTTTGACCTAGAAATTTCTCCTTAAGAAATTTTTCCTACAGATACTCACCGGTGCAAAATGTCATATTTATTCATGGCAGCAATATTTGTAGGAGGAGAAGACTGAATACAATCTACATTCTATCAGTAAAAGGCCAGTCAAATACATTTTTGATATATCCATAAAGTGAATATATAGCTCTAATAAAGACTGGCTTTTTTTTAACTGATATGGAATATTTTGTAAGATATATAGTCAAGACAAAGAAACATTCTGCAGAACAAGATATACAAATATCTCTGCAAGCACACCCAAGAATCTGATAACATTGTTTGCCTCTGGAATGGAAAAAACAGTCACTGGAGACAAAATAGGAAAAAGACTTTTTACCTTACTTTCTTTTGTACCTTTTGAATTTTGAACCATGTAAACATATTATCTACTCAAAATTTAAATACATAAAATTTAAATAAAAATAATCTACATTTCAGAAGTGCTTTGTAAACTGTTGTTACTAAAAGAGCAGTAAGTTTAAGTTGATGCCAAGTTTAAGAATAGGACACTACCTCATGTTAGCTATGTTGCATACAACCTAAATCTAAATTTTAAATTTGAAAAATGGAAGTATTTTCAGCAAATCTTTATTTTAAAATCAAAGGTATCTCATAGTGCAATAGTGTAGAAATTACGTGTAACGAGCAAAAGTTCTAATTTTGATTCCTTTGCTTAATAACATTTAATTAGGAAATTAAACTTGCCTATTTGGACTTCAATTTTCTGTTTAAATTTTAGATAAATTATTCTATATATGTGTGTATCTATGGAGTATTCTGAACTTCTTAAAGAAAAAAATTTATGAGAGATGCCTTCATAAAGAGAGAATTCTGCATAATAAATATTTGGACTGATGAATCCAAAAGCATTAGATTTCTAGTAAAACTTTTAAAAATACACTTGCATCACAAGAGAACATTTAATGAAATACACAAATGTTCATTTTTGTGTTATGCTAAATTTTAAAAAGATATCAAACCATAATTGAATTTGTGTAACCACAAGCCAATTCAAAAAGTAAAGTAAATTTTTAAAATTTACTTTAAGTATATATTGAAAGCCTCTAAATAGTTCCAACTAGGTTCCAATTTATCACCAGTTGTGTGTGTGACCTTGAACATATACTTTGAGATATACATTACTTCTAACTTAATATTTCTATTCCTTAGAAATTAACATAGATATGATGCAAAAATAGGAAAAGATTACACAAATAAAGATGTCCAATGCTGTATAATTTATAGTAATAGAAATAGGTCTAAATATCCCAAGTATACTAGAATGATTTAGCAAATTAAGGCAACACTCTCAAAAGACATTAAAAATTATAATAGTAAAACTATGTAGTAAAAAGAGAGAAAGCTTAGGGAACTACCCTAAAGAATATACCTCGTGAGAGTTTACTGCCTACGATACAAAATCAAGGATTAATTTTGGCATTTACACTATTACCTGTCTGTCTCAGATAATATTCTCTCAAGGCTCTATGTAAAAATGGCTCTTTTGCCTTCAAATCCTCAGTCACAGAGACTATTATCTGTAGTGTTCTTGATACTTTTTCTTCCCTGTCACCTTTCTAGTGCAACACTGTGAAGTTAAAAAAAAAAAAAAATCTAGATATGTAAATCAGTTTCTTTCCTGACAAAAATCTTACTAGGAAACTATTGGTGTCCTCCTCATTCCATAGTCAGAAAAACAGCCATACCTAGAATTTAAACAGCTGGTCCAAGGTTACTCCGAATACAACTAAAGAGATAAAGTTCTCCCAACAAAGTTCCTGCTTTAGCTAGGAGCAAGAAGGAATAACAGCAGTGCCCTAGGTTGGGTTTCTAAGATGTGATTAAAGAAGTGAACGGTTAGAAAAGAGTTTACCTGAGACCTAAGATCAGATCCTGTACCATACACCAACTTTCCATATTCCAACTCTGGACTTTAAACTGAACCAAAAGTATTTCCTCAAATTATCCTCGATTCTTCTGCACCCTCTGCTTTAAACTTACTCTACTCCCCATTCATCCATAGCCTACTGTCACTATGCATTGTCTTCCATGCTACCTTGGTTAACTCACATTTTTGCTGTGGTCCGTGGTCATTCTGGGCTTGGGTTGCCGTAGGCAACTCTAACATGGAATAAATAACACTGTCAGTCATCTTCAGCTAAGATCTTTCACATGCAGTTGAGAGAGTTAAGTTATAGAAGTGTGAAGGGATATGTATCAGTGAGGAAACAGCCCAATCTCTAAACTGCTAGCAGGAAACTTGACAAAAGCAGAAGTAATTTTTCAGGAAATGATTCAAATTTGGGGGCTGCCTATAGAAATTAATATTTTAAGTTGCTATTTTTTTGCCCCATGACACTCTAGATGCTCATTAAATATATATTAAATTGATTCCCCATCTCACCTAATTCTGTTGAGCAAGGAAAAATTGCTCTCAAGTCCAGCAATTTCAGTTATGGAAACTAAAATAAAAGTGAGAGGGGTTACTAGCTATGAATTTCTCTCAGAATTTTTTCTCTGCTTTGTTTTCTTCTGAAAAAGTAGATGTATGCCAAATGAGACTGACTTCATCGTTTCTTGGAACTTTTGGGTAGTGATAAACAATAACGAAATGGACTGTTGGGTGCATATGCCTGGAATCATGGGAGAAATGGACTATTGCCCAGATATGTTTTGTGAATATGACATAACGACGTCTTCCCCAAAACATTGTCCAAATTGTGCTATGGTCTTTACCCTTCACAGTATCAGAAATTCCATTAAATTTTTTCTCTTTGTTGTCTTTTTTTTATTATTATACTTTATGCAAAGATAACTAAAAAGAAGAGCAAAGTAAACAAATACATTCTAACGTCTTAGTAATTTATTTTTAGTGGGTGAAAAGTGAATGAAAAGTTAATAAAAAGTTAAAGTAGGCCGGGCGTGGTGGCTCACGCCTGTAATCCCAGCACTTTGGGAGGCCGAGGCGAGTGGATCACCTGAGGTCAGGAATTCAAGACCAGCCTGGCCAACATGGTGAAACCCTGTCTCTATTAAAAATACAAAAAAATTAGCCAGGTGTGGTGGTGGGTGCCTGTAATCTCAGCTACTCAGGAGGCTGAGACAGGAGAATGGCTTGAAACTGGGAGGCGGAGGTTGCAGTGAGCCGAGATTGCACCATTGTACTCCAGCCTGGGCAACAAGAGTGAAACTCCGTCTAAAAAAATACAAAAGTTAAAGTAAGGAAAACAGAAAGGGTACTGAAACTCTTAAGAGTGGATAAGATCATCAAGATAGACTGCATAAGGATAAAAGAAAAGAAACAGGGAGTGCATATTAATAAAAACAAATATATTTCTGCTTCCAGCCATGACAGAATGGCATTAGACTTACTCTCCAATCAAAATATACCACATGGCAAAATACACGAGGCAGCTATTTTCAGGAACACACAGGCAACATTGTGATCCTTGAGAGAACACAAAGGTGAGTGCAATGATCATTCTAGCTTTCTATCTAGGACCACTTTCTAGTACAGGGCACAAAAATGAATCCTAAACAGAACAGCAGTCTTACTAAAATGAGGAGGCAGAGATTGGAGTTTTGAGCTGCTTAAATGGCTGGAATTTGCAGGGCAGGGAAATTCACAAGAGAGAGGCACCCTTAAGACTGTGTGGGAATTCACTGTATGTCTGTGGCTAAGTTCTAGACTGTGTAGACATAGGACAAAACTCTGCCAAGTCCAAGCTGAGATAGTTCCTGCAGGGCCAAGAGCTGAACAGAGAGAACAGAGGTGATGCATTGCCTAGTAGCACCAACCAAAAACAAAACAAAACTTAAAATCGCCAAAAAGAGTCACCAGTAGTTTAGCTGCCTCTGAGAACAAATTTTCACGCCCTTAATATAAAGGCAAAACAAACAAAATGTGGTCTATACATACAATGGAATATTAGTCTTAGAAAGGAAATCCTGTCATACTTTACAACACTGATGAACCTTGAAAATATTATACTAAGTGAAATGAACTGATCACAAAATGACAAATACGGTGTGATTCCACTTATATGAGGAATCTAAAGTAGTCAAACCCATAGACAAAGAAAGAAGAACGGTTACTGAAAGAAGTTTGGAGGGAAAAGGAAAAGGAAGTTGCTTAATGGGTACAGGGTTTCAGTTTTGCAGTGTGATTAAGTTCTGGAGATATGGTACGCAACAATGTGAATATTCTTGTATTCACTTGCTTGGACTATCACAACAAAATACCATAGACTAGGTGACTTAAACAACAGAAATTTATTTATATTTTCATCATTCCACAGACTGAAAGTCTAAGATCAAGATGCCAGCAGAGGTGGTGTTTGGAGAGTGCTTCCCTTATGGGTTGCAGACTTCTCACTATATCCTCAAGTGGCTTTTCCTCAGTGTGTGCACAAGGGAAGAAAGAGAGTGGGCTCTGGTCTCTCTCTCTTTTTTTTTTTTTTTTTTGTTTGAGACGGAGTCTCGCTCTGTCGCCCAGGCTGGAGTGCAGTGGCGCGATCTCTGCTCACTGCAAGCTCCGCCTCCCAGGTTCACGCCATTCTCCTGCCTCAGCCTCCCGAGTAGCTGGGACTACAGGCGCCTGCCAACACGGCCGGCTAATTTTTTGTATTTTTAGTAGAGACAGGGTTTCACCGTGTTAGCCAGGATGGTCTCGATCTCCTGACCTCGTGATCCGCCCGCCTCGGCCTCCCAAAGTGCTGGGATTACAAGCGTGAGCCACCGCGCCCGGCTAGTCCTTTCTTATAATGTTGAGTGTGTCAGGCCTCAAGGGGAAGGCCTCTGGCCTTCTCCTGCCCTCCTTTCATCTGCCTCAAGGCAGGACTCTAATTTTCCCCTGGCTTTCTGATTGTGGGTCTTAAAACCTTCCCCAGAGAGGGTCCTGCCCTTTACTGGGGTGATGAGGGGGAGGGGGTCAGGGGCAAGAATGCTGATGTCCTGAAGCTTCCATAAAAACCCAAGAGAACTGTGTCAGAATGCTTCCAGATGACTGAACCTGTGGAGATTTCTGGAGAGCAGCCTTCCCAGGGAGGTCATGGAAGCTCCGCACCCCTTTCCCCATACCCTGCCTTACAGTTCTCTTCATCTGTATCTTTTGTAATATCCTTTTTAATAAACCGATAAACATAAGGGTTTGCCTGAGTTCTGTGAGCTGCTCCAGCAAATTAATTGAACTCAAAGGGGAAGTTGTGGAAATCCCGACTTGAAGCTTATTGGTCAGATGTTCCAGAAGCCCGGACTTGTGACTGGTGTCTGCGGGTGTAGGGCATGATCTTGCATATTGAACCCCTGAACTGTAAGATCTGACACTATCTCCAGGTAGATAATGTTGGAATTGAATTAAAGATACCCAGCTGGTGTCTGCTAATTGGTATGTGGGGAACACCCCTACCACATTTGGTCACACAAGTCTTCTTCTGTGTTGATAATTGTGGTAGTGGTGGTGTGAAAGCAGAAGAAAAACACAGTTGAAGAAAGTTTTCCCCTACACATTCAATCTAAATATGCAGAAAAAAATCAAATAATTATAAATTGAGTGGTACTCTTAAATATCTGACCAATACTCTTAAAATATATCAAGTTCATGAAAAATAAAGAAACACTGAGAAACTGTCATAGACCAGAGGAAAACAATAAATATGACAACTAGATGTAATGTGGTATCCTGGACTGGATCCTGGAACAGAAAAAAGGGCATTAATGGAAAACTGGTAAAATTCAAACAATGTAGCAATATTCATTTCTTACATTTGAGAAATGTGCCATGATTTTTAAAGATGCTAACATTAGGGGAAATGGGGTGAAAAGTATAAAGAAATGTTCTGTGCTATCTTAAAAACATTTCTGTAAATCTGAAATTATTCCCCAATAAAACTTTTCTTCAAAAAAGAGGATACATAACACAGATTAGCCATAATGCATCATATTTAATGTCTAGCATACAATAAAATATTATTAGAATCCAAAGAAATAAGAATATATGGGCCATGCATCAAAGAAAAGTCAGTAAGTAGAAAAGAAATTTATGTGACATAGATGCTGGAACTAGCAAACAAGGACTTTAATATCTACATAACTATGTTCAAAGACTTAGAAGAAAATATAGTCATAATGAATAAAAATGTGAAGAATCTCAGAGAAGTAGAAACTACAAAAAAGAATCAAGTGACTATTCTAGAATAGAACAGCATTCACAATTTTTAAAAATAACTGAATGAGGGCCAGGCACGGTGGCTCACACCTGTAATCCCAGCATTTTGGGAGTGGGGGGCAGGTGGATCATTTGAGGTCAGGAGTTTGAGACCAGCCTGGCCAGCATGGTGAAACCCTGCCTCTACTAAAAATATAAAACATTAGCCTGGCCTGGCAGCGCATGCCTATAGTCCCAGCTGCTCAGGAGGCTGAGGCAGGAGAATCACTTGAACCCAGGAGGCAGAGGTTGCAGTGAACTGAGATTGCACTACAGCACTCCAGCCTAGGTGACAGAGCAAGACTCCATCTCAATAATAATAATAATAATAATAGCTGAATTAGATTAATAGCAAATAGAAGAGGGCAGATAAAAAGGTCAGTAAACATGAAGACAGATTGCTAAAAATAATCCAATGTGAAGAACAGAGGAAAAAAATGGGAGAAAAAAATGAACAGAACCTCAGTGACCTATGAACAATGCCAAATAGTATAACAAAAGTGAAACTGAAGTCCCCCAGAATAAAGGGGACATATAATGAAATTGGAAAGGAATTTGAAAAAGTAATGGTCACATACTCCCCAAATTTGGGATACAACTTACAGGTATAAGAAACTCACTGAATCCGCATCAAGATAAAAATAAGGAAAATCACTCCTAAGAACATAATCTAAAACTGATAAAAACCAAAGATAAAAAGAAAATACAGAAAACAGCCAGAGGAAAATAAGTAACACAATAATGGGAAACAACAACATGAATGACAGCTAAATTCTCATCAGAAACAAGGAGAAAGGCAATGAGATGCCATCTTTAAAATGGTAAAATTGGCCAGGCACGGTGGCTCACACTTGTAATCCCACCACTTTAGGAGAACAAGGCAGATGGATCACCTGAGCTCAGGAGTTCGAGACCAGCCTGGCCAACATGGTGAAACCCCATCTCTACTAAAAAGACAAAAATTAGCTGGGCGTGGTGGCAGGCGCCTGTAATCCCAGCTACTCTGGAGGCTAAAGCAGGAGAATCGCTTGAACCCAGGAGACAGAGGTTGCAGTGAGCTGAGATCGCACCGTTACACTCCAGCCTGGGCAACAAGAGCAAAACTCTGTCTCAAAAAAAAAAACAGGTAAAATGGTGAGACTGCCAATACAGAATTCTATATCCAGAAAAAGTATCCAATAGAAATGAAGAGGAAGTAAAAATATTTTCAGAGCAGAGAAAATAGAAAATTTGTCATGAGCAGGCCAGCACTACAAGAAATGCTAAAAGAAGTTCTTAGAAAATAAGTATCACCAGATAAAAACATAGATATACAGAAAACATTGAAGAGCAACAGAAATTGTAAATATGTAAGTACATATAAAGAATTATATTTATTTTCTTTTCCCATCTTAATTTCTTAAAAAAAAAAACAAAGTAAAACATAACGCAAATCATTTTAAAAAACAGAAAAATGATAAAGCCAATCTTGTCAATAATTGAATTCATCATAAATGGACTGCTGCACCAAATAAATGGCACAATTTGTAAGACTAGAAGAAAAAGCAAGAACCAATAAGATATTGTCTGTTCTGGCTAGGCATGGTGGCTCACACCTGTAATCCCAGAACTTTGGGAGGCTGAGGCGGGCAAATCACCTGAGGTCATGAGTTCAAGACCAGCCTGGCCAACATGGGGAAACACTATCTCTACTAAAAATACAAAAAATAGCCAGGCGTGGTGGCAGGTGCCTGTAATCCCAGCTATTTGGGAGGCTGAGGCAGGAGAATCACTTGAACCCAGAAGGCTGAGGTTGCAGCGAGCCAAGATCGCACCATTGCACTCCAGCCTGGACAACAAGAATGAAACTCCATCTCAAAAAACAAAAAAGATATTGTCTGTTCTGGCTGTCAGATATGTACTTTAAATATAATGACAGATTAGAAGAAAGGTATACAAAATATATACAATGTGCAAACCAATATACACATTACAGTAAGCACCTGGAGTGCTTATCACTGGTGTGACACATTACCTAACACAAACTTAGTGACTTAAAATAACATGTATTTATTTTCTTAAAGTTTTGTAGGTCAGAAGTCCAAAATCAAGGTTTTGGCAGAACTGATTTCCTTCTGGGAAAGTCAAGGAAATGTTCTCCTCTAAAGCCTCCAGAAGGAAATCAGTTTTGCCAAATTTCAAATTTCTTGTCTTGTGGATTCTTCTGCCACCTCTGAAGTATATAATTCCAACCTTTGCTTTTATTGTTACATCTCTGTTTTCTGACTTTGACTCTACTCCTTCCCTCTTATAAGGACTCTCATAATTACACTGAACCCACATGAACAAACCAGCATGATCTCTCCATCTCAAGATTATTAGCTTAATCCTATCTACAAAGTATCTGTCATATAAGGTAACATAATTATAGGCTCAAGGGATTAGGATTTAACATATTTGAGGTGGGGAGAGACATTATTCAGCCTTCCACAAGTGGTCATACTAATATAAGACAAAAATGGGTGAGTATAAAGAGGTACATTTCATAATTACATGAGTCACTGATTGCATCAAGCATATATAACAACTATAAATAAGTATGCACCTAATTTTGAACTTCAAAACATATGAACAGAAGTAAAAGCTGAGTTAAAGAAAAATAAACATCAATACTCATAGTTGGATATTTTAAAAACCTTTTCTCAGTAACTGATAAGACTATTAAACAAAATTCAGTAATAATACAAAAAATCTCAACACCACCATCAACCACCTTGACCAAATTAAATTAACCCAACAAAATGACATTCACCAATTAAAGAATACACGTTTTTAGGTGTAAATAAAATGTTCGCAAAGATATATTACATACTCAGCCATAATATAATACATCTCAAAATATTAAAATCTTAGAGATATATTTTATAACCACAATGAAATCAATAACAAGAAAAAAATCTACATAATTCCTAAATATTTGGAAATTAAAACACACACTTCGAAAAATAACCCATGGGTAAAAGAAAAAAAATAATTTTAAAAATTTAAATATTTTACATTAAATGATTATGAAAATAGAATATGAAAATGTATAGAACACAGCTAAAACAGTCTTACAGTGAATACTGTAGTTTTAAATGAATAGAAAAGAAAAAATTAATAAATAATCCAAGTTTATAATTTATGAAGGTTAAAAAAAGAAGAGTAAATTAGAACCAATGTAAGTAGAAGACAGAATTTTAAAATGGAAAATTAATAAAATCATGAAACAAAAACTAGAAAAATTAACAAAGCCAAAATCTGGTTCTTTGACAAGATTAAGACTGATAAACTTCTAATAAGATCGAGCAAGAGGACTAACACAGCAAGAGAGCAGACTAGGATATACTAGTCCTTATATATCCACAAAAGCAACAATTTAGCAATTATCCACAGATGAAAATAGCTCTGGGAGAGTTCTAGAGTGCAATTAAAAAGCTGCTGCAACTCAGTGAAACAGAAAAACTGAGGATGGTCATGCAGAAAAGTGTAGAAAGCACTTTACCTGTGTAACCCCATTCCCCAGGCTGGCACAGCTCAAAGCCAAGAGGAATACCATCAGCTGTGACTTTCTCACAAGGTGAAAAGGAGAGCAGGAAAACCCATGCAACCTTTGCCACTCAGGACTCTAGCAGCCATCCCCACTGCCACAAATATCCACAGCCTTAACTGCCAAGGACCCCCACAGTCTTCAAGAATGCTGACACCAGCCAATGGAGCTGCCCAGAACTCACACTGCTGCACCCCCTCCAAAGCCAGAGCCTCAGCCACATCCTCTAGAACCAGGGTGAATGCTGCTTATTCACCCCAAGCCCAGCATTGCATGTGTGCACTCACCTATCAGACCCAATGCCATGACACACCCTTTAGAACTGGTGCCCATATGTGCCCCACAAGTCTCCAGTCCCATGCTGACCCAATGCACCATGCACCTCACCCAGCCACTACCCTTGCAGGCAGTAAGAGGTAACTGCTCTTTCAAACGCATTGACACCACTGCAAGCCTATAAGGAACATAAAAAATTAAGAAAATATGACATCACCAAAAAACGCAATAAATTTCCAGTAACCAAACCCAAAGAAATGGAGATCTATGAATTGCCCGACAAAGAATTCAAAGTTAAAGTGTTTTAAAGAGGCTCAGTAAGCTAAAGATAACATAGATTGACAACTTAGTGATATCAGAAAAAATGTATTAACAAAACTAGAAGTTCAACAGAGAGCTAGAAATCATTTAAAAAAAAAAAAAACAGGGCCAGGCATGGTGGCTCACACCTGTAATCCCAGTAATCCCAGCACTTTGAGAGGCTGAGGTGGGCAGATCACCTGAGGTCAGGAGTTTGAGACCAGCCTGACTAACATGGTGAAACCCTGTCTCTACTAAAAATACAAAAATTAGCCAGGCATGGTGGCAGGCCCCTGTAACCCCAGCCACTTGGGAGTCTGAGGCACGACAATCATTTAAACCCAGGAGGCAGAGGTTGCAGTGAGCCGAGATTGCACTACTGCACTCCAGCCTGGGCAACAGAGCGAAACTCCAACTCAAACAAAAAACAAAAACAAAAAAGACAGAAATTATGGTGCTGAAGAATACATGAGTAAAATAAAAAATACAGTAGAGAGCTTCAACAGCAGACTTGATCAAACAGAAGAAAGATTCAGCAACCTCAAACACAGATTATTTGAAATTATCCAGTCAGAGGAGAAAAAAAAAGAATGAAAAAGAAAGCCTCCAGGATTTGGGGGACATGAATGTGCAAACCAATATACACATCATAGAAGACCCACAAGGAGAATAAAGAAAGAAGCAGAAAACATATGTAACAAAATAATAATTGAAAACTATCCAAACTGAGGGAAGAACATAGACATCCAGATTCAGGAATCCTAAAAGATTCCAAATAGGTTAAACATAAAGAAGTCGGCCAGGCATGGTGGCTCACACCTGTAATCCCAGCACTTTGGGAGGCCAAGGCGGGCGGATCACGAGGTCAGGAGATCGAGACCATCCTGGCTAACACGGTGAAACCCTGTCTCTACTAAAAAAAAAAAAATACAAAAAAATTAGCCGGGCGTGGTTGCAGGCGCCTGTAGTCCCAGCTACTCGGGAGGCTGAGGCAGGAGAATGGTGTGAACCTGGGAGGCGGAGCTTGCAGTGAGCCAAGATAGCGCCACTGCACTCCAGCCTGGGCGAAAGAGTGAGACTCCTTCTCAAAAAAAAAAAAAAAAAACATAAAGAAGTCTATACCTAGACACATTATAATTAAATTGTTAAAGGTCAGACAAAGAGAATTTTTAAAGTAGCACAAGAAAAATGACTCATCACATATAAGACTATCAGTAGATTTCTCAGCAGAAACCTTATATGCCAGGAGGATGGAATGATATATTCAAAGCACTGAAAGAGAAAACAGCCAAACCAAGAATACTATACTTGGAAAAATTATCTTTTAAAAATGAAGGACAGGCTGGGTACAGTGGCTCACACCTGTAATCCCAGCACTTTGGGAGACCGAGGCAGATGGATCACCTGAGGTCAGGAGTTCGAGGCCAGCTTGGCCAACATGGTGAAACACTCTCTACTAAAAATACAAAAAAAATTACCCAGGCATGGTGATGGGCACCTGTAATCCCAGCTACTTGGGAGGCTGAGGCAGGAGAATTGCTTGAATCCAGGAGGCAGAGGCTGCAGAGAGCTGAGATTGCACCATTGCACTCCAGCCCTGGGTGACAGAGCAAGACTTGTCAAAAAAAAAAAAAAAAAGACAGGCCAGGTGAAGTGGCTCACACCTGTAATTCCAGCACTTTGGGAGGCTGAGGCAGGTGGATCACTTGAGGTCAGGAGTTCAAGACAAGCCTGGCCAACATGGTGAAACCCTGTCTCCCTTAAAACTACAAAAATTAGCCCAGTGCAGTGGCACATACCTGTAGCCCCAGGTACTCAGGAGGCTGAAGTGGGAGGATCGTTTGAGCCCAGGAAGCAGAGGTTTCAGTGAGCCAGGAATGTGCCACTGCACTCCAGCCTGGGTGACGGAGAGAGACTCCAAAAAAAAAGAAAGAAGAAAGAAAGAGAGAGAGAAAAAGGAAGGAAGGAAGAAAGGAAGGAAGGCTCTCACATATAAGACTATCAGTAGATTTCTCAGCCTAAACCTCATAGACCAAGAGGAAGGGATAAAATATTCAAAGTACTGAAAGAGAAAACAGCCAACCAAGATATACCTAGAAAAATTATTATTTAAAAATGAAGGACAGGCTAGGTGCGGTGGTTCATGTCTGTAATCCCAGGACTTTGGGAGACCAAGGCAGTAGGATAATTTGAGCCCCACATCTGGGCAACATAGTGAGAATTCATCTCTACTAAAAATGTAAAAATAATTATAACATTTTCAAAAATTTTTAATGAAGGACAAATTACATTTTTCTGGATAAACAAAACTTGAGGGAGTTCATCACCACTAGACCTGCCTTACAAGAGATGCTCAAGGAAGTTCTTCAAGTTGAAACATGCTAAACAGCAACATGAAGTATGCTAACTAGCAATGTGAAAGCCTAAATCTCCTGGTGAAGGTATATAGACAAACACAGATTCATATGACACTGTAATAGTGGTACATATAGTTTTAATCCTAACATAAAAGTTAAAAAAAAATAAAGATTTGTTAACCAATGCACACTATGAAAAGAATGAAACTCTTAATACAAAAATTAGCCAGGCATGGTGGTGCACACCTGTAATCCCAGCTACTCAGGTGGCTGAGGCAGGAGAATCGCTTGAACCCAAGAGGCAGAGCCTGCAGTGAGCTGAGATGGGGCCACTGCACTCCAGCCTGGGCAACAAAGTGAGACCCTGTCTCAAAAGAATGAGAATGAAACAATACAGAAACACAAAATTCAGGCAGAGGAAGTAACACTGTACAGATTTGTATGCAATTAAATTATCAACTGAAAATAGATTATTTTAACTACAAGTTATTTTATTCAAGACTCAAAGTAACCACTAAGCGTTACAGAAAAGAATCAAAGCAATTCACTATAAAAATCATCAAATAAAAAAAAAAAGGAAGACAGCAAGAGAGGAAGAGAAGAACAAAAGAACTATAAAACAAAAAACAACAAAATGGCAATAGTAAGTCCTCACTTACCAAGAGTTACTTTAAATGTAAATAAAATCCCCAGTCAAAAGGCATACAGGCTGATTAGATTTAAAAATTCAAGATCTAGGCTGGGTGTGGTGGCTCACTCCTATAATCCCAGCACTTTGGGAGGCCGAGGCAGGTGGATCACTTGAGGTCAGGAGTTCGAGACCAGCCTGGCCAACATGGTGAAACCCCATCTCTACTAAAAATACAAAAATTAGCCAGGTGTGGTGGCACATGTCTGTAATCCCAGCTACTTGGGAGGCTGAGGCAGGAGAATCGCTTGAACCTGGGGGTTGTGGGTAGGGTGGTGGGGGGGTTGCAGTGAGCTGCTGCACTCCAGCCTGGGCAACAGAGCAAGAATCTGTCTCAAAAAAATAAATAAATAAAAATAAAAATAACAAAGAGAAAAACACAAATTACCAATATCAAGAATGGAGAGGCTATATTGCTGAAGATTTTAAAGACATTAAACGTATAATAAGGTAATATTATGTCATAATCTTTATGTCAATAAGGTAATCTTTATGTCAATAAATTTAACAAGTTAGATTAAGTAGACGAATTCTTTATGAAAAATAAACAGAATTTAACAAATGGACACACAAAAAAATAAAGTTTTGAATAGCTCTTTACCACTAAAAAAAAAAAAAGAATTGGTTAATACAAACTTACCCACAAAGAAAACTTCGTGCTCAGGTGACTTCAATAGCATACTACATTAAACTTGAAGAAATAAATAACATGGCTCCTTCAAAAAACAGAAAATGTAAGTACACTCTCCCAATTTGGTTTAGGAGGCCATTACGACTCTGATACCAAACCTGACAAAAAATTGCAAGAAAAGAAAATTACAGACACTCCGCCTTCAATATTATAGACATGAAAATCTTTAACAAAATATCTATGACGAGTTGATGGGTGCAGCACACCAACATGGCACATGTATACATATGTAACTAACCTGCATGTTGTGCACATGTACCCTAAAACTTAAAGTATAATAAGATATATATATATAAAATAAATAAATCATGACAAAGTACAGTTTATCCCAGAAATGTACAATGTTGGTTTAACATTCTAAAAGCAATGTACTTTGCCATATTAACATAATGAAAAAGAAAAAAGATATAGATCACGTGAACTGAAGCAGAAAGAAGCATGAAAAAAAAATTCAACACCCACTCAGAATAAATAAGGTCTGCAAAAGAACAGAAGGAAACTTTCTCAATGTGATAATGGCTTCTACATAAAACCTACAACTAACCAAAGGCTGGGCGCTGTGGCTCACGCTTGTAATCCCAGCACTTTGGGAGGCCGAGGCGGGTGGATCACGAGGTCAGCAGATCGAGACTACGGTGAAACCCCGTCTCTACTAAAAATACAAACAAAAATTAGCCGGGCGTGGTGGCGGGCGCCTGTAGTCCCAGCTACTCGGAGAGGCTGAGGCAGGAGAATGGCCGGAACCTGGGAGGCGGAGCTTGCAGTGAGCTGAGATCGCGCCACTGCACTCCAGCCTGGGCGACAGAGCGAGACTCCGTCTCAAAAACAAAAAAAAAACAAAAAAAAAAAACAAAAAAAACCTACAACTAACCTAACACACTTAAGGTGAAATATTGAATGTTATCTCAGTAAGATTAAGAACAAGGCAAGGATGTCTTATTTCAGCAACTCCATGAAACACTGTACTGAAATCCTAGAGAAAAGTAAATAAATAAAAGATGAAAAGGAAGAAGTGGAATTTACCAGTGAAGCCATCTGGGCCCAAAGCTTTCATTGTGGGAAAACTTTAACCATAAATTCAATTTTTTCAGTGGATAGGGGAATATACAGGCTGTTTCCTTGAGTGACTCTGGTAGTTAGTGTCTGTCAATGAATTTGTTCTTTTCATCTAAGGCAGGGGTCAGCAAACTTTTTCTGTAAGAAGCCACATAGTAAATATTTCAGGCTTTTCTGGCAATGTGGTCTCCCATAACTACTCACTTCTGCCACTATAGTACAAAAGCAGCCATAGATAAAATGTAAATAGTTGTGTCTGTGTTCCAATAAAACTTTACTCACAAAAGAGATGGCAAGCCAGATTAGGCACACAGGCCAGATTTTACCACTTATTATCGTGGTTTTTTTGTTTTGTTTTGTTTTTTGGGGTTTTTGTTTTGTTTTGTTTTGAGACAAGGTCTCCCTCTGTAGCCCAGACTGGTGGAGAATGGCACAATCACAGCTCACTGCAGCCTCAACCTCCCAGGCTCAGGCAATCCTCCCACCTCAGCCTCCAGAGTAGCTGAGACCACAGGCATGCACCACCATACCTGGCTAACGTTGGTATTTTTTGTAGAGATGGGGTTTCACCATGTTGCCCAGTCTGGTCTCAAACTCCTGGGCTCAAGCAATCCACCCGCCTTGGCCTCCCAAAGTGTTGAGATTACAGGCATGAGCCCCACCATGCCCAGCCCTTAGTATCCTTTTCATGGCTTAGAATCTATAGTGATTTTACCTCCCTGATTCCTGATATTGGAAATGTGTGCCTTTCCTCTAGTCATTTTGTCAACATTTTATCAATTTTATTGATCACTTTAAAAAACTAGATTTTGGCTTCATTTTCTCTGTTGTTTTTCTATTTTCTATTCCACTGATGTCTTGTGCCTCTTTATTAGATTCTTCCTTTTGCTTACTTTAAGTGTAATTTCCTCCTCTTCCTCTCATTCCTCAACGTGAAAGCTTAGATCATTGATTTGAGACTTTTTTTAAACTAAAATAAGAGAGCTCAATCAGAAGTTCCACACTTTCACCTGCTACGGTAGCCAGCCCACTGCCAAGGAGAAGCCTGCAACCTCAGAGCTGGAATGCCTTCAAATCCATGACACTGGGCTCTTCCCCCAGAACCCCTGAGAACGGCTGACTGCACTGAGCAACAGCCTGGGAGCCCAAAGAACCACCCAATGGCAACTTCCAGAAAGAGGTGTGAGTACCACGCCAGACTGGCCACTGCATATAAACATCTCACTATTTTCACACTCCACTTTGGAACTAGCCAGAAGCCAGTGCACCCTCCTCTTTCCCAAGGCCTGGGCAGGGAGGCACAGCGGACTCAGCCTGGCTGGAGAAGCCAGACACGGTTTTGCCTGGAAGCCCAGGGCCCTTACTTGTTTCTCAGAGGCCCCTCAGCCATTGGAGCCACATCTTAGCCCCTGCCTTTCCTACCCTGTCCGAGGCTGCAGATGGGAGAGGAGAGCTTTGTTGAGGACAAACTTCAGTCTATGGAAATAAAAAATAACAATGCTATAAATTTTAGCATAATGCTAAAATTTTAATGCTATGAATTTCCCTGTAAGCGCTGCTTTAGCTGCATCCCTTGATGTTGATAATGTTTTCATTTTTGTTCAATTCAAAATATTTGATAATTTAATTTATTATTTCTTCTTTGACCCATGGGTTATAGAAAAACTGTTAATTTTCAAATATTTGGGGATTTTCCAGGTATTGTTTTATTAATGATGTCTAGTTTAATTCTGTTTTGGTCAACTATACTTTGCATGATTTCAATCCTTTTAAATGTACTAAAACTTGTTTTATGGCCAGAATATGTGCTATCTTGGTAAAAGTCTGTGTGCACTGGAAAAGAACGTACATTATTCATTTGTCGAATTGTTATATTAATGTCAATTAAACAGTTTAACTGATATGCTGTTCAAGGCTCCTATATCACCACAGATTTTCTGTTAATTACATGGGGTGGGGGTGTTAAAACCTCCAACTATAATTATGGATCTGTCTTTTTCTCTCAAGTTCGCTTAGATTTTGCTTTATGTATTTTGAAGCTCTGTTATTAGGTGCAAACACATGTTCTCCTGATTATCTGACCCTTTTATCCTTATAAAATTATCACTCCTTATCCCTTATAAAATTGTCACTCTATTTTAGAGCAAGGCTTAGTAATATTTCTTGTTCTGAAATCTACTTTGTCTGATTAAGATAAGCACTCCAACTCTCTTTGCATAGCATAGCTTTTTCTATTATTTCAGTGTGTGTTTTTTTTGTTTTGTTTTATCTAGCATACACTTGGACCTTTTTAAAAAATCTAATCTGACAACCCGTTTTAATTGGAGAATTTTGGCCATTTAGATAATGTGATTTTCATTTTACTTGAGTTTATGTCTACTACCTTGCATTTATCTTCTGTATGTTCTCTTTATTTTCTGTTCATTTTTCTTTCTTCTTTTTTTTTTTTTTTTTGAGACGGAGTCTCGCTCTTTCACCCAGGCTGGAGTGCGGTGGCGCGATCTCGGCTCACTGCAAGCTCCGCCTCCCGGGTTCACGCCATTCTCCTGCCTCAGCCTCTCCGAGTAGCTGGGACTACAGGCGCCCGCCACCACGCCCGGCTAATTTTTTGTATTTTTAGTAGAGACGGGGTTTCACCATGGTCTTGATCTCCTGACCTCGTGATCCGCCCGCCTCGGCCTCCCAAAGTGCTGGGATTACAAGCATGAGCCACCGCGCCCGACCTCTTTCTTCTTTTTTAAACCAAATGTCTTTCATGATTCTACTTTATCTTTATTATTGCTTATTATTTATCTTTCCCTTTCTTTATTCTCTCCCTCCTCCTTCCTCCCCTTTCCTTAATTTTCTTTCTTTCTTTTCTCCCTTCCTTCCTTCTTTTCTTTCTTTCTGTTATGATTGCTCTAGGTTCTCCATTGTACATCTTTAATCACATTCTGCTCTCAAATAATACTATACTACTTCATGTATATGAAGTGAACTTTACAATAGTATACCCATCTCCCTTTCCCTGGCTGTTTTCATACATTTTACTTCTATTGTTATAAATTCCAAAATAAATTATTTTTTCTTTTTTTTTTTTTTTTTTTGAGACAAGGTCCAGCTCTGTTGGCCAGGCTGGAGTGCAGAAAATACATGGAACCATTGTTCCATATATTGAGCCTTGAACTCCTAGGCTCAAGAAATCTCCCATCTCAGCCTTCAAGCAGCTGAGACTACAAGCATGCACCACCACGCCTGGCTAATTTTTTAATTTTTTGTAGAGACGGAGTCTTGCTATGTTGCCACGGCTGGTCTCAAACTCCTGGGCTCAGAGGATCCTCCTGCCTCAGCTTCCCAAAGTGCTGGGATTACAGGTGTCAGCCACCTGGCCCAGCCTGGTTATTAATTTTTTAAAGATATCTTTAAAAATTTGAACATGTGTCTTTTACACTTATACAGATATTTAACATTTCTAAATGTTCTACATTACCTTGTATAAACCTAACTTTTCCCTTGGTGTTATTTTCCTTCATGCAGAAGAAATTCCTTTAATATATCTTTTAGTGGTCTGTTTGCAATGAATTATCCTAGCATGTGTTAATGTGAAAAAAAATTAGTTTGCCTTCATTTCTGAAAGGTATTTTTGAATGCATAAAACTCTAGGTTGACAGGGTTTTCCATGTTCACCCCAGTGTTTTAAATATATCTAACTTTTTCCAGCTTGCATAGTTTCTGATGCAAAGAAACTATGCCATCGTGTATTTTTTTCTCTGGCTGCTTTTAACATGTTCTCTGTCATTGACTTTCAACAGCTTAATAATGTAGCTTGGTATATATAATTTTTCATGTTTCTTCTGCCTAAAATCTATTGAGCATCTTTGATCTATGAGTTTTTAGTTTTTACCTCATCTGGAAAAATTTGGGCCAAATTTGTCCTCTTTCTGAAACCCTAATTATACATGTTAGATTGACTGACGTAGTACCATAGGTCACTGAAGCTCTGATCTTTTCAGAGTTGGGGGAGGTATCTTCTGCTTTCCCTTTGTGTTTATTTTGTTTGTTTCCTTTACTTTTTTTTTTCTTTTTTTTGGGGGGGGGGAAACAGGGTCTGGCTCTGTCACCCAGGCTGGAGTGCAGTGGTGTGATCTCAGCTCACTGCAACCTCCACCTCCTGGGCTCAAGCTATCCTCCCACCTCAGCCCACTGAGTAGCTGGGACTACAGGTGTTCACCACCACGCCCAGCTAATTTTTGTATTTTTTTGGTAGAGATGGGGTTTTGCCATGTTGCCCAGGCTGATCTTGAACTCCTGGGCTCAAGTGATCCATTCACCTCAGCCTCCCAAAGTTCTGGAAATACAGGTGTGAGCCACCACTCCTGGCCTCCATGTATTTATTTTGGATACGTTCTGATAATACGTTTTCAAGTCAGCTAATCTTTCCTTTGGCAGTTTCTAATCACTGCTGATCCCATCCATCATATATTCATCTTACCATTTCAGATATTACACTTCTCATTTCTAGAAGATATTATTTGAATATCTTCCATTTTTCTCTTCACCGTGTTCAATTTTCCTCTATTCTCTGAACATATGGAGTGTATTTATAATACCTGATTTATCATCCTTGCTGATAATTCTATCAGCTTTGTGATTTCTGGGTCTCTTTCTATTAATTTTTTTCCTCCTCGTTATGGATCACATTTACCTCCTTCTTAGCAAGCCTGGCAAGAGACGGGGTCTCACTCTGTTGCATATGTTGCATAGGCTGGAGTGCAGTGGAAGGATCATAGCTCACTATAACCTCCACCTCCTGGCCTCAAACAATTCTCCCCCCTCAGCCTCCTGTGTAGCTGGGACTACAGGTGCGTACCAGCATGCCTGGCTAATTTTTAAATTTTTTGTAGAGATGGGGTCTTCCTATGTTATCCAGGTTGGTCTCAAACTCTTGGCCTCATGTGATCCTCCCACTTTGGACACTCAATGCACTGGGATTACAGACAACAGCCATCACACCTGGCTTGTGTGGCAATTTTTACCTGGATGCCAGACATTGTGAATTGTATGCTACGGAGTGCCAGATATCGTTGTGTTCTTTTAAAAATTGCCGCCACAGGTGGTAGCTCACACCTTAAATCTCAGTTTGGGAGGCCAAGGCAGATGGATCACCTGAGGTCAGGAGTTCAAGACCAGCCTGGCCAACATGGTGAAACTCTGTCTCTACTAAAAAAAAAAAAATACAAAAATTAGCTGAGCATGGTGGTGGGTGCCTGTAACTGTAACCCCAGCTACTCAGGAGGCTGAGGCAGGAGAATCACTTGAACCTGGGAGTCAGAGGTTGCAGTGAGCTGAGATCGCACCATTGCACTCCAATCTGGGCAACAAGAGTAAAACTCCATCTCTAAAAATAAATAAATAAATAAATAAAAATTGCCATCTTTTTTTATGGGACACAGTTACCTGTTATCAGTTTGATCCTTTTGAGGCCTGCTTTTTATCTAGAACTGTGAAGAATCAGAGATTTTATGCTACTTCTGAGCAAACACATTAACCTGCCAAGTTTCACAAATATTAGCTAAAGACAAAAAACTCCTGGCTCAAAGGCAAAGGACATTACTATTTACAGTATAGCAAGCAACATGAGATTCCTGTTTGCATTGGTTTTTCTTGCCTCCCAAGTCTCAAAGCAGCAATATGGAAAAGGCCAGATGGATGCTGTGCAACCAGTGGGTCTACATCACAGCTTGAGCAGTTTAATGTCTGTGAACCTCAGTTTCCTTATGTAAAATAGAAATAATAATGAAACCTAACTTGCTAAGTTGGTACAGGGATTAAAGGAGATGACTCTTGGTATCTTTGATAATCAGGGAAGAAATTTTCTTTTTCTCCTCTTCTGTGCCATCTGCTACACCTTGTCCCCTCAAATAACCTAACTACCAGAAAACATTGAGTGGGTCAAATGAAAGAAGACCTTAGGGAATCTCCCTTGAGCTTAGGGAATCTGAATTTTTATAATGTGCTACAAGCAGTACTATATTTTGTCCCAAAAGGATACATGACCTTTATTATACTGGACAATAAACAAATCTGCCCTTGGCCCCAGAAGGAGACTATTTCTGTATTCTAAGGCTGTTCACTATTCAGATATCCTTGAAAAGATAGTCTGGAACAAAAGGTCAGTTAGTGCCTCTGCTTGCAAGACATGCAAAAATGTGAGCAATCCATGGATCCATGCTTCCCACCATATTAAAGCTTTATCAGGGCTTTATATAAGTCTAGAACTAATTTGAACATGCTAATGAGTCAAAAGTCTTCTCAGAACTTTACTGAAAATCCCCTATTAAGAACATCTTTCCACTCTGGCAGGTGAAAACACTATTATAGCCCTGTGTGAGATCTAGGAGTTGTTCTGCCTACTCCTTTCAAGTGGTTCAGCTCAGAACTCAACCAAAGGCTTGAGAGGATTCCTCTGTAGTTATCTAGAGCTCACTCTTTGCGCATCTCTCTTTTCTCTGGTACTCTGACCCACAAATCTTAGCTGCCTTAGTCTTCTCAAACTCCACACTCTCTCCCTCCAAAGCTCAGTGAAACTGCCAGGCTCTGTCTGGGTTCTCCCTTCTGCACTGCACCTTGGATAGTCTCTCCATGCATTAAGCAGGGGGAATTGTGGGGCTCACCTAACTTATTCCCCTCCTCTCAGGAATCACTGTCTTGTGTTACCTGTTGTCCAATATCAGGAAGCCATTGTTCCCTACATTTTCCCAGTTTGCCAGTTGTTTAAGATAGAAGAATAAATCCAGTCCCAGTTATACCATCATGAACAGAATCCAGAAGTCTGAAAATAGATATTAAACTAGCAGACAAATTTATTGTCTAAATATAAAATCCTAACAAATCTAAAAAGCAACTGCCAAAATAAGTGGCAAGCTAACAGAATAGTTACAAATACAAAAACCAATTGTGTTTCTACATACTACCAGTAAACATTCACGAAATAAATTTTTCACAATCACTTCAGTTATAAAAGCATCAAAAAATAAAGCACTTCAGGACAAATGTAACAAAAGACATGTAAGTCCTCTACACTGAAAACTGTAAAACATTGCTGAAAAAAATTAAGGCCTACATAAATAGAGTCGTATCCTATTTGTCATAGCCCGAGGAGTTCTTGCCTGCTGCTCTGAAAAAAAACAATGAGAACAGCAGGTGTTGCAGCAAAGAGTTTAACAACTGCAGGGCCAGCCAAGTGAGGAGAAGGACAGACACTTTTCAAACCCACCCCCCAAGAATTCAGCGGCTAGGGTTTTTTAACTACTACTTTGGCAGGCAGGGGGCTGGAGAACTGAAACAACTGATTGGCTGGGGATGAAATTGCAGAGGTGTCTAAAACTGTATTCACACAGCCAAGTCATTTCCTGGGAAGGGGTCTCAGGACCAGGTGGCATCTCTTGGTCTCCTGAAATGCTAAATCTGAAAAATGTCTCAAAGACCAGTTCTTTAGGTTTTACAACAGTAATATTACCCACAGGAGAAGTTGGAGAAGCTCTAAATCTTGCGACCTCAGATACATGACTCTGGGGCAGTAAGCAACTTATATAACAAAAACAAGCTAAGCAATGGCAGGTCATTGTTCAACTATGCCTATTCTTTAGCAAAGTTCAAGCCCCTACCATAATTTTAACTTTGTCTTATGAATGTGGCTTCAATCTCTGAACAAAAGTGGGGTGAGTTTTTTTTGTCTCAAAGTTTAACTGTAAACTAAATTCTTCTTACAGTTATCTTGGCCCCCACATTAGATGAACAAAAAAAACAATTTAACCTGTGAGGTTAGAAGCAAGATGGAGTCAACCATATTAGACTTCTCTCATTACTTATAGTTCTGCAAAGTTGGTTTCATATTCATGAATTATAAGACTAAACATTAAGATGTCAATTTTCCCCAAATTTATCTACAGATTCATATCAACCCCAACTGTAACCTCAGCAAGATTTTTTTTTTTTTTTTTTTGATACAGGGTATCACTCTGTTGCCCAGGCTAGAGTACAGTGGTGCAACCACGGCTCTCTGAAGCCTTGACCTCCGGGCTCAAGAGATCCTCCCACTTTAGCCTCCCAAGTAGCTGGGACCATAGGCACACGCCACCACGCTCAGCTCATTTTTAGGGTTTTTTGTAGAGACAGAGTCTCGCCATGTTGCCCAGGCTGGTTTGAACTCCTGAGCCCAAGTGATCTTCCCATCTCAGCCTCTGAAAGTGCTGAGATTACACGTGTGAGCCACTATGCCTTGCCCAGCAGGATTTTTTAACAGAAATTGACAGGTTGCTTTTAAAGTGTATATGGAAATGCAAAGGACCTAGAATAGCCAAAACAATCTTGAAAAGACAAGAAAGACTTATAATACCTTTCTTCAAGACTTAATATAAAACTAGAAGAATCAGGAGTGTGTTATTAGCATAATAATAAAGATATCAATTAAACAGAATTAAATCCAGAAACAGAACTACATTTATACAATCAATTGATTCTCAACAAATCTCTGAAGCAATTAAGAGAGGAAAAAATCGTCAAATAATGTTATAGGAAGTCATTATATATCCATATGAGGAAAAAAAGGAACCTCAGTCCTACCTCAACCATACACAAAAATTAACTCAAAATAGATCACAGGCCGGGCACACTGGTTCATGCTTGCAATCCCAACACTTTGGGAGGCCATGTTGGGAGAATCACTTGAGGCCAGGAATTTAAGACCAGCCTGGACACTATAGCAAGAGCCTGTCTCTAAAAAATTTTAAAAATAAATTACAGACATAAACATAAAACTATAAGGCTTCTTAGAAGAAAATACAGATGGAACCCAAATGCCCATCAAAAGAGGAATGAATAAGATGAGAAATACGATGGTTCCCCACCCTTATCTGCAGTTGTGCTTTCTACAACTTCAGTTACCAGTGGTAAGCCAAGGTCTGAAAATATCAGATGAAAAATTCCAGAAATAAACTACTCATAAGTTTTAAATTGCATGCTGTTCTGAGTACTGTGATAAAATCTTGCACTGTCCTGCTCCATCCCACCTAGGACATGAATCACCCCTTCGTCCAGTGGAAACACGCTGTGGACACTCCCTGCCCGTTAGCGTCCCTCTCAGTTATCGGATTGACTGCCGCAGTATCACAGTGCAAGTAACTCATTTTACTTAATAATGGCCACAAAGCGCAAGAGTAGTAATGCTGGCTATGCAGACATGCCAAAGAGAAGTGTAAAGTGCTTCCTTTCAATAAAAAGGTGAAGGTTCTTGACTTACTAAACAAAACAAAACAAAAACATGTATTCTGAGGTTGCTAACATCTATGGTAAGAATAAATCCTCTACTTGTTAAATTGTGAAGAAGGGAAAAGAATGTGTGCTAGTTTTGCTGTTGCAACTCAAACTGCAAAAGTTACTGCCATGGGTCATGCGTGGTAAGTGCTTCATTAAGATGGAAAAGGAAGGCATTAAATTTGTGGGTGGAAGATATGAACGAAACGTATTCTCATTGAAGGCAACTGGGTTAGATGCTGTCCACACCAGGGGCCTTGGAACATGTCCCCTGAGGAGAAGGGAGGGCTACTATATTCATAAAATGTAATACTACCCCACCAAAACACAAAACAAAACCTACTACTGAAACATACAATTTCAGAGATATTACAGTTAAAGAAATCAAACAAATGCAAAAGGAACATGCTATTGACACAGGATTTTTTGGCATTGCTCCACAGCCAGAGACCTCCACGGCCAGGGGGGCCCTGCTCAAGATCAAGATTCACTCGTGACTACTGGGCTGGCTCCACCCACTGGGCTTGGCAGGCTATGCTTGGCTCTTGGCTAGCGCTACTGGCCCAGATCTCACACCCACCAAGGACAAGCCAGGCATGCTAGCTGCTACAGCAGGGCATCACCTCCAGGCATCAGCTTCATGTGAGGCTGTGGCTGGATCAGGTATACTGCAAGCAGCTTCTCTGCCTTGGGCACTGGTGTATAAACGAAGGGAACGCAGTGGTGCCCAAAAAACTCAGAGACCCCAGCAACTGCGGAAACTCAAAGGCCAGGTGCAGTGGCTCATGCCTGTAATCCCCACACTTTGGGAGCCTGAGGTGGGAGAATCACTTGAGGTCAGGAGTTCGAGACCAGCTGGGCCAACATGGCGAAACCCCGTCTTTACTAAAAATACAAAAAATTAGCCGGAAGTGGTGGCAGGCACCTGTAATCTCAGTTACTCAGGAGGCTGAGGCAGGAGAATCACTTGAACCTGGGAGGCAGAGGTTGCAGTGAACCACGATCACATCACTGCACTCCAGTCTGGGTGATACAGGGAGACTCTGTCTCAAAAGAAAAAGAAAAAAAAAAATGCGGTGGAGGGTGTTACAGCATGTTACAGCTCTGGCTTGGGGAATCCCAAGGTCTGCACCCCCAAGAGTCTCAGCTCGTTTGTGTTACAGTTCATTCATTCCTGCCGTCTGCAAGTTTTGCCAAACGGGGGCATGTCCCAACTTGTTCAGTCCCACCAGCCCACGGCTCCTGGGCTGGCCTGGCCCCACCACCACTTCCCATAACGTGGGGTGGCCGCCTGGTGCCAGGAGAGGGCAGGAGGGCTACAGCCTTGCAGCTTCTTTTGCACCCGCTGTTCAGCAGGTCCAGAGTTCTTGTCCTGCGTCCAAGAAGAATGAGGTTACACTGACAACTGCAGAGTGACCAAGGCAGAGAGGACGTTTATAGAGCAACAGAACAGCTCCCAGCAGAGAGGGGACTCAAAGGTGGGTAGTCCCACTGTGTAGCTGAGTCCGGGAGTTTTTATGGGCTCAGAATGGGGGAGTGTGTGCTGACTGGTCCACAGGCAGCCTGGAAAAAGCACCATGTGATTGGCTAAAAGGCATTGCGGGAGTTCTCACTTGGGTCTTGGATTCTACCCAGAACTGGCAGGTGAGTTTTCAGGCTTCAGGCGGTCTTTGACTCAAAGGTCGGTTTTCACCAGGGACCCGCCCGTATCTGCCTAGGAATTTGTCTGCTTCCCACCACTATCAGTATCTGTCCGTTTATACTAAGTTCTAAAATAGGCAAAATTAATCTATAATTTAAAAAAAAGAAAAATTCAAAAGACCAGGCTTGATGGCTCATGCCTGTAATCAGCACTTCGGGAGGCTGAGGTGGAAAGATTACTTGAACCCAGGAATTCAAGACCAGCTTGGGAAAAATAAGGAAACCTCATCTCTACAAAAAATAAAAAAATTATCCTAGCATGGTAGCACACTCCTGTGCTCCCAGCTACTCCACAGGCTAGCTGGGAGGATCATTTGAGCCTGGGAGGTCGAAGCTGCAGTGAGCCATGTTTGCACCATCACACTCCAGCCTGAGTGATAGAGACTCTATCTCAAAAAATAAAAAATAAAAAAAATCAGAGCAATAGTTGCCTCTAGGACTAGGAGAAAATGACTGGATAGGAGCATGAGGAAATTTTCTTGGATGATGAAAATCTTCTAAATATTTTGATTACAGAGGGGTAACAGTTATGATGCATTTGTCAAAATAAATTGAATTGTATCCTTAAGAGTTGTACATTTCGGCCAGGTGCGGTGGCTCACGCCTGTAATCCCAGCACTTTGGGAGGCCAAGGTGGGCAGCACAAGGTCAGGAGTTCGAGACCAGCCTGGCCAACATGGTGAAACCCCATCTCTACTAAAAATACAAAAATTAGCCAGACATGATGGCAGGCGCCTGTAGTCCCAGCTACTCAGGAGGCTGAGGCAGGAGAATAGCTTGAACCCAGACGGCAGAGGTTGCAGTGAGCCGAGATCACGCCATTGCACTCCAGCCTGGGTGACAGATCGAGACTCAGTCTCAAAAAAAGAAAAAAAAAGAGTTGTACATTTCATGATTTATATATTTTGCCTTAACAAGAGAAAACAGAACTTTAAACAAATATGGAACTCTTACTAGTAGGCTTGCTTCACACATCGTATGGCTTATCAGTTAAAAAACCACTTCCTGTGTTTTCTTGTATGTGAATAAATGTATATATACAATGAATATAATGGGAACTTGGTTCGCTCTTGGAAATAAACAATCTCCTAGCTCTGTCTGCTGACACTGAAGCAGTGACACACAAGTAACAACAAACACAACTCGTAATCACATCTTGGTTTCTCAATACCATTTTCCACTAAAAGAACCAAGACCCCTTGGTGAAATGACTGATTCTAGGATAAGGGTAAGAGAACCACAAAACTTTGTAAAAATATACATTTGAGGCATACAAGATATTTTGATTGATACACATATACATAGTGAAGTGATTACTTCAGTCAAGCAAATTAACATATTCATCATCTCATGTAGTTATTTATTTTTTTTGGTGGTAAGAGTACCTAAAATCTACTCTCCTGGCAAAGTACCAGTATACAATACAATATTAACTATAGTCCTTATGTTACACATTAGAACATTAGAATCCAACCGCAACTTTGTACCTTTTGACCTACATCTTCCCATTTCCCCTACCCCGCCCCTGGTAACCATCTTCCTACACTGTTTCTATGGTGATTTTTTTTAAGACTCTACATACAACCGATATCATATCGCATTTTTCTTTCTGTGTGTGTCTTATTTCACTCAGCATGATGTCCTCCAGGTCCATTCATGCTGAATGCTGCAAGATAAACACGGAACATCTTATGTGCCTGAAAGTAAAGAATTCCTCAAAAAATCATATGGACATGTCAAAAGGATAAAGGAGGCACCATTAAAAGGCTCCCACTGGCTGCTCAACAGAGGCCCACACCCTCCAGCAACTTCTCAGCCTCATCAGTGGGTAGGCTGCATGTTCCTGTGGTAGGAAACACACCCGCCCCTCAGAGATCTGAATCTCTAATCTTGCAAGTGGGGAAGGGAGCATTTCCTTTAACTTAAGTAACTCCTTTACTAACTCTTCTTCAGCCCTAGAAGTAACAGCTCCTTTTTGTAGCTGCTACTTCTGTATCATAGAGTCCTCTTTTAGTAACTGATCATCTTTTACTAGAAAATAATCCTTTAAATTTTTCCTGTTAAAATCACCAATACGATAACTGTTTCTGAATGGACCCTGATTGATATAAAAACATATCACTTCCCTTGCATTTCTATCCAAAAAAAATGCAAACTTAAATATAATCATGAGGAAATGATAGCAGCAGGAGGCAGACAAATGCCTAGGCAGATCCCCAGTGAAACCCCATCTCCAAGCTGAAGACAGTTTAAAGCCTGAAAGCCAAGCTACAAGTCAAATCCATGGACTGGATTAAAAATCCGTCTTCCCATTTGGCACATTTTTCTTTGATTGATCCTCACCTTTCACCCATTTTATATACACCTACCCTTTCCTAATTGGTTTTCTACACTGTTGTGCCTACCTTTGAGTGGTGTCTTCGCTTTAACTTTTTTTGCATATTCACAAACCAATCAGCACGCACTTCCCATTCTGAATCCATAAATGCCCAGACCCAGTCACATTGGGTGAGAAACCACCTGACTGCAGGGGTGGGGGACCACCTCCATCTACCGTATCCCCTCTCCGCTGAGAGCTGTTCCATCGCTCAGTAAAATTCGTCTCCATCCTTCTCATCCTTCAAATTGTCAGCATATCCTCATTCTTCTTGGATGTGGGACAAGAGTTCAGGAACCACCGAACACAGGTACAAACTATAACACAAGCAGCGGGTCAAGTGAGGCCTGGGAGTTTTGGGGGGGAGTGTCACTAGCTATGGAGGGGTCCCTGGTTGGCAAAGTAACCAAGAAAAATCCTACGTCAGATATATCAAACAAAACCAAAATGAAAGACATTCTACAAAACAAGTGGCCAGTACCTATCAAAATTTCAAAGTTAAGTAAGATCAATGACAACTAATTACAATGGGTGACTCTGGCTTGGCTCCTGTGATTGTTGGGAAATGGGAAGTAACTATACAGGGCATCTATTGAAACACATGATATAATTTTGAATACAGACTATGGATTTGGTAATATTGTATTAATACTGTAGTTCCTGATTTTGATAAGAGGATGTCCTTGTTTCTAGGAAATACACACTGACATACTTAGTGGTAATGGAAGTTTACTCTCAACCTGTTCAAAATAAACTAATGTATATGGAGGGGAAAGAGATGAGTTTAGGTAAAATGTGTACCAGAGTTCTTTGTATTATCCTTGCATCTTCTCTATAAATGATAAATTATATTAAAATTGAAAGTTACCAAAAACTATATTTAGTCCTTGAAATATGGTAAACATGATCATTTTGAAAAGCATCTGAGCCGGGCTCAGTGGCTCACACCTGTAATCCCAGCACTTTGGGCAGCTGAGGCAGGCAGATTATTTGAGTTTAGGAGTTCAAGACAAGCCTGGGCAAAAATGTGAGACCCTGTCTCTACGAAAAATACAAAAATTAGCTGGGCATGGTGGCTTGCGCCTGTGGTCCCAGCTACTTGGGAAGCTGAGGTTCTAGGACTGTTAGTTACCTTCCTCTCTTATGATTATACGGAACAGGAGGCATCCTTCCCATTTGATTTCAGAACAACAATCCTAGAACTGCTTTCTAAACAAGGTGAACAATTTACCTTGTGTGGGAGAAGGCAGTGTGAGTGTAGGTTTATTGTGGGGAGTGTGCTTGTTAATAATGAGGCTAGAAAGGAGGCAGGCCAGAAATGCAAACAAAACAAAACAAAAAAAAAACCTGCTCATTTCAATTTTTGCCCCAGCAAGAACCTTGAGCTCAGTTCTCAGAGGTGAGAGTTCTAACACAGAAAGCACCCAGAAAGGGCACTGAGGTCTGAGAAGCAAGGAAGTGACCCAGTTTGTTTGCCTCTGGTTGGAAAGGGAAACTACCCCTGCTTCCACTCTGACAGCAGACAAGTTAGTCAACCTACTCAATTGCATTTCTGGCCCATTCCCCATTTCCAACATGAACACTTCCTCCCCTCCAGCCCAATGCTACCCTAGGCAGTCACTAAGAGGCAAGATTTCTGAAATCAAAACTTGAATTAACCAACAAAGGAACATCAATTCTAGAATGGATTGTAACAGGGATTTTTGTCTTTCTTCTCTGCTGTATCCCCAAGACCTATATTATATATTATGTGGTTTTGGCACATAGTAATTGCTCAGTAAAGCTGTGTTGAGTTACTTGATAAAAAGTAAGTCAGTAAAAATAAATGCTCAACATTAATGTCATTGGTTAAGTAGCAATGCACAGAACTAAATATTATGCTATTAAAAAGTTTATTTGTAAAGTCAAGGATATGGAAAAATATTTGATATATACATATATTTTTGAGATAGGTTCTCACTCTATCACCAAGACTGGAGGGTAGTGGCATGATCATAGCTCACTGCAGCCTCCAAATCTCAGGCTCAAGCAATCTTCCAGCCTCAGGCTCCCAAGCAGCTGGGACTACAGGTGTGCACCACCAAGCCCAGCTAATTTTTTTTTTGAAAGAAGGTGTCTCACTATGTTGCCCAGGCTAGTCTTGAATTCCTGACCTCAAGTGATCCTCCTGCCTCGGAATCCCAAAGTGCTGGGATTATGGGCATGAGCCACAGTGTGGGACTGATACATTTTTGAAAAAAAGAAACAACATATATTCATGAAGGAAATACACACCCTCCTGGTGAGTTAATGTATGATTTTTGTTTTGTTGTTTTCTGTGTTATCTGATCACAAATTAATTTTCAGAAAGAAAAAAATTTAAATTTTATTTTTTTATTGGGGCAACATCCAACCCAGATATGATTACTACCTAGCCTGAACTGAATGTATTACTAATAAACAAAGAAATGCAGAATGGCGTACAGTAGGTACAGCGTAGTGCTTGAGAGCATGGATTATGAAGACTATTTAAATACTGGCTCCATAACTTAATAGCTGTGGGACTCACGGTGTTACTTAGCTTCTATCTACTTTAATTTACTCATCTGTAAACTTAGGATAAGATACTTCCTCATAAGGTTGGTGTGAAGACCAAGTGAATTAACTATCGTTTAAAGCACTTACAAAAGTGCCGGGCACCACCGAGATATGCATCCGTTAGCTTTTATTATTATTAGACTCAAAACACTGTAGTAGTTCTAATGAGAGGGGTAAGAATAAAAAATCCAGGCACCTGCATAGAGCCAGAGAGGCACACATAAAAGCAACGTAAGAGTGGAAGTGGAATGAAAACATGCTAAAGCCAGGTACAAGCCACAAGCGAGGGTCCACAGGAAGAAATGGTTAATTCTGAAGAGAGTGAACGCAGGAAGTTACAGGAGCAATAACATTTTAACAGAGTTTAAGAACGAGCAGGACTTCAACAAGTGGCTAGTAAGACATAAGGAACCTACAAAACATCTTAGCAAAGGCGCAAAGATTACCATCGTGTTGCTCGTTTCTTCCTACTTTGCAGAAGTAACCTCTGGCGAACAGAGATGGTTGCAGAGCATGCTTATCAAGCAAAATACCACGAGGCAGTAAGGAACGACAGAGATAACAGTAACAATAATAATTCACCCCAAGGTACTCAACTGGAAAAAGGAAATACAGAGGAGAGGTGTCGTTAAGAAAGCCAGGACGCACATCACGGCCCCGTCGCTGCACTACTCTCGTCTAGGGGTCAACAGTGGAGTCGAGACTCGAAGCTCGCACGCGGCGGAACAGCGTCCCTCTCAGGCGGCGAACGGTCTAGGGAAGCGCCCGGAGGAGACCTAGCGTGAGAACTACAACTCCCGCGGAGCCCGAGGGCGAGCTGCCTGCGTAACTTCCGCTTCCGCCGCCTGCCCCTCGCACCCTCTTCAATCGAACCCTACCCAGGAGCGGTCAGGCGCGTGACCCCGCGTGACCGGGGCGCGCGAGCCGAGAGGCCCTGGAAACGGGACTCTGGGACCCCGTTGAAAGAAAGGCAACCAGAAAAGGCGAAACGACAACCTCGATAGTGATTGGAGCTGATGGAACGAGGGCGGAGCTAAAGTTCCAGAATACTGGCCAATCAGAGTTTAAGATTATCAGGGAGCCCGGGAAGGGGAAAGGGGCGAAATGGTGCTATGGTCACATGCCGCGGGGTCTGGTGGGAGGAGCGGTTGCCCAGCGGCCTCTTGGCTCTTCCTGTTTCCGGTTCCCAGAGTGGGGCACGGCGAGGCGCTAGGGGAACGCTGGCCTCTGAAACTAGCTCTGGGACCGGGGTCTGCGGCCGGCCCCTAGCTGGCCCCGTCTCCCATCCCCAGAAGGGTATTCACTGGGGATTCTGAGCTTTGGCTGCTCCAGTTTCCCACGACACGTGAGTATGAGGGGCGTGGAGGAGGAGGCGGGCTGGGGTGCGCTCACACTTAAGCGTCTATGACAGGAGCCGGAATCGCAGTCTCCCTTGACCATGGTTCTAGCTAAAGATCTGGCTGAGGAGCCCTAAGGGTAGAATGGAGGCGGAGGCGTAAGAGCGGAGAGCCACGGAGTTCCGAAAGGTGTGAGGGAGAAAGGACTTCCAAGACCAGAGAGGGGATTTACCATATTTAGAAAGCAGGGAAAGGAAGATACCCCAAGTATGGAGTCCGTTGGAGGTGTTCGTGGGTTTATTTGTAGGAAGAATTTTGGCCTGCATCACGGTGGGAGGTCAAGTGGCATCATTTGGAGAAGGTACGGCTACAAGCGCTTGGAAAGTCGGGACACTAGACAGAGCGAGAATTTCTTGCACCCTGGGAGAGGTTTGAGGGGGATACGACTGCGGTGTGGATAAGAATGGCTGATGGACGGATTATCTTGTGCTCCTCGTTGTGGGGAGCTTCCGCTCTTGGGACATAGCCGCTACTTCTCTGAGGCTCCTTCTGTCTTGAGTTCTTTCAGCATTAGGCCTTTTAGCCAATTGAGGCTGCTTTTCTAAACATGTAGGCTGCTGGAGAAAAAGGGATAAGGACTGCTACATCAGAAAGGAGCCAGCGGGTAGACAGTAGAAATTCCACTGGAAAATGGCCATGGCTGTCTTAACAGATGGGGAAGTGAGTGCTACAGAGGCCCAGTGGTATAAGCTGCTTCCCAGTTGCTGGCTTAGTCATTGGCAGCCCTAATAAGGGGTAATTTTTAGCATTGCCAAATAAAATAGATCTGTCGTTAGAGAATAAGAAAATTGAAAGATTTTTCAAGATCATAAATCCTGCTCCTTATTTCCAAAGTATATAGACAAACTCTTGTACCTTGAGAATCTAATCGTAGCATATTAAAAGGGGGCTACCCAGCCCTTCCATTTCATTCTCTTCCTGATTGTTGCACCCCTGTAAGTTTTCCAGCAGTTATCTTTATGCCACGAATCGTCTAAATTGCCCCAGTGACTTCACACACATTTAATATCTGTGTAATGTACAGCAAGTAATTTAACAAGTAATTCTGTAAAGCATCAGTTTTCTCATCTTTAAAGTATGAAAAATTATACCTATTTTTCTGGGTTGTGAAGATTAATGAACATAATCTAGGGAAAACATTTAGCGCATATGCCACTGAATCAAAGAGAAGCAGTTTAAATTTAAAGACAAGCCTTAAGCAGGAAAGAAGAATACAGTATAAATTTATTATCCTAACTTTTTGAATAATAAGCAAATGAAAGATAGTTCAACTCAGCTAATGGCTGAGGTGTTAACCTTTCATCCCTTCCTAATTTTGTGAGATTGCTTGTTCTAATTTAGGAAAAGAAATCATCAACTGTCGGTTTTTAATTAGGTCCTGAGAGACTGTAAAGGAAAATGGCAGGCTAAGTCAGTCTAGAAGAAGGAGTCTCCATTTCTTTTTAGTGAGTCAGCTGGTCAAGTTGTGTGTTGAGCAGTGGGTTAACTTAGGGAAGGTCGGAGTTGGAGGTCTGAGTTCTTTATTTCACCTCCTATTCAGTCAACTGTGTGAGGAATCACCTCCCCTTCACTTCTTAGTAGAAAAAAAAAAAACTCACAGTTTTGGCTGCCTACTCTCATCTCCAAAAAATTATTATGCACATAGTGGAAATATACATGTAGTGGTTAAACACAGACCATGAGCTCTGGAGCCAGACTCTGGCTCACTCCACTAGCTATGTCTCAGTTTTCTTACTGGTAAAATAGCAACAATAATTGTATTTACTCATAAGGTTGTGAGGATTAATTAGTTAATTAATATATGTTAAGTGCTTTGAACAGCACCTGGCCCAAGGCAGTAGTCTATTGTTTCCTGCTGTTGTGTGGTTTCAGTGCATTAAATGTGTTATGAGGGCCTTGGACCTCTTGCTTAGCTGTGATTATTCTATGGAAACTACCATAATATTACAGTAGTGAATTGATGTTTGGGGTACAGGAAGTCAGGTAGACAATTTCCCGGAATTTTTTGCTTTTTTATTTTTTGCTTTTCTATTTTTTGGGAAATAGAAGGTCAGATGTTAGGTTGTTTAGGGGAATGGGGAAAGTGCATTCAGGGTCAAGGTTGGAACTTCCATTTTCCCATCTTCAAACTCATTAGTACCCATGAAAATTCTGCCTGTTTCAAGTTTTATATTTTAAAAATGCGGTGGAGTAAGTGGACCCGCATGAAAAAGAACTAGAGAACTTTAAAGAATATTCAAACCAAAGTCCAGACTTGCAGCGTTTTATTTTAAGTGAGAAAAGTTTAGAAGAGTTAAATCAGGAAATTGTCCGTGATACCCTTGGAATAAACAAGTAGCAATGGCCTGAGGGATCATTAACAGATACCAGAGTGAAGTGTTTTGCAAGGGTAAATCAGTCTGTCCTGGGTATGAAGATGGATAAGAGAAAAGAAAATGTTAGGTTTTGGTGGGGTTTTTTTTTTGCCAAAACCACAATGAACTTTGCACCAACCTACTAAGTTTGGGAAAGAGAGCTGTCTGTGTGTTTTCATTCCTAGAGCAGTACAAGCAGCAGGTGAATTGAATTTACTCAATTGTAAAATGGCTTGGTGATCCCCAATTTGTTGTGATTGATTTGTAGCGTAAAAGACAACTGTACTTATTGGAAGTCTAGAAACCCTTGAGATTTGTGACCTGTAGAGGCCGAAGAGGTTTCAGAAGACTACATCAAGCCATCAAACAGTAAAGAGGCAAGGATGGCTCCACCCAAGCTGTCATCATTCTTTTTTAAGTTCTTTCATTTCCCTCTTCCCAACTTTGTAGTTTGTTCTGAAAGACTCACCTATACATTAGACTAAAAGTTGTATATAAATGAGTTTTCTGCTGCAGATGCTCTTGTTACAGAGATATTAAAATGTACTATGTGTTGCATATGCCAGAGAATCTTGTACTTTCTGGATAATCAAAATATCATCCATTTATTACACATTCATACGCTTTCTCTCTTAACCCTCTCTCCTGATCCTACCTGCCCTCCCCAACACACACTCTCTCCCAAAGGATGTTCCCTTTCTACAGCTGCTGGAGGACTGGACTGCTGCTACTACTACTACTCCTAGCTGTGGCAGTGAGAGAATCCCGGCAGACAGAAGAAAAAACTTGCGACTTGGTAGGAGAAAAGGGTAAAGAGTCAGAGAAAGAGTTGGCTCTAGTGAAGAGGCTGAAACCACTGTTTAATAAAAGGTAAGTGAGAAGAACCTTAAAGAGCTTGAGAAAATATTTATGTTAAAGTCTTCTTACTGATTTTATTTCATAATGTGCCCTCTTTTATGATATAGAGCAAATTCTCAGCCCAGTTTTTAGTTGCCGTGTGCAGTTTTCCCATCTTTCACAGAAGTGTAGCTATTTCCAAGACTGGATCCAAGAGACCAGCTTGTAGAAATTTAAGCATTGTTTGACACCTACATATAATAGGACTTTAGAAATATCAGATAAACATACTTAGGCCGACACATGTCATTATAAGTGTCAGGAACCTTCAGAAATATAAATCTGAAGTTGGTCCCTAAGAAATGAGACTATCCCATGAACATGGGCCCTTATTCATTGGAACATGGTTACTAACAGGCATTCTAAAAATAACTAGAATATTGAGCTATCTTGGGTGGTGTGTTTTAATAATTCATCATCAGCAATAAGGATGGTCAAGGTTATAAATATCTTAAAATTAAACAAATACTCAGCCATGACCTCAGATAAGTAAATCGAGCACGTTGTTTGTTTTGTTTTAATTAAGGAAAGGGATGCTGTTATTCCTGAGGCTGATAGCTAGTAACTCTCCTTTCTTCCCACTTCTCTTTACAGCTTTGAGAGCACTGTGGGCCAGGGTTCAGACACATACATGTACATCTTCAGGGTGTGCCGGGAAGCTGGCAACCACACTTCTGGGGCAGGCCTGGTGCAAATCAACAAAAGTAATGGGAAGGAGACAGTGGTAGGGAGACTGAACGAGACTCACATCTTCAACGGAAGTAAGAAAACTCCCCTTCCTACCATTGATTGACTAATTGATCCTAAGTCAATCCCTCTGACAATCCTGTATGTCTTGGCCTTTTCTAGCGTCTTCAGCATATCATACATGTGGTTCGGCACACCTGAGACTGTAATACACCACAGGATGCCTAATTCCACAGCTCCTCTGTAAGCCACAGCTCAGGACAATTGTGCATTAAAATTAGTGAAAAACTTATGCAAAATGAAGACTCTAGCCAGCATTTTTTTGTTTTGTTTTGAGACGGAGTCTCTGTCACCCAGCCTGGAATGCAGTGGCACAATCTTGGCTCACTGCAACCTCAGCCTCCTGGGTTCAAGCGATTCTCCAGCCCCCGCCTCCTGAGTAGCTGGGACTACAGGTGTGTGCCATCACGCCCAGCTAATTTTTGTATTTTTAGCAGAGACAGGGTTTCACAATGTTGACCATGATGGTCTCGATCTTTGACCTCGTGATCTGCCATCCTCGGCCTCCCAAGGTGCTGGGATTACAGGCATGAACCACCGCGCCCAGCCAACTCTAGCCAGAATTCTGTAGCCTAGAGTCCTTTTATTCACCCAAATACTTTTAATGAGTTTCACACTAGACTTAAAAATACCAACCACCACCACCACTTTTCATCAAATTAATTAAAGTTTACCAGTTGAATTTTAAGAGCTCAAACTTTTTTTTGCAACGACTCATTCTGCAAAACTTTACCCACTAACTTTTGTGCTATGGTGGTGATATTTCTTAAAAGTCATATTGCTGGAGAGGACCATGTGAGCACCTATGGTCCAATTCCCTCCCATACAGATAAATAACTAAGTTACACAGGGTAGCTATTTACTCCTGGTAAATAATACAATAAAAAAGTAACAAAAGAGTTTGGTGCTAGGGGTCATGTGACCAGGTTCTCCTCCTATTTCCTGTTCCTGTGACTGGAAAGTCGTATCACCTTTTGACCTTGTTTTCTCATATGCAAAACTAGGAGCAGAATCTTTACCTTACTCACCTCACAATTACTGAATCAAATGGTATTTTGCAAAAGAACTGAACACAGTAAATACTAAAGAAGAGATATGCATTCCAATCTTAAATATCACTTTGAATTTATCAGGCTAAGTTGAAATCTTAGATGGGCTTACCCCTGTTGCTCAGCAATTGTATGGAACCTCTTTTTTTGCTTTTAGAAAGGTATTCAGAAAATGAATCAGTGTTAAGGTATGGATCATAATTGGTTTTGCATTGTCAGTTGCCTACCTTTAATGTTAAAAATTAAGATTATTCTTAAATGAGTATCTGATTCTTGTCTTAAGGGAACACAAGTCTTTGTAAGCAAACAAGTTTAGCTTGGCATTTCTGGTAATACCGAGTTCGTACTGATGAGTGTTGTTTAGTTATAACCTATTGCAATGAATTACTCAATTCCACTCCGCCATGCCACCCAGATCTGCCTCTGCTTTTCCCACACCCCATAGCTCCATTTTCCTTGTCCCTCCTCAGGTAATTGGATCATGCTGATCTATAAAGGGGGTGATGAATATGACAACCACTGTGGCAAGGAGCAGCGTCGTGCAGTGGTGATGATCTCCTGCAATCGACACACCCTAGCGGTGAGGCACCCTGCGTTGTATAAGCTGAGGGAGGAGACTGAAAGGACTGACCTGAGGTTGGGGAGAATATCCAGAGGGGACACGATACATTGGGATGGACATTAGAAAACTAGGAGCTCAGTTTCTCTCTGTGTCAGACATGCATCTTCCATGGAAAATAGGCTGCTGAACCAGGAAGGAGCAGATGTTTTTTGGGTTTTTTATTTTGTTGGATAGGAGTCAAAATACTTAACCACCTAAATGTGTTATGCCTTCTCATCATCAGGACAATTTTAATCCTGTGTCTGAGGAGCGTGGCAAAGTCCAAGATTGTTTCTACCTCTTTGAGATGGATAGCAGCCTGGCCTGTTCCCCAGAGAGCTCCCACCTCAGTGTGGGTTCTATCTTACTTGTCACGTGAGTATGCCTTCCTTTATCAGAACAGAACTTCCTTTTGTTTTTAAGGTCAGTAACTATATGGTGGTACATAAGCACAAATTGTATGTGTGTATGTTATACTGTAATTGATGGGGATGACTTTTTAAATCCTCTGGCTATAAAATAATTCTGCCAGGACACAGGGCTCACGCCTGTAATTCCAGCACTTTGGGAAGCCAAGGCAGGTGGATCACCTAAGGTCAGGAGTTTGAGACCAGCCTGACCAACATGATGAAACTCCGTCTCTACCAAAAATACAAAATTAGCCAGCACAGTGGCACATGCCTGTAATCCCAGCTACTTGGGAGGCTGAGGCAGTAGAATCACTTGAACCTGGGTGGTGGAGGTTGCAGTGAGCTGAGGTCGCACCATTGCACTCCAGCCTGGGCAACAAGGGCAAAATTCCATCTCAAAAAAAAAAAAAAAAAATCTGACTATGCAAGTTTTTGAAAAATGAGATTTAATGTTTAGTTGCTGGTACAGATTTGCATTTGGAGGTGCTTTTTTCCCCTACTGGAGGACTAGGCAATTTTTATATTATTTCATTAGATTATGGAACTTTTAGAGAAATGGAATCATATACTTAATGGTGATTATTCTTGGCCATAGTCAGAATCACATGCTGTCACATTTTGTCTGGGCCTTTGCTTCTCTTGGACGGACAGCACTCTAACTGGTTTTCTAAGAGTTACCAGCCCCCTTTTTCATTTAGTATCACTACTCATTTTTCCTTTTCAGGGAATGTATCTTAGGAAACAGCTGACAATAAATACAGAGGTTATCCTATCTGAGTTTTACTATTTCTCAGTTCTTAAGTATAGATGTCTTTCCTTCTCTACAGGTTTGCATCACTGGTTGCTGTTTATGTTGTTGGGGGGTTCCTGTACCAGCGACTGGTGGTGGGAGCCAAAGGAATGGAGCAGTTTCCCCACTTAGCCTTCTGGCAGGACCTTGGCAATCTGGTAGCAGTAAGTAACAGGGCAGCTGGTTGAATTTGTAGCCTGCAAACAAGGCTGGGTGACCAACCATCCTAGTTTGCTCACATTCAGGGGGTTCCTGGGACACAGGACATTGAGTGCTAAAACCACTAAAGTCCCAGCAAACAAGACAGTTGCCCTAGTACAAAGTAGTAAGTGGCACAGCATCCGTTTCTGGCCTTGGTAAGACGTTGCTGAAAGAGCAACACTGTTGATGACCAGGTGGGCTCTTCTAAATCTGATTGAGCTTTTAAGAGGGCCTGGGTGGGAAGAAGGTGAGGCCTAATAAGCGGAAACTTTTTCTCCTGTTGCCCCAAATTGAATTTAGGCTGATTGTCAGATCTTTTAGGTTTTCTCATTATCCCTATAGAAAACCAATTCTTGCCACATTCCTAGACCATAAGTACACTTTCTCATATCCTAAAGTTGGATGCTGTGAATTATTTCCTTCTTTTTTTTCCCCCTACAGGATGGCTGTGACTTTGTCTGCCGTTCTAAACCTCGAAATGTGCCTGCAGCATATCGTGGTGTGGGGGATGACCAGCTGGGGGAGGAGTCAGAAGAAAGGGATGACCATTTATTACCAATGTAGATTGCACTTTATATGTCCAGCCTCTTCCTCAGTCCCCCAAACCAAAGCTACACAGCCAGATTTCTCAAGCAGTCTCAACTCCAGTCCCTCATCTCACCCTTACTATTGCTCTTGCTTTCCAGTTTGCTTTTGATTTGCATCTTCTCACTAGTAAAACTGCCTTCCCTTTGTTCCTTATTTTCTGTTTTTTCTCTAGAGGGGTACAGTTGTAAGTCAGAGTTGATATAATAGGGCCTGTGAAAACAGAGGCTTTTGCACTGTCTCTTGACATCAGAAGGTACAATAGGCATATGGGCAAAATGGTGTGGCAGGCTCACTGGCCCTTTGTTTTTTAAACACATTTTCACAAGTTTTTGAGACACTGGATTTCTTTAATTTAAAAAAAATGCCAAGAAACATTATTTATACAGGTTTGATTGCTTTCATGTTATTCTGTACCCTATAGTAGTCTCCATGAGAATCTGGTATTTCTTGCTGCTTGGAACTACTTTGCAGTGATTACTTGGTTGCAGTCCAAGTACTCTCATTTAGTCTGAGCCTGGAGATATTCTAGACTTGCTTCTCCCACCTCTGGGATTAGGACAGGAAAAATGTGCAATTTCCCAATTACAGGATTATATGGTACCATCACATGATTTGTGGAAATTGGGGTGACTGTATAGCTGGGATTGGGCTAAGGATTGTGGTCTTATCTGTCCACATACAGCCAAAATGCCTATCCTGAAATCCAGTCCGTTGGAAAGGAAAATTGGAACTCCTGTGCCACAGGGTTTCCAGAAAAGGGAAGTCACTTTACCTTGCGGTGGTGGGATCCTGATGTGTCTCATCCATTTGTAGTAAAAGCTGGTAAAGCTTTTCTTACCCCTGGTTCCCTATACCAGTATTTCTAAACATATGTCGCACTTTCTCCACAGGCATGTGGTTTTGACCTTTTTTTCAATCTAGAAAGGGAACGGAAGCAGAAGTGGGACATCGAGGGCTCTGCTGTCCTCTGCGCTGGGTGTGGAATGCTGCTGCACCTGTCCCTTCTGCTGGCTCAGGGAAGTGTCTTCTTGCCCACATTTCTGTGGGGGAAAGGTTTTTAATCCTCTGATGCTTCCATCTTCCTGTTTAGGCCATGTGCCCAGAAACCTGGACTGATCTTTCTTTAATAGTGAACCCCTGGGCCACTGAAGAGTAACATGGCTCCACTGGACACAAAAGAGGGATGGAATCAACAGGCAGGGGGCCTTTTATAAGCCTTAGGAAAAGAAAATGAAACTTTCATCTTTGGACTTTTCAGTACTATTGGAGTGATTTTCTTCTTTCTAAACAGGGAAAATAATGTTACAAAAGCATCTTTTTTGTTACTTGTTTGCATCCCTCCCCCACACCCTGGTGTTTTAAAATGAAGAAAATACCATCACTTTTTGTACAAAAACTCTTAATGATTAAAAAACAAAACATTGGCCTCGTCATTTGTGTGAAAGTGGGCAAAGACTGGAATAGAGTAAGACAACTGAAACCAATTTTCATCCTTTTACTGAGGAAAAAAATATTTAATATTTTTGTTATATAAGGAATAGTGCCTAAGGCAGGTACTTATACTCCTGACCTCAGCCCCACGCACTCTGGTTTTATAAAGCTATAGGACAGAGCAGAGTTGGAACTGAAAAATAGGGTAGAAAATAACATAAATTGGAGGGGAACAGTGGGATGCAGAAAGAATGACAACAGCCACATGTGCCCCAGTCAAATACTTTTAAGTCCCTGCAGCATAAGAAAGATGCCAACCAAGTCTCTCTACTGGCTGGGGATCCTGCCATGGATGCAGGAGAAAAACTTCAATCACAAGGGAGTAAGTGACAACAAAGAGAAAACTCTGAGCCACAGCGACACTGGGAGGGGGAGTACCAGATTTTGCTACTTCTGTCACACAAGCTAGAAAAACCCTACCTCTCCCATTGGGCAGGCAACCTGACATTCCACCCAGTTCCTTGCCTTACCATACTATGCATTCGTCCTCTTGGAGAATTACGACCTGGGCTAAATGCTCCACTCCAGGATAAGGCTGAGCAGTCCTAGTTCTCTAGACTGCCTCTTTTATAAAAATTGGACTAAGGTAGGTGAAATGGTGAGAATTATAAAGATTTTACAAAATAAAGTAGAACCCAGAGAAAATGTCAAAGCTGCCGCCACGTAGCACCAGCAACCAATTCTTGCCCTTCTCTTCCCTGTCTCAGTAATCCCCTACAGAAGGTTTACATGATTGGAACAACTTTTTCTTCCCTGCAAAGTCTCTGCTGGTACCAGGTTATAACCTGGACAGTGGGGAGTGTCTGCCTTAGGCTGGTTTGTGCAAGTGGACCACCTTAGGTCTCCTTGAGGACATTTATCTTGGCGCAGATCTTGAGAGCAGGGCCCAGCTTGATGTTCATGGCACTCATAAGATGTTCTTCTTTAAGTAATAAAAGGGCCTGTCCATCAATCTCCTGTGAGCGAAATTCCTCTGCAATCTCTTGGCAGCCTAGAAGAAACGGTGAGAACATGTAGGTAGTGCCATATGATAGGAGGAGGGAAACTAAATGAAACTGAGGTCTAGCAGTGATTAATTCCAAAGTACTTGTCCTAAATTCAGTAGTATGAAGTCAGATGGCAAGCTTTAAAAGCAAAATGAAATTAGAAAGCAACTGGTATTTAAAAAATGGCCAGGTGCAGAGGCTCACGCCTGTAATCCCAGCATTTTGGGAGACCAGAGCAGGCAGATCACTTGAGCCCAGGAGTTCAAGACCATCCTGGGCAACATGGTAAAACCTTGACTCTACAGAACACAAAAATTAGCTGGGCATGGTGATGCATGCCTATAGTCCCAGCTACTTGGGAAGCTGAGGCATAAGGATCATTTGAGCCCAGGATGCGGAGGTTGCAGTGTGCCAAAATTCATGTCACAGCACTCCAGCCTGGGCAACAGAGTAAGACACTGTCTCAAAAGAACAACAACAACAAAACCAAGGTCCAAGACCAAGAAAGGAAAAGCAACTAAATTGTTCAACGACGGAAATCATTCAAATAGCTTAGAGACAGGGGAAAGGGAGAGAACAAAAATAAAAGCATGTTTTCTTTTATACTGGCAAAAAGATTCTTTGTGATATTTTTGTTTAAGGGCCCAGAATTCAGACAAATAGCAAGAAGGGTAGGGTGATTTTCATTTCTAGAGAAAACGCTTTGTCAAAATTGCATACAGGCTGAGTGCAGTGGCTCACACCTATAATCCCAGCACTTTGGGAGGCCAAAGCAGAAGGATCTCTTGAGCCCAGGACTCTAAGACCAGCCTGGGCAACATAGGGAAACCCTGTCTCTGTTTAAAAAAAAACACACACAAAAAAACTAGCAAACAAGCCCTCTTTGAAGAGTGGGGCAACCATGGCCACTTAATTTCTAATACCCTGCTCCACTGACAAAAAAAATTTTTTTCTCCATGGGAGGTATCATAGTTAATTACACAAAAATATTTTATTCAAAAATTTAGTGAGAAATGCAGCTACATCATAAAATGAAAATCAAACACTGTAAAATTGCTGACACTATAGAAGATAATATCAACCCAGAAAAAAATCAGGAAGTCAACTTGAATAAATATTAGGAGTAATGCCTCTATATTAGCATTCAAGCTCCTACTGCTTAAAAGTCAATTACTTGCCCTCTTTATCAAGGCCCTTGTGGGATGACGTAAGGAAAACAACCTGGGTTCTGTTGAAGAGAGGGTCAGTACCTTGGAGAGAAGCAATAAACTCGTACACCTCCTCTACACTCCAACGGCTGGGATTACTGGACAGGAACACAGGGTTGATGCCATGTAATTCCGGTGTAGGTGGAGCTGTATTGGGATTCCCCAGGTCACGTTCTCCATGCCCAGCTCTTACTGATAAAGGCCCAGGAGATGTTGGAGAGAGTGCTTCATCATAACTGGAATTATCTGAACCCCGGCTAGAGTCTTCTTGACCCTACAGGAAAATAGCAAACCAATGAGGTCAGTGTCAAAGGTTTATTCCTCTCTCTTTCTTCCAAAACCACCCTGGGTTGGGCGTAGAAGAAAAACTAATCTTATCACATGTGAAATAAGCAGCACTTTATTTGCAAATTCCCAAAATCTACTCTCAAAGTCTTTCAAATAGAAACTGTATCACTTCCTTGATTCTCCCCATGACCTAACAATTGATCTAGATTTTCTCTACTCAAGTACAGTGTAAGGATTAATGGATACATGAACCAGTAGTTAGGTAAGAGGTCCAGAGACAAAGGGGGTCAGGATCTCTTGGAATTTGGAGTACTGCAATCAATGGGAAACCAGAGTTCTCATCTCACACCCTCTTACCTGGGCAAATGAATTGCCCTGCAGGGAAAGAAAAAAAGACCCAGTTTAAAAGCATCTGGCTCTGCAACAAGCAGCTCACCCGGTGGCACTTGCCCTGAATCTTGGCACGGGCAATGTCAGAGGAGCTGCGGCGGGGTCCACGCCTGCGAACGCGAGCATAGTTGGCTTCTTGAAACTCTTTCATTTTTTTCCTCTTCAGCCGGAACTGATGGCTACAGCTCACATTGTACCTACAGGACAGGGCATATATAGGATGTCAATAGTGCCACAGAAGACTACCCTGCTCTAAATGTGAATTACTGCTTATGAGCTGATTTGGGGAAGGGAATAAAAGCAAGGAGGGAGACATAAAATATCAACTATGAGACGATCCTGGGGAAGGGGTGTAACATTAGATGGAGATATCAGTGCTGAGGGCAAGGAGGAGGGTGCCCAGAGTACCTCTTAGCGCAAGTCATGGAGCAGAACCTCTTAGAGCCACGAAACTGCTCTGCGGGGGCGTACTTCCCACAGTACTCGCACTTCAGGAGATTCGCCTTCTTATCTAACTCTAAAAAACAAGGCATTGCTGGACAGTCACCATGGGTTTCTGCTGCCCCTCAGGCAATCATTAGGCTCAGAGCTGGATTCTAAAATTATTCTCAGGGTTTACCCCCAAACACCTACACAACCTAGTTGAGAATCCCTGAAACACAAAGTTCGAAACCTAAAATCATGAAGACTTGTCCCTTGAGAACTTTATGACATCTTCCTAACCTTAAGCCAAACTCTTTCCATTTTAGATGTCTTACTAATTTTATCCTAATTCATACTCTTAGATTTCAGATATGATTCAATTTCTGAGGAGAGAGGAACTACCAATGCCTAGAAAGATATAAGATCCTTCTACCACAAAGATTTCCAAAAGCAGGGGGAAAATGTAAGTAAGAGTCCTTAAGATAGATTATAAAATCTAGAATAAGGAGAACTGGAAATTAAAGATATAAATGTCCTATTTTAGATCATCTTTTGAAAAAAAAATTTTCTTGAGACAGTCTCACTCTGTCACCCGGGCTGGAGTGCCATGGTGCTATCTTGGATTGCTGCAAACTCCACCTCCCGGGCTCAAGCGATCCTCCCACTTTGGCCTCCCAAGTAGCTGGGACTACAGGCATGAGCCACAATGCCCAGTTAATTTTTATATTTTTTTGTAGAGACAAGGTTTCACTATGTTGCTCAGCCTTGTCTCAAACTCCTGAGCTCAAGAAATCCACCGGCCTTGGCCTCCCAAAGTGCTGGAATTACAGGCGAGAGTCATCACACTTGGCCAAAAAATACATCTATAGATTAAAGACTAATTCAAGGGCCAGGCGCGGTGGCTCATGCCTGTAATCCTAGCACTTTGGGAGGCCAAGGCGGGCAGATCACCTGAGGTCGGGAGTTGGTGACTACTAGCCTGACCAACATGCAGAAACCCCGTCTCTACTACAAATACAAAAATTAGCTGGGCGTGGTGGCACATGCCTGTAATCCCAGTTACTCAGGAGGCTGAGGCAGGAGAATCACTTGAACCCAGGAGGCGCTGGTTGTGGTGAACCAAGATCACACCATTGCACTCCAGCCTGGGCAACAAGAGCGAAACTCCGTCTTAAAAAAAGTAATAATAATTCAAAAGGTTACTTTGGCTGGATAAATTCCCCTCACCTTATATAACTCCTTTTCCACAATTCTACATACTCTGATATATAATATGGTTTCTATATGTAGATGGACTTTATTTTATTCCTACTTTTTTTTTTTTGAGACAGAGTCTTGCTCTGTCGCCCAGGCTGGAGTGCAGTGGCACGATCTCAGCTCACTTGACTGCAACCTCCACCTCCCAGGTTCAAGTGGTTCTCCCGCCTCAGCCTCCCGAGTAGCTGGGACTATAGAAGCACGCTGCCACACCAGGCTAATTTTTGTATTTGTAGTAGAGACAGGGTTTCACTATGTTGGCCAGACTGCTCTCGAACTCCTGACCTCAGGTGATGTGCCTGCCTTGGCCTCCCAAAGTGTTGGGATTACAGGCATGAGCCACCGTGCCAGGCCTCATTTCTACTTTAAATAAATAGGTAACTACTATTTTACACTGAGTCCTCAAACACATCTCCACGAGTCTCCTTCCCCCAAATGGGTCTCTAAATAAATGCTCACCAGCAGATGGGCTGTCCACTCCCAAAGGGCCACCTGACTGATTCTCAGTCAGCCCTGTCGGAAGGCCAGTCTGTAGTGGCTTCTCAGACTCCTTCAGTAACTGAGAACAACCCACCTGTCCCAGAAAACATTGAGAGTTAAGTTAGCCTGATCCACTTCTGCTTCTCTATAGCTTTCCCCAACATTTCCCAATCAATATTATGTCTTTGCTTGGATCTCTGTGTTAATGACCAAGTCTGGTTCAGAGAGAATCACTTTCAATATGGTAATCAAGAGTAGTAACTGGTCTCTATACAATGTTTGGAAGTGAGAGAAAAAAAAAAGTAGTAACTGGCTTTATTTTGCAGATAAGCCATTGGAGAACAGGTTCCTACGCTGGCTCCCTATTATGTCCTTTTCCTTCCTGTGGTGCTGAGAATGCACCAAGGAGTCAAGACACCTCAGCTCTAGTCCTGGTTCTGCAAACCCTAGGAAAGCTCCTTAACTTCACTACTATAATTTTATTCATTATAAAACAAATTAGTTTATCTAACTAAACATTACAGTTTTAAAGGTTACATTCTTCCTTTTTTGCTCCCCTTCCTAACATTTTCATTTTATGGTCCACACACTCCTTTTCCTTTCCTTCTTTATAACTAAATAGCATAATTGAACCATTCTTTAATTAAATAGTTCTGTGCCTTTTACTTTTACTGGAGTTTGAAAAGACAACAATCAGACCAAGTCCCCACTTCAAAGTCCCACCTTATGGCCCTGCCCTCACCGGGAAAGGTTCTGCTCCTTCCTGGATAACAAAGCCTTCAATGATGTGGGTGAGGATCTGGGGCTTCACGATGGCCTGTGGGGGTTTTGAGTCACCCATTTGTCTAGACACCATGGCTAGTGTAGGAGGCGGTACTGATGGGGCGGGAGTCAAGGCTACTAGTTCACTGCTTGGGGTATTAGCATTCACATTAGCCACCGATTCAGCTTTTTCTGGAAAACAAACACAGATTAAGCAACAGACATGAGATGACATATTGATCCATCTATTAGCTGAGCGAGCATGAGGCAGCATGATCTTCCATAATAATCTATGTTCACCCTTGACAATTCACCCTGGATTCCCTGTTTTTGGATCTATTCATTTGCTCACCAACTTCTGGCTCATTTTCTACTCAACCAGATTTATCTTTTAGCTCACTCTGAACATTTCTCTACTCTGTGTGCACTCCAACAGCATTTTAGAAGTCAGTTACTCACCTCCAAGACTGCTCTTCTCGTCCATGACTTTTGGGCTCTCTGCTACTGGAGATGCCTTGGCAGGAAGCATTGAACCCAATGTGGAGACATCATCTCTCTCCTCCTCAGAGTCAGCCTTGCGTTTGACAGCCAGTGTCTGGGGTTTACCCTATACCGTAAAGAATAGGAAAGAAACAAAGATGTACAAATGAAGGATAATAAGGAACCACAATTATTACCATACTTACAAATAAAATTTTCTTAGTTCCAAATTTCCCAATTTATCTACTTCCCATGGTACACTAAAATTCCTGGTCATTCCTAATAACTTTACATCAGGACAAAAGAAAATGTAACATGATTTAGTCCTGACCCAGGTCTTGAGACCCTGTATTCATGTAGACCAACCAAGAACTGTTGTTTTTTCAAAGACTGATTTGGTTAAGGCTATCTTGATCTAACTTATTACATACCCAAAAACCCAGAATAGTATCAGCAACAAATTTAGGAGTAGAAAGTTCAGATATTATATACATTAATGTGTCACTCTCTTACAGAAGAAGCAGATAAATACCAATATTAACCCTCTTAACTCTTTATTCCCCTATTCAATTAAGCTCTATTTCCACTCTGCCCCAGGTCCACTCTCATGCATAACAGCGCCCTCAAAACCATGAGACATCACTCACCGGCAAGTGCACAGACTGCATATAGAAGGCAGCAGGGACCTGGGCTACAACAGGTGAGGAGGTGGTAGCCCCACCCTTTACCACATGTGCTGTCCCCTGCACAGGAGCAAGGGTCATCCCAGGGGCCAATGTGGGAGGGCACTCCTGCAGTGCACCAGGAGCCTGGGATGAAGGTGGCGAGGAGGCCAAATGGGCCTGACCAGACTGCACTGTACCTGGCATCCCCCGGGAAGTAGGTACAGCAGCTGCCAGCTGTGCCAACCCCAAAGCCTGTGCCTGGGCTGTACCTGGCTGTCGAGTGCCTACAACTTGCACAGGGATATGGGGTGGTGGTTGCTGGGTAGCTGACATCTTAGCAGCCCCTAACTGAGGTGGCTTGATAGGTGCTACAGGTGGTTTGGATTGGATGGGAATTGGTGGCTTAGGGGCTGCATCAGGTGGAACAGACAAGGGTGAAGACTGAAGCATGGGCTGAACGACCAGGGTTTGGGCTTGCTGCTGGGACTGGGAAGGTGGGACCTGCTGAGTAGGGGGGACCTGTGGTGGCTGAGGGGCAGTGAGGGTGGTGGCTTGCGGCTGCTGCTGTTGTTGCTGTTGCTGTTGTTGCTGCTGCTGCTGCTGCGCCAACTGGAGGTGTGTAGCTGTGTGAAGGAGCTGGGACTGCCGGTGCTGGAACTGCTGCTGGTGGTGGATGGCAATCTGCTGCTGGATCACCACCTGTTTCTGCTGGAGGTGGATCTGTTGCTGTTGCTGAATCAGTGAATGGGGCTGGATCTGTGTGTAGGTGGCTGTAGGAACAATCCCAGAATAGAACAAAGAGAAAAAAGGGCAGAGAAAAATAATCATTGTAAATTAAAAGTAAATTCATTTTTCCAAGGTATACCTAGTTTTGGAATTATGCAGTGAAAAGAAATCTAGTCAGTATGAAACTTGGACATCACTTCATCCATACTTTTTCCACTGAATCAGACATTACCAACTACCACTAGTCTTAAAGATCTCAGAGAAAGAACTCCCTAGCTCAGTCATTTCAGATCCTCAGTAATTTCTTGTGTCTCTTATCTTTGCCATACTTAAATATTGTATTCTTTTACTCTGTACTCAGCAAAGAAGAATGGTTAGCCCCTCCTCCATTAGACTTGGAGTTTCTCAAAGGCTGAATCCATGTTTTATTCATTTTCACATCCCTAAAACACAGCCCAGGGCCTGACACTGCAGAAGCACTTAATATTCACTGAAAGAATAGATACCCACAGATTTAAAGATACCAACATCTTCCCACAAATGACTTGGATTTTACAAATCATCAGCTTAGATCACCATCTAAGTCTTAACAGTCAGCACCTGTCAGCTCTGACCTAACTCAGTTTCCTCCACTGTAAACTGGGATTGACAAACTCTGCTTCTCCATATTGTACCAGATTGTCCAGAGATCAAAGCATGTGATGATAAAGCACTTTAGAAATAGAACTGCTAGAGTATATAAATACCAAGTATAGTAATAACTAACTCTTAATTTTTTTGTGAGTAAATTATCTAAATATATCAACAACTAAGGTGCTAGAAACAAAAAAAGGCAAAAATCAACATGACCAAATAAGATACACACATCTAACTACATCTTACCCGCAGTCTGAAAGCAAGTATAAACTATCAGAGTCTTGCCCTGTCACCCAGGCTGGAGTGCAGTGGTGTGATCCCAGCTCACTGCAACCTCTGCCAACCGGGTTCAAGCTCCTCTCCTGCTTCAGCCTCCCGAGTAGCTGGGACTACAGGCGTACACCACTACGCCCGGCTAATTTTTGTATTTTTAGTAGAGACGAGGTTTCACCATGATGGCCAGGCTAGTCTCAAACTCTGACCTCAAGTGATCCACCTGCCTCGGCCTTCCAAAGTGCTGGGATTACAGGAGTGAGCCACCGCACCCCACCTCTCCATTAGTCTTAAGTGCACTAAGGCATTTGTACTGTATCTGCTATACACTGGATCAAGTAACCACATTAAACAGTGAGGAGGGAATTCATCCCTTATAGTAAATGCTAAGTTACATGAAGACAGGGAATCTGCTTTTCAAAAATGTATCCCCAGTAATTCCTAGAAAACGGTAAGCAATTCAGTAAGGTGTGATGAATGAATAGGCAGAGTGATAAAACTGAAGAACTCACAGCCTAAGAAAGCGGACAGGGCAGCTTGTAAGCTGACTACTGCCTGGTAAAAACAGGTAAAATCTGTATCTGTCACTTGTCCTCCTGACCCTGAACTAACATGTTCAAGGCTGATATGATTCCCATTCCTTCCACTATTCAAGGACCAACAGAAGTGGGGAAAAAACAAAAAGGCAAAGAAAAAAAGGCAAAAAAAGGAAAATTTCACATGAATTCTGAGAGAATAATGACATGAGGAGTGACAATTTACCTGAGCTAATAAGTGTCTGGCTGGGCGCAGGTGTGGCTGTCCGTGTCAGGTTCATGCCCACATTCTGCTGGCCACTCCCATCTGCTTCTGCCTTCTTGGCTGCTGCACTTTCTGCCTCTGTCTGGCTGCCCTGGCTCACAGTCACTGTTTGGGCTGCAGGCAAGGGCTGTACCACTCCTGTGCCCTTCCTGGGACAGCTCCCACCACCCATTCCTGAGGAAGGCAACTGACCCAAACCACCATGTGCCTGGCCACCTCCACCTGGACCCATGGACCCTGGGATGCTATTCCCACTGCCTCCACCAGCTTGACTAAGGTTGAGGGACTGGTTTGTGGCCCCAGAGGAAGCCTGTGCCACCGCCAGGGCCTGGCTAGAGGCCTGGGAGAGGCTAGAGACAGGGGAGGCTCCTGGAGGAATGGCCTTCTGAGTGGAGCCTTGCATTTGAGGTCCTTGAGCTGAGGCCTGTTGATTCCTTACTGCCAAGTTCTGCACCTGAAAGATATGAAAAAACAGATTGAGAAAAGGAGGACTGGAGGCATTAAGGTTAAAGATTCAAAAGCAGCCAGGATAGCTACTGTGTCATATTCCACAGAATACCTCAGCTCATATCTCTGCCTTTACCATATACTTTAAGGCCTTCCTACCTCCTAAGGAGGAACTCTGGAACCATATCTGATTTTTCAGCCACCTTCACTCACTAGCAAGTTTATCATCAAGCGTGGTCTTTTATTCCTTCAAAATATCTCTTCAATTATCCCTTTCCTCGCCAATCATTCAGCACCTCCCAAAAACCTACTATGCTTCAGGTACTACACTGTATACTGGAAATGCAGAGGAAAGACACAGTCTCTGCTCTTAATGATTACTTTCTACTAGAGAAGACAAGAAAATTATCACTTGTGATATAGTAAGATGTATAGATATGCACCCAGTACCATAGGAGTACAGAGAAGGAAGATCAACTAAGACTAGAGAGATCAACGAAGCGCTTCCTAAAACAAGTGATACTGATCTGACACTCAGTAGGTAATGGTGAAGGTGGGGGTTTAAAGATACTGATAGCAGCATTTGCAAGGCCAGAACCAAAAAAGGATTATTATTTAGGCCGGGTGCTATGACTCATGCTGTAATCCCAACACTTTGGGAGGCCAAGACGGACAGACTGCTTGAGTTCAGGAGTTTGAGAACAGCCTGGGCAACACTGCCTCTACAAAAAAAATACAGAAAATTAGCCAGATATGGTGGCAAACACCTGTAGTCCCAGCTACTCAGGAGGCCAAGGTGAAAGGATCACTTGAGCCTGGGAGGCAGAGATTGCAGTGAGCCGAGATCATGCCACTGCACTCCAGCCTGGGTAACAGAGTGAGACCCTGTCTGGGGAAAAAAAAAAAGACATTATTTTTAAATATTATTAAAAAATGTATAATTTCTAAAAAGACTGTATTTTTAGAAATTATAAATATTTCCTTATGTTTGGGGTGAGTTACAAGGAATGGAAAGAAATGAAGCTAGGAAGGCAGGCTGTGGATAAGGAGGTAGGAAGGTGCTGGGCCAGTAAGGGCCTGGTGTGTTGAAATAAGGAGTCTGAACATTAGTTTGGGAACAGCAAGTTTATCTGTCTTATTGATTGTTATATTCCTAGCACCTTCATAGTTCTGATACATAGTTAGTACTCCAAAATATGGATAAAGGGAAAGAATGATGTCTGCTTAACTGATTATAGGAAGTCAATAAAGGTTATTAATCAAAATAAACATTCATTTATACACATGTATACATTTCTTTTTTTTTTTTCTAGACGGAGTCTCGCTCTGTCACCCAGGCTGGAGTGCAGTGGCGCGATCTTGGCTCACTGCAAGCTCCGCCTCCCGGGTTCGCGCCATTCTCCTGCCTCAGCCTCTCCGAGTAGCTGGGACTACAGGCGCCCACCACCACGCCCGGCTAATTTTTTGTATTTTTAGTAGAGACGGGGTTTCACCGCGGTCTCGATCTCCTGACCTCGTGATCCGCCCGCCTCGGCCTCCCAAAGTGCTGGGATTAAAAGCGTGAGCCACCGCACCCGGCCTCATTTATACACTTCTGATTGAAGTATAAATCAATACACTTCCTATTTTAGAAAATATTTGTTATCATATCCAAAAGTTGAACATTCACACATCCTCTAACCCAGGAATTCCACAAGAGAAACTCTTGCCATGTACCACAGGAGGCATGTATAGGAATGTTCATGGTGGCATTATTCATTAGTAACCACGACCTGGAATCAACCCAAAGGGCCACCTACAGAAGAGAAGATGAATAAACTACAGTATATTCATACAATGGAATAGTATATAGAAACTACAATTAATAAACTACAATGACTGCAACAAAACAAATGGATCGCGACAATGTTATTAAGAAAGCACTCTCCAAAAGTGTACATACAGCATGAGTACCTTATACATTTCAATACAATTAAAATACACATATGGTGTCTGGGGTTTGCTTCAAAATATTCCACAGGCAGAGAAGGGCCTGAATGCATTGGCCATGTGTTGATAATTGTTGAAGCTGGATGGTAAGTACATAGGAATTCATACTTTTTCTGTTTTTGTGTATGTTTAAAATTTTCTATAATAAAAAGGGCATTTTAGAAATATAGAGAGATGCAATAAAACTATATGAAAAAGGATCCAAGGGAAGAATGGACTTAGAAATCAGAAGGCTCATTACTGTGGGTAACGGAAGGCAGCAGATGGAACTGCACACTGCTTATTACATTATTAAAAATCACTGAGTAAATGAATTGTAACAGGTTACGACGAGACCAACAGTGAGAGAGTGTCATGACCCAAGGATTATAATTTTATCAAATTCTGTGTACCAGAAGTACAATTAAAAAATTAGTAGTAACAACATATATTTTCTTATTTAAAAAAAAGTAGTAAGTTTCCTGATAGTAATGTGGAAAAGAACTACAAGTAGGTAAGACTGAAGTCAAGAAGACCATTTAGAAATCTAGTACAATAGGCCGGTGCAGTGGCTCACGCCTATAATCCTAGCACTTTGGGAGACCAAGGTGGGCAGACTGCCTGAGCTCAGGAGTTCCAGACCAGCAGGAGCAACATGGAGAAACCCCGTCTTCTACTAAAAATACAAAACATTAGCTGGGCATAGTGGCACGCGCCTATAATCCAGCTACTCAGGAGGCTGAGGTACAAGAATAGCTTGAACCCAGGATGCAGAAGTTACAGTAAGCCGAGATCACACCACAGCACTCCAGCCTGGGCAACAGAGAGACTCTGTCTCGAAAAAAAAGAAAGAAAGAAAGAAAACTAGTACAGTACAGGTTAAAATAACAAAAACCTGAATTCAGGCAGGAGCAGTAAAGAAGAGTTGAGTTGATGGCTTTTGAGAGATATTGACAAGAATCATTAGGATTGGCTGCTACAGCACATAATATTATCTGGCAATCATTAATATACAGTTTTTCCAATCAGCTTCATTTCCATAATGGCTATTTCAAACTTTCCCACTCTCTCCCTATACCTCAGACTACCTTCTCTTTCTCCTCCTACTCTTCACCTCTTCGGAGAAAACAAAAACCATTATATGAGCGTTACTTCATCAGTTCCACCACATCTATACATTTATCTGCATACACACCCATCATTTCCCCCTTCTCTCCTCCTTCCTAGCAAAAGGCAATCGGTCCTTCTCTGCACTCTATATTCCGCCTCCTCCTGCCATCTCAAGAAGCATATAATATCCACTGTCTCCTCTTCCACTTCTCCTTCTCCACTGGCTCCCTCATCACCATGTATGAACTGCACATTCCCCTCCCCAGTTCCACCTTCCTTTCCTGGTGCTGCTAAACTCTTAATAGCTGTTTACAGTCACTGTATTCATTCCCACCAGCCATTCACACCCCTCAAACTCATGCTACTTTGGATTCACCACCCCCCAAACTCAACTGAAACAACTCTCCCTTCCTGTTAATAAAACCATCTTTCTTTCTCTCTCTACATTAGAAAGAGATGCCCCCTGCCCACGCATGCGCGCATGCACACAAGCACATCTTGTAACATTTGGTTCCCTTGCCTTCGTGACACTACAGTCCAGATTTTCCTATCTGCTGCTCTTTCCCATTCCCCTGTCGGCCCATTACCCTCTATCGACCTTGAACTGCTTTCATCCTACCTCAGGGCCCCATATTAAACGTTCCTCTCCTCAACCTGTACTATCTCCCAAACACTTTTTTTTTTTAAGATGGAGTTTCGCCCTTGTTGCCCAGGCTGGAGTACAATGGCGCGATCTCGGCTCACTGCAACCTCCGCCTCCCAGGTTCAAGTGATTCTCCTGCCTCAGCCTCCCAAGTAACTGGGATTACAGGGATGCGCCACCACGCCCGGCTAATGTTTGTTATTTTTAGTAGAGACAGGGTTTCACCATGTTGATCAGGCTGGATGGTCTCAAACTCCTGACCTCGGGTGATCCACCCGCCTCAGTCTCCCAAAGTGCTGGGATTATAGGCGTGAGCCACAGCACCGGCCTTTTTTTTAAGATGGAGTCTCCTCTGTTGACCAGGCTGGAGTGCAGTGGCGCAATCTTGGCTCACGGCAACCTCCACCTCCCAGATTCAAGTGATTCTCCTGCCTCAGCCTCCCAAGTAACTGGGGCTATGGACATGCACCACCACACCCAGCTAATTTTTTTTGTATGTTTAGTAGAGACAGAGTTTGACTATGTTGCCCAGGTTGGTCTCAAACTCCTGATCTCAGGTGATCTGCCCACCTTGGCCTCCCAAAGTGCTGGGATTATAGGCATGAGCCACTGCGCCCAGGCTCCCCAGGCAATTTTAAACACTGAGGAGAGTAAACTAATTGAGTAGATGGGGGACTTCAATTATCGTCTATATGCCTACTACTCTCAAATGTTTATCTCCAACCCAGACCTCTCCTCTGAGCTCAAGAACCACATAATCAAACTGCAGTCTCAGTATCTCCTCATGGATGGCTCACACACACTTCTAATTAGGTCTGCATGTCCAAAACTGAACGTCACTCTAAATACACTTCCACATTCTTCGTCTCATGAACAGCACCACCAGCCATCCCACAGATTTCATATCTGGCATCTCCTTTAATTCCCCCATCTACTAAATTAGTTCACCCTCTTCAATGATTCTTCCAAGTTATCCTCAAATCTATGCATTTCTGTCCATCTCCATTGCTACCCCCCAATACAAACATCATCTTTCCCTTAAACTGTTAGAACAGTTATTCTCCCTACAGTCACACTCACACCATATCCGTTTAGTCTCCAGAGGAAATCAACATGGTATTTAAAAAGCAAAACAAAACAAAAATACATCCAAATCTCTCTATGACACTTCCATATTTAAAATCCTTCTATAGCTTTCAATTGCTTTTTATAAAAAGCCCAAAATCCTAAACACAGCCCCCAAGGCCCTGCAAGATAAGGTTCCTCCTACCCGTCTAGCCCCACGTTGCCCAACTCCAAGAATACAAGACTTTTAATTCCTCAAACAAATCAAGTTCCTGCCCTCCTCAGGACCTTTGGACACACTGTTCTCCTGCTTCCAACACTCTCCTTCCACATCCTTATCTGGCTAACTTCTACACACCCCAAGTTAAATGTCACCTCCTTGACTTTTACACCCCATGCCAAAGCTAAATTAGATCCCTTTCTAAATTCTCGGAACACTCGGTACTTTCTCAATTATTTCTCCATTCAGGTGACTATCAGTTTAATGTCTGGTGTTTCAATGGTCTGTGAGCTCCATAAATACAGTGATCATGACTTTCTTGGGCATCCAAGGCTACGGAATGTTTGATATATTAATAACAGTAGTTTCTCCTAAACACTCACTACGTCCAGGCACTCCTCAAGCAGTCAAACACAGCAACTCATTTAGTCCTCACAACACATCCTGAGGTAGGTATATTACAATACCTATTTTACAGATGAAAAAAGCAATAACAGAAAGATGTCAGATCATTTGCACAGGGTCACACAGTAAGTGGTGGAGCTGGAATCTGACCCATCAGATGCGTATTTTTAACTACTGCCCTCTGTTCCTCCACATATTGACAATCAAATATCTGATGAATGAATCAGTGGATAAATCAAAGAACTGGATATGGAAATGGAACCAACCTCACTCGTGGCTCCCACTGCTATCACCATAGGCTAAAACAAAGACTTGCCTTACAGCTAGATGACCCCAAGAGTTTCTTAGCAAGTTCCCTAACTTCTCTTCTCCAGGAACTGTTAGAACGGTTATTCTCCCTATAATTCTTCCTAAGTACTTTCCTCATCCTGTTAATCTGCTGTTCAATAGCTAGCAACGACCCCTGTGACCTATGAAGTTAACTACAACCTCCTTTACTTGGCTTTTACGCTCCACCCTAGCAATGACCTCTTCTGTCATCAGGCCTGTTGATTCTATTTATCCCCTCATTTCCAGCGCCCACCACACACACTCATATTTAAATATATGACTATACTCTTACACTTGCTGTTCTTTCTCTAGTTTTCTTCTCACTCCAAATCAAATCCACTCATCCAAGACTCTGCTCAAGTATCCCAATAAGGCATTGCGCAAAGTAATGTAACCAATTCTTTTCCAAACTCATGTGTCACTCAAAGTTAGTTAGCACCATTTAGTTTAGCACTTTCTTTTTGTTTTTGAGACAGAGTCTCACTCTGTCTCCCAGGCTGGAGTGCAGTGGCACGATCTCAGCTCACTGCAACCTCCGCCTCCCAGATTCAAGCAATTCTCCTGTCTCAACCTCCCAAGTGGCTGGAACTACAGGCGCACACTACCACGCGTGGCTAATTTTTGTATTTTTAGTAGAGATAGGGTTTCACCATATTGGTCAGGCTGGTCTTGAACTCCTGACCTCAGGTGATCCACCCTCCTCAGCCTCCCAAAGTGCTGAGATTACAAGAGTGAGCCACCATGCCCAGCCTAGTTTAGTACTTTCATTGTCTAAGCTCTTTGAAGACCTGACTCACATTTCTTTTTTAATCCTGCAAAATTTCTAATACAATTGTTCCTTGGTATCCACAGGGGATTAGTTCCAGGCTCATGGACATCAAAATCTGAAGACATTCAAGTCCCTTTTATAAAACAGAGCAGTGTTTGCATATCATCTGTGCACACAGCACATCTTCCCATATACTTTAAATCACCTCTATTACTTATAATATCTAATACAACATAAGTACTATGTAAATGGTTACACTATGCTATATTTTTGTATTATTTTTGGTTCTTGTATTGTTATTTTTAATTGTTTTTTTGCCCAAATATTTTCTTTTTTTTTTTTTTTTGAGATGGAGTCTCGCTCTGTCACCCAGGCTGGAGTGCAATGGCGTGATCTCGGCTTACTGCAAGCTCCACCTCCTGGGTTCATGCCATTCTCGGGCCTCAGCCTCCCAAGTAGCTGGGACTACAAGCGCCTGCCACCACGCCTGGCTAATTTTTTGTATTTTTTTAGTAGAGACGGGGTTTCACCACGTTAGCCAGGATGGTCTCGATCTCCTGACCTCGTGATCCACCCGCCTTGGCCTCCCAAAGTGCTGGGATTACAGGCGTGAGCCACCGCGCCCGGCCTTTCCCAAATATTTTCAATCTGCAGTTGGTTGTATCTGCGGATGTGGAAGCCAGAGATGCAGAACCTGCAGGTATGAAACCCACAAACACAGAGGGCCAAAAGTACACGAAGGAAGAACTCAACATTTACCAGCTTACTGATAAATAAACTAAAAGGATGAAATAATTATCGTAAGATCCTAGGTTGTGTCCCATCCATAAGAAGCTAAAATTCCAGGCTCAAAAATACATGTATTTTGGGAATAAGTCACGGGAAGTAATGGTGAGGAAGACCGTACTGGGAAAAACAGTGAACAGAAAGAGAAGACTGAAAGTTGAGAACTAGAGTAACTCACAAACAGAAGCAACCAAACATTCCTCCAGTAACTCAGCCAGGTCAGCTTTACATCTAACTAACAGAAGAATTCTCTCAACAATCTCTTCTCTTCTGACAGTACTAGGAGAGAATTAAGACTCTCCGAATAAAACAAACCCACAGAGGACTAGAAGGATGGTGAGGAAATTTACCCTATCTTGAAAATAAGACTTCCCAGATCCACAAGACTATTTTCAGGCAAATCTCCTTGTCTTTCTAACTCAAATTAACTCAAAGGTTATACAGGATTCAAGTTCTATGGTGATTAAGGGAAGGAAAAACAAAACACAAAAAATAAGAATTCTGAAAAGTGTAATGGGGCAGAAGGGTGGACCCAGGTCCGTCCCGTGGTCACTCCCTTCATCCTGCCCAGTGCCCACCCACAGGTAAAGTCATCGCCACTAACCTGATCTGCATCTGCATGAACTCCAGGAGACTGAGCAGATGGCACTTCCTGCTGGACTGCAGCCACTGCCCCATTAGGCATCAGGATGAGTTGGGAGGCTAGAGGCACATTCCGACCCAGGGTTCGGTTTACCTGCAATAGGTTTCCCAGCTGTGGCTGGCAAGGACAGGAAGAGAAAGAGCAAAGAGGACAAGAGGGAAAGAAGAGACAGAAGAGATGGAAAGGAAGGACCACAAGACAAAATAAACAGAAGATATTAAATAGCTGAGCCCTGCCTGTTCCACACCAACCCAGAAGTCTCATATTCTCCACATGTAATGAACCATCCAGAAGAAAACCTAGAATGCATAGAAAACTACAGATTGATGTCAAAGAGTCACACGTCAAAGAAATAGAGAAAATTAGGATTTTAGAACAAGTACTTATATATAGAAAGTAGGTAGGCTGAGCAAGAACACAGAATTTGTATACTTGAGCCACAGGTTTAAAGGTTGACTGTATCTAACACTAATTTAGTCAAATGTTAAGCCAGTATTTTCTAGCATAATATCTCAATTTAATCTATAGGCTACCTGTGAACACAGAACATCACTTCTAGGTTAAGTAAAGTATGGGAAGTAGGTCTCAGCTTCTCTCAAGACATCAGGGTTACCATGGTTTAAAAAAATGGCTTTTGGCTGGGCGCGGTGGTTCACGCCTATAATCCTAGCACTTTGGGAGGCTGAGGCGGTGGATCACCTGAGGTCAGGAGTTCCAGACCAGCCTGGCCAACATGGTGAAACCCCGTCTCTACTAAAAATACAAAAATTAGCCAGGTATAGTGGTGCATGCCTGTAATCCCAGCTATCTGGGAGGCTGAGGCAGGAGAATCGCTGGAACCAGGGAGGCAGAGGCTGCAGTGAGCCAATATTGTGCCACTGCACTCCAGCCTGGGTGACATGGCGAGATTGTCTCAAAAAAAAAGCTTTCACTCAAGTCTTTGCCAGGGCCAGACAATTATGCCTCTGGGGCAATGGTGACTGCATCTGTGGCTTACCCGTAGATACATCTGGGCCTGAGACTGGTTGAGGGGTGGGGAGGTGGTGTTCCCCAGTAGCACAGATTGGGTCAAGGTGGTAGCACTGGGAGAGCTCACACTCTGGGATCGGCTGATGAGCTGGGCGGCCGATGTGGTGGCCAGATTGATCTGTGTGGTACAGAAAGGAACCAGGACTAAGGATTTGGGAGAAGTAAAAGGAAATGTACATGACTGACAAATTCAGAGTCACACAGTCAAGAACAGAATATTTCACTTTCATGGAGCCGGGGGAAATGAATAACGTCTTCATATCCAAAACTGTCATCCTGGCTACTTTAGGATTATTACCGAAGTGAAAAAAAACCAACAGTCTCTAACCACTAGTGTTAACAGTTGAGAAGACAAAAGATTTGAAACAGAACAGATTTTACTCCTCATTGAAGAGTCCAGGGATTAGTCCCTTTCTTTGTTATCTCCTCTTCTTCCCCAGGATTTTCTTTTCTCTCTTCCTTAGACTTCCTCTTTAGAGACTCCAATATAGACTAATGTTGGTTACTTTCCCCTTGTACTACTGTTCTCTACTTAAAAGCAGTAACTATCCACTGACGGCTCAATAAACTCTCAGATCAGCGGCACAAAGTAATTTAACCCAGAGACAAAGACCCAGGTAGAGAAGCCTGTCAGTGTGAGAGGGCGTACTCACCGAGGCCTGGGTGGTGGTAGTCTGCTGCTGTGTAGTGCTGGTGTTTGGGGAGCTGGCCTGCCGACTGGCAGCAATTGTGGCCTGTTAAAGGGGAAGGGAAACAAGAAATAGCAAAGACAGTGAAGGAAAAAGCTCTCAGTCTTCTAGTAATAAATCACAAGCACAAAACATAGAGATTTCATGTTATAAACAGGGAGATTCCACTTTAGGGTAAAGAAAAGTATATTCACTAGTCCAATAATCCTCACATTACGATATATGCTAACCCATTAGCCCCACATAACCCTCCTGGGGCAGAGAGGCAACTTGTCCTCCAGCTCCCACTCTCTTTTAGGTGGAAAAAGATTTTTTTTTTTTTTTTTTTTTTTGAGAAGGAGTCTCGCTCTTTCACCTAGGCTGGTGTGCAGTGGCATGATCTCAGCTCACTACAACCTCCGCCTCCCAGGTTTGAGCGATTCTCCTGCCTCAGCCTCCAGAGTAGCTAGGATCACAGGCGCACACCACCACGCCCAGCTAATTTTTGTATTTTTAGTAGAGAGGGAGTTTCACCATATAGGCCAGGCTGGTCTTGAACTCCTGACCTCAAGTGATCCACCTGCCTTGGCCTCCCAAAATGCTAGCATTACAGGCATGAGCCACCACGCCCAGCTAGAAAAAGATCTTTTGGTCAGGTCATATCATGAGTCAGTAAAAGTCTAGTCCAGAGGTATCCAATATAAATGTAATGTGAACCACATATATAATTTTCTACTATGCAAATTTTTTAAAAGTAAAACAGGAAAAGTTAACTTTCATAATTTATTTTATTTAGCCCAATATAAAATAACACTTCACATGTAATTAATATTTTTAAATTACTGACATTTTACCTTTTTTTGTACTAAGTAGTCTAACTCTAAAACCTTATAGGACGTCTCCATTCAGACTAGCCACATTTCAAGCACTCAATAGCGATATGTGGCTAGTGACTACGTTATTCGACAATGCAGGTCTAGAACACAGCCACTCTACACCTAAAAAGTGATTTTATAGTTCTTACTGCAACCCCAGAAGCTAAGATGCATCCATCCTCCCACAGGAGGACAGGAGGACAGGAGGCGGAGGAGGCTGTCTGCAGCCTGGCTTAGTATAGGATGCTATATGCCCAAAAAATCTCCCCTACCCACCTGTAGTGCCTGTCCCCTCCCTCTCGGGCCAGCTGGCTGCTGACCTCTCACCTGCTGGACGGCAGCCAGGCTATGCAGCTGGGCATTACTGAGCTGCTGCTGGAGCATGAACTGGTGGAAATACTGAGCTGCATTGGGCTGCCGCTGCAGTGCCTGCAGAGCCTGGGAAAAGAGAGGATAAAACATTTAGAATGGACCACTCCTAGCTCCTATTCTATGTAAATCACTGTATTTGTGTGAAAGGGGACCATGGGAAGGACAGAAACCAGAGGAGATGGGAGTTTGGGCTAAATCGTCAATGGCTGATTTTCCTTCATTTTTTTAGAGCAAAGTCAACTTGCTCTATCACCAGGCTGGAGCACAGTGGTGTGATCACAGTTTACTGTAACCTCAAACTCCTAGGCTCAAACAATCCTCCTGACTGCCTCAGCCTCCCAAGTAGCTAGGACTACAGGTATGCACCACCATGTCCAGCTACTTTTTTTTATTTTTAGAGATGGGGTCTTGCTATGTTACCCAGGCTGGTCTTGAAATCCTGGCCTCAAGAGATCCTTCTGAGCCAGGCACAGTGGCTCCTGCCTGTAATCCCAGCACTCTGGGAGGCCTAGGAGGGTGGATCACCTGAGGTCAGGAGTTCAAGACCAGCCTGGCCAACATGGTGAAACTCCGCCTCTACTAAAAATACAAAAAATTAGCTGGGCGTGGTGGTGAGCGCCTGTAATCCCAACTACTAGGGAGGCTGAGGCAGGAGAATTGCTTGAACCTGGGAGGCAGAGGTTGCAGTGAGCTGAGATTGTGCCACTGCACTCCAGCCTGGGCAACAAGAGTGAAACTCCATCTCAAAAAAAAAAAGAGATCCTTCTGCCTCAGTTAAGTGTATATAGTCCTTTAAAAACTGGAAAAAACAATTACAGTTGTGCACCACATAACCACTATTTGGTCAATGGCAGACCACACAGACAAGAGCAGTCAGAGCAATAGCCTATACTGTATAACCTAGGTATTGAGTAGGCTATATAATCTGGGTTTGTGTAAGTGCACTCTATGACAGTCACACAATTACAAAATTGCCCAACAATACATTTCTCAGAACATATTCCTGTCATTAAGTGATGCATGAATGTAATTCTATGGTTTATTCTCCATAGAATGTAAGAAAAGTAAAGCAGTGCCATTTACACAAACTTATTTTTCCAATTGGGAGCTGGAAATACATGCCATAGCAAAGACTAGATTGTATGAAAATAAACAAGATGCTGATTAATGTAAAGAAAATAAGAAAAAAAACTGGGCATGGTGGCATGTGCCTATAGTCCCAGCTAGTCAGGAGGATAAGTTAGAACTGGGAGTCTGAGGCAGCAGTGAGCCCTGATGGCACCACTGCACTCCAGCCTGGACAACAGAGCTAGACCTCGTCTCAAAAAAAAAAAAAAAAGGAGAAAATGTAAAAGTATATTTTAGGTATACAGTAAAGGTAATACAGCCCTAATGGGTTGGAAATAATGAAAAAATAAATAGTGGCTTCTAAAAGATTCCTTCAGGTAAAATTTTCAACGAATTCAACTAATTGGCATTTTTACATATCTACAGTAGGCTAATACAGATTTATAAAATGAAAATAGTAGTTTGGTATTAGTGCTAACAGGACTTTACTGTATTCTTATTCTTTAATAATTAGAATTATTTTTATGATATGTATAGTTATTCTAGTAACCAAAATATTTGCTAAAAGACCTCATTTCCTAACAGAATTAATAAAAACATGGAATTTGCTGTTTGTTTAAAAACAAATCTCTAAAGAGTTCCATGATACTTCTATTACTCAAGGGGATTTACAAGAATGGCCAAAGATTAAAAACCTGGCAATCCAGGATGAAAAAGGGTTAGTTAGAACCTAGCTAGATGGACTGAATGTTGTTTTTAAATCCTTATTTGAAAGACCGGATTTCACTGTTTGCTTGCCCAAACATTTGTAAACTCCTAAGATTCTCAGAGCTGGAAGACAGCTTAATCATCATCCAACCCAACTCTCCCCAATTTGTTGAAAAAGAACTGAGTACAGTTATTTTCCAGCATCACTGCCTACCACAAGCCAAGACTCACAGACCATGGCCCCTCAGAGCTGAGTCTCACCTGCACTGCTTGTCGTTCATATAGTGACATTTGAGCTATCTGGGGCCGAGAGCTGCCCCCTGAGCTGGAACTCCCATTGGTAGAGTTGGAGTTCTGCTCACTCTCAGTCTCCATGATAGTGGTCCAGGGTCCCCAAGGCTGGTGCTCTGACTCAAGACCTAAAGGGAAGCAGTAAAAGGTTAAAATTTATATCTTGATCCCAAGCTGTTATCTCATGTTATTATTCAAGAACACAGGAAATCCATAAGTATCTAAGAATCTTCTTCCTCTTTCATAAGCCATGATTTCTCATCTTAAAACTCCCAAATCTTCAATACACTCGTGCAACCATGTCTTCCCAATACTACCATCTTTTGAAGCTATGCAGTCTCAAAAGAAACAACCTTTACGTATTCCCTCATGGCTGTCATTAAATAAAATGGCCAGAATATGAGATGGCACCTTACAATACCAAAGCTACCTTACATTCCCATAGCATTTTTTAACAGTTTAAAATCTTTCCACTTAAAAGTTTTGGTTATATCATTTTTGTGTCCATCTGCATCGTTATCATCCAAATGAGTCACCATATACTGGGGAGCCACTACTTGCCTCCTTTCACTGGGCTAGGCACTTCACCTATATACTCTCTCTCACAGCAGTGCTGTAAACTAAACACTGTTATCCTCATTTTACAATTTGAGAAATAAGGTTTTCTGAGGTTAAAGAAGTTGCTCTAGTAAGTATCAAGTCTCTAGACTAACACATGCTTCTTCAAACCAAACTGTAATTAAGGCAGTGTCATTCACTATGATAGTGAGTACTGTTATCCTCATTTTATGGAGGAGGACCTTAAGATACAGACACACTTAGTGGGTCATGTAAGGTCATAAAGCTAGGAAGCAGAAGAGCTCACCTACAGCCCACACAGCCCAAATAGCTGCCTGGTTCCAGCTCAGGCTACTAATAACACCTCAGGCATGTCGCTTTCCCTCCTTATACCTGTTTCCTCACTTCAAAGAAGACTTCATACTGAATGTAATATATCATTTTAAGAAATGACTCCGGGGTATGAAACATAGAAATACACACAATGAAAATCTTCAAGAAAGTAAGATGCAACTTTATAGTCTACTAACATGTCAGAATTTACCCACTGGGGACTACACTTACATTTGCAAAAAGACACATATGAAAACATTGCTAAGAACCAAGCAAAGAGACAGGAGATGAGAAGGAATATTCTTCCAAAGCAGCACTAAATGACAATAAGGTTTTTACTCATTCTTTTTTTTTGTTTTTCTTTTTTGTTAAGCTACACACTATTTTCTCTACTTCTGAGGCACTGGGCCACTAGAAGTATCAGGTCACCAAAATATTATTTGGCTTAGGAATATAAACATCAAACCAGAATTTCTGCTAAGCGTTGTCAATAGTTTCATTAGGGTGAATGGATTGGTCATAGGGATTGCATCCAAAACAAACAAGCAAAGTAAATAAAATCAAACCGCTTGGCCTTAGCAATAAAGCTGAGGATATTTCTTATTATCTCATTCCCAGTATCATCCGATCACACCATTATCCCCCCCCCAAATCTTTAGTTTCATTTAGGACTAGCAAATGTCACTGCAAACATGTATATTACCCAAAAAGTACATAGGAAAAATCATAACAGCTTCAGCTTCAACTAGTCTACCTTCTCCCCACATCTTTTGCCAAAATATCAAAGCACTAAACAGATACAGACCCATGAATCCTCATTATCAGCATGTGAAGAAAAAAAGTGGGTAAGGATTAGAGGCAGCATGGCACAGTTTTATAGATTACTGGATTTAGTTCACTGGACTCAAGAGACATGAGACCCCTTTGCTAAGTATAGAGACTATAATTCCTACATTCACATGTGAAAATACTCACAAAATGTATGACCCCTCGTCTCCCCAAAACTGAATTCTTATTAATAATGTTTTCTGGATTGTGAACTAGAAATAAAAATGTAAAGGGACCAACTTAAAGGCTCAATAAAATCAAGGGAAATTGCCACCAAAACCAGGATTCCTGGATCCCGGGCACATAAATGTATTAATTTGTAATCAACATTATGACTACAAGATTAAATATAAAAAATGGAGACAACAAACCGTTTGGGAAGCACCAGGAATCAAAATTTTCAAAATTAAACTGGAAGAGAGTGAGAAGCTGATCCACAGATGTCCCCAGAGTAGCTAAGCCACGGTCATCTTAAAAGGTAGCATGTGGGTATACATGGGGTTGGGTAGGCGCACAGACCTACCGAAGGGAGCTAGAATGGGACATTGAGGTGGACTTAGTATTGAGCCGAGAGTTGGAGAAAGTCAATATCCCTAAGCACGAAACTCTTATCATGTAGAAAGGATGGGACATAGGAAGGGGGACGGGAGAAGGGGGTGGTTCAGGGAAGACTGTGCCAAAGACACGGTAATAATCAAGAGAACAGGGAGAGTAGACGCCCAATGGTCCTCGTTCTATATAGAACCTTGATGAAAATGATGTTTCAAAGAGAAATCGAATACACTGGGGGAAGGGGGTGGATCCAGTGGTGCGCCCGGAATGAACTGACCCAAGTGAGCTGGGACATGTGCATACAGAGAGCAGGGAGACAGGCAGAAGTCAAGGAACTAGAGGCTGAGGAACCCAGCGGACCACGAAAGCAGGGAGATAACTAGACAGCATGCTCGGCTGGAAGGACCAAAGTCAGAGAAGGGAAAATGAATAAGAAAATGAGCAGTCAGAGGCAGCTAGGGTGACGGACAGACAGCACGAAGCGCAGCAGAATGAATAGCCAGAAGACTCGGACAGGCAGAGCCGAAGGACCGCAGAGCTCAGCGCCGGAGGTAGGCAGGGAAAGCAACTGGGGGAGGTACCTGGGGCGTTACACAGATGGAGGTGGCTGAGGAAACATCCCCGCGCAGCCAAGCCCCCAGAGGTCCTGCCCCTCCCCGGCCCTCGGTCGCCCAGTTACCTTCTCGCCTGGCTCTGCACCCAAGTCCTCCCCGGGGGCGTCCACCTCATGTGCCGGGGTCCCCAGTCGCCAGGCTGGGCTGGGGGCTCGCTCGGCCTCCGCGGCGGGCTCCCCTCGCCTCCTCCCCTTCCTGGAGGGGCGGGGGCGCCGAGGGCGGGGTGGGAGGTGCCCGGCGCGGCCGCGGCTCCCCGCCCCTCCCGCCGCTCCGGGTGCGGGCCCGGCCGCGGCTCAGCCAGGCCTCCGGGGCTCGCTCCGGGCCTGTCACTTCCTGCCCGGCCGAGAAGGTGGGGGCCGCAGGCCGGGGGCTGCGGGCCGGGCTGGAGGAGGGGGCTGCGGGGAGGTGCTTCCGGGGCAGCCGGACCCCTCCCCCGTCCCTCCACCTCCCCTCGGCGCCCTCCGCCCCCTCCCTCCCGCGAGTCCCTCGTTTCCTGCCGGCGCCCGTTGCCATGGCGACGCAGCTCCCGGGCCTCTGCGCTCCAGGCCCCGGGGTTTTTTCCTCTCTCGCTCTTTCTCCTCTTTTTTACCCCCTTCTTTCTCTCCGAGTTCTGCTCGCCGGTTGGAAGGACGAAACTAAGAAAGTGCTGGCCTCTAGTGGGGAACGCACCTCTCGGAGACGAGAGGGAGATGGGAGAAGGGAGGGAAGTGACGTGAGACGGGGAGAAAGAAGGTATTTTCTGGAGCTGCTGGGAATAAGGGGTAGAAAGAAAGGATCAAAGGGACCAACAGACAGAGAGGGAGAAAGAGCAAAGCAACGACCCCTAGAGAAACGATAGACTGGGAAAGGAAATGAAGCAAAGGAAAGGAGAGAAAAGGCGAGAAAAACTTTGAGAATGAGAGAAAGGAGAGAGAAGGTTGATTGTTTAATCCCTCACCTCAACTCCAAGAAGGCGGGAAAGAATGCTGCAGAAACAGCTAACCCATTAGGAGTTGACTTCATTTTCAAAGCAGCAACCTAATATAACTTCCTTTGGATAGCATTTAAGTTTGTCATTTCGGGGATTTATGTGTGCTTCGATTTCAATATGTATATGAGTTCGAATGACAAAAACGGGAAAAGGCCAGAGTATAAAGAGATGTAGAACAATGGGGCTGTTTCTGGGAACACTAAACATTTGATAGGGGAGCCTTTGTCGTCGTATTTATGATATCAACTTACCGGTTTTTAATTATTCTCTCATCGTTCAGTAAATATTTACATTCAGTAAATATTTATAGAGCGCCTACTATGTGCTAAACCGTGGAAGCTTGGATTGTATCAGTGCACGAAACAAAGATAACTGCCTTACTGCCTTCATTAACCTTTACAGAAGGGTCTGGGGGATGCCTCGTGTATTAACAATTGGGATTGATGCCTTTTCCCTTGCTCTCACAGTCTTTTCCTAACCTCTATCCTAAACAGTTATTTTGTCTGTCAATCCACTCTTCTTTCTCTCCTTTAAAAGCCCATGCATGGTTTGTTTATAGAGAAAAAAACAGAAGTGTTTTCTTTGCTTATAAATTATATCCATATAGATTTTGCTTTGAGAGAGGAGTATTTGGACTCCAAGCTCTTAATTTGTGGCAGCCAGATTAAAATCGGAGAACAATCTCTGCCAGGCTTCTAGGAACTAGTCAGACAGGTATGTGAGGGAAGAAACCGGAGGGCAGCCAAAGGACTGGAAAAGCGAAGACACGGGTATGAGGAGGTGAAAGGGTGTGTTGCCAGGCCGTGGATGACAGGCATTGGCTGAGGATGAGTTGAAAAGATTCTGACTGGTAGAACTAGTGGTGAAAACGAGGTAAAGCATTCGTTGTTTAATTCACACCTGGATTTTTGGCATGTCAAAGGAGTTAAAGCTTTCTTGCAGGAGTTTAGAAATGGATATTGAGTGAGCCTAAGTGGAATTTTCTAGCACCAATGGAAAAAAAAAGCATCTGTAGATAATTTTCAGATTATACAACATTAAAGTCAAGAAATATGACTCATGTGCTTCCTTAGTTTCCCGAGGAGAATTATCACTGTTAAGTGTCTAAAGAAGATTTGTAAGCTATAACAAGAATAAGGAATGCAGATATCAGAGGCTATGCACTTGTTTTTCTATAGGCTATGGAACTTGTGTACCAAGAGGGTACATGACCATATCGCATTTCGCCCTCCTTACAAATGGAGCAGAATTACTGCTACTGCATATAGTTACATTCTACCCCTAAAGATTTTTTTTTTTTTGTGCTTACTGGGTCACCGGCTCCTACAGCTACTAGATAATGTTACGGGATAAGTGATGAATACTTTTGTTGAGTGCCTGCTATAAATTTAGCCTCAGAATAATCTATCATGAGGCAAGCTATATTGATTATGGGCCAGTAGTTTAATTTTTATATGTAAAGGTGTGTGCTCCATATATCACAAGATTCTTTTCAAGTTCATTTTTCTCCAAGTCAGGCCAGTATTCTAAGGTCACAGGTCTAAACAGTTTCCACCAAAAAAGGTTTAGTATAAAAAAGAAATTTATCAACAGCAAAGTAAAGTTGGAGGAAAACCTCCACACATAAGAAAGTCATTTTCATAGACTAAACCAGCTTGAGAGCAGGCAGTGAAGAACTTACCTTGGTCTAAACAGCAAAACAATTTGTGTTCCCTAGATAATACTCAACTTTTTTTTTTTAATTTTTCTAAAGTCTCTCATTTTCATTTAATGACTGCTGGAATTAGACTTTTCTTTTTCAAACAAAATGGTTCTTCTGAATGGAGGCTACAGAATGTCTTTACTCTGCATAACACTGAAGGCCATTAGCCTAAACAGGTGAGAAGGAAAAGCATTTAATCCGGTGTATGGAAATGGAAGCCCTCCTGCAAACTTCTCTAAATAAGGAAGGATCCTGATTTGAAAGGCTGTCGATGTTTGGCAGCAACTAAAGCAAATAGACTAGAAAGTAAGCTAATAAAACTTTTCATATCAACTGAACATTGCTTAAGCATTCCTCAAGCTTCTCCTGTAAACCCAGCATTCTGCAATAAATTGTGAAGGAAGAGATGTCCTTTACCCTAAAAGTGTTAGTATCTTTGGAATGTGTCTTTCTACAAGTAATCAAGTAAGAATGTGTGACCATGTTTTTATGCAAATATGGATAGGAAGAAGTAGAGAAAAAAGGAAATCATAACCTTTACTCTCCCCACCACCAATTGTGGCTGTGAACCACCATACACAGCCCACCTGTGGCTCACTATAATTCTGCATGCCACTTTAAGGTCTAGTTGGGAGAAACTGAAGATTGAGTGGATTTATAGGCTCTTAGATATTTAAAGGAAAAAAAAAGAACTTTAAAACTAAGACCCTCAGTTTTCAGTGAAGAAAATTGAAGTCTAAATGATAAATGTAGAAGAGAGATATTTCATAATCCCTGGAAAATAGAAAATGTCCAATAAATATTAGTTAACTGAATTAATTTCCTAGATTCTTGCCCTTCTCTCGTAGGAAAAGAATATGAAATTAAAAGATATAAGGATACCTCTCATCTCTCGCTAATACCTACCATAGATCCTTTCTTCAAGCAGAAGTTTAAAATTAACATACTAATTGGTTCAGCCCAATATTCTATCCATCATTGCCGGCAAAAGATACAGAAGTACCCCCATATCCTTTAGGAGCATAATACTGACGATAACATACTCTTCATTAGTATTGACAGTTATAATGATGGCAAGTTATGCACCTTTCCTTAACTTTGGTTTGCTTTCAGTAAAACAGGGATAACACCTGGTAGTTGGTAGAAATAAGTGAGATGTTTGTAAAGCACTTCACATTGGGACCTGACACATAGCACAAGCTTTTATTAATTTTCCTTAGTAACTAATATATTTTTGTGATCACCAAATAGAACTAAACCACTCTTTATGTTTTATTCAGTTTACATCACAACCTTATTAACTCACAATTTAGTTGAGTTTATGCATTAATTAGTTTAGTGAACTTACTATTATTTTATATGACAAAGAGTATTCCCTTCCTTGTATACTAAATTTACCTCTTTCAGGCTTCAAGTGTGTCTTCTTGTCTACTATTTCAGTATTTAGGGAGCAAAACCATGTTGGGACCAAGCACTAGATTTATACCCTCTGGGATTATGTGTCCTAGGCCCAGAGAGCCAGGTACCTGGGAAAACGTCTAAAGGGAAAAACAATTCAAAATATACTTACAGCCTCTGCTCATGGCCTCACATGCATTATTGCATTCAACTCAATAACCTTTTCTGCTAGTTGTTTTTAATCCTTAATTTACAGATGAGGAAATTAAAGCTCTGGAAGATTAGGCAAATTGCTCAAGGTTCATAGGGGTAATTAGTAATGGAGTCAGAATTTAAATTCAAGTCTGTCCCTCTTCAAAGCTCGTAACTACATTATATCCTTCACAGTGTGAAAACAGAGTGATGCAAAAGATCTATTTAAAATGCTTAGCACACACATAAACGTTTGCACAAAGAAGCTTGGCATTTGCCATGGTAAATACCTGCAATGGAAGGCCACTCTGCCTTTGTTAACTAGAGAAATAGCTCTAGTTATCAGTCTGTAAAGACACTGTGGACATGTCTCAACAGAAAATAGAGATGTATATATTATTTCCCTAAATTATCTGTTTTCTCTCTTGTCTGCTGATAAACTGTGGTAAGCAGAACAATGCCTCCCCACCAAGGATGTCCCCATCTGTGAAATCTGTGAATATGTTATGCTCCATGGCAAAAAGAAATGAAAGTTGCAATTGGAATTAAAGTTGTTAATCAGTTGACCTTAAAATAGGGAGATTATCATGGATTACCTTGGCAAACCCAGTGTAATCACAAGCGTCCTTAAAAGTGGACGAGGGAGGCAGGAAAGACAGGTTGAGTGATGTGACATGAGAAGTATTTAACCTGTCATTTCTGTCTTTGACACTGGAAGGGGGCCACAAGCCACGTAATGTGGGAAGCCTTCAGAAGCCAGAAAAAGCAAGGAAATGGATCCTCCCCAGGGCTTCCAGAAAAGAACACAGACAGCCCTGCTGACACCTCGATTTTCACCCAGTGAGAGGCATGTTAGACTTTTCTTTTTTTCCTTGTTATTTATTTATTTATTTTAATTTTTATTATGTTCTTTTTGAGACTCTTTTTGAGTCTCACTCTGTCACCCAGGCTGGAGTGCAGTGGCATGACCTCAGCTCACTGCAGCCTCGACCTCCCAGATTCAAGTGATTCTCATGCCTCAAGTAGCTGGGATTGCAGGCGCCTGCCACAACACCCTGCCCAGCCTATTTTTGTATTTTTAGTAGAGACGGGGGTTTTGTTTGTTTGTTTGTTTTTTGGTTTTTTTTGAGACGGAGTCTCACTCTGTCGCCCAGGCTGGAGTGCAGTGGCATGATCTCAGCTCAATGCAACCCCCACCTCCCAGGTTCAAGAGATTCTCCTGCCTCAGCCTCCAGAGCTCAGACAATCCACCCGCCTTCGCCTCCCAAAGTGCTATGATTACAGGCCTGAGCCACCACGGCTGGCCTTTTTTCTTTCTTTTTTTTTTTTTTGAGACGGAGTTTCCCTCTTGTTGCCCAGGCAGGAGTACAATGGCACGATCTCAGCTCACCGCAGTCTCCGCCTCCCGGGTTCAAGCAATTCTCCTGCCTAAGTCTCCCGAGTAGCTGGGATTACAGGCATGCACCACCAGGCCCAGCTAATTTTGTATTTTTAGTGGAAACGGGGTTTCTCCATGTTGGTCAGACTGGTCTCAAAATCCTGACCTCAGGTGATCCGCCCGCCTCTGCCTCCCAAAGTATTGGGATTTGGGAGGCATTAGCCACCGCCACATGTCAGACTTCTGACCTACAAAACTGTAAAATAATACATTTGTATTGTTTTAAGCCACTAAATTTGTGGCTTATCGTTGTGTCCCAAATCATTACCAGTGGCAACAGAAAACTAACATGCAACCTAGTGTAGGAGAGGAAAACTTCCTTCTACTCTCTTAGGTTCTGCAGCTGGTTTAAGAATTAAACTGACAAGCCGGGCGCTGTGGCTCACGCTTGTAATCCCAGCACTTTGGGAGGCCGAGGCGGGCGGATCACGAGGTCAGGAGATCGAGACCATGGTGAAACCCCGTCTCTACTAAAAATACAAAAAATTAGCCGGGCGTTGTGGCGGGCACCTGTAGTCCCAGCTACTCGGAGAGGCTGAGGCAGGAGAATGGCGTGAACCCATGAGGCAGAGCTTGCAGTGAGCCGAGATCGCGCCACTGCACTCCAGCCTGGGCGACAGAGTGAGACTCTGTCTCAAAAAAAAAAAAAAAAAAAAAAAAAAGAATTAAACTGACAAATTAGCTAATCCCAGCTACTCGGGAGGCTGAGAACCCAAGAGGCGCGGAGGTTGCAGTGAACCAGAGTCATGATAAAATAGATTAAGGCCAGGCGCAGTGGGTCATGTCTGTAATCCCAGCACATTGGGAAGCCAAGGCGGTGGATCACCTGAGGTCAGGAGTTGAAGACCAGCTTGGGCAACATGGTGAAACCCTGTTTCTACTAAAAATACAAAAATTAGCTGGGTGTGTTGGCGCTTGCCTGTAGTTCCAGCTACTCGGGAGGCTGAAGCAGGAGAATCTCTTGAACCAGGGAGGCAGAGGTTGCAGTGAGCCAAGATTGTGTCACTGCACTCCAGCCTGGGCAACAGAGTGAGACTCCATCACACACAGAGAAAAGAAAAAAACAGGCTGGGCGTGGTGGCTCACGCCTGTAGTCACAACACTTTGGGAGGCCAAGGTGGGTGGATCACGAGGTCAGGAGTTCGAGACCAGCCTGGCCAACATGGTGAAACCCCATCTCTACTAAAAATACAAAAATTAGCTGGGCATGGTTGCGGGCACCTGTAATCCCAGCTGCTTGGGAGGCTGAGGCAGGAGAATCGCTTGAGCCCCGGATGTGGAGGTTGCAGTGAGCTGAGATCGCGCCATTGCACTCCAGCCTGGGCAACAGAGCAAGACCCTGTCTCAAAATAATAATAATCATAATAATAAACAAAATAACAGATTAACAAGAAAAAAGGATACAAATGCATTTAATATATTTACATGTACATGGGAGACTTCAGAAGGAAAATGGAAGACCCAAAGAGGCCGGAGCAGTGGCTCACACCTATAATCCTGGCACTTTGCGAGGCCAAGGCGGGTGGATCACCTGAGGTCAGGAGTTAGAGACCAACCTGGCCAACATGGTGAAACCCCATCTCTACTAAAAATACAAAAATTAGCTGGGCACGGTTGTTCACGCCTGTGATCCCAGTTACTCAGGAGGCTGAGGCAGGAGAATCACCTGAACCTGGGAGATGGAGGTTGCAGTCAGCTGAGATTGCGCTGAGGCAGGAAAATAGGGTCTGGAGACAGGGAGCATAAGGCCAATTCACACTTAAGCTATAACAGGAAATATCCTCTCCATACAGCATTTGCCATAAATGACTTTGTAACTTTATCCTCTTCATTCACATAGGACGTACCCCGAGTAGAGGGTATTTAAACTTAGAAAAACTCTGTAACAGTGCCTGAGTCCCTCTGCTCAGGCCCTTTCCCATACTGTGGAGAGTACTTTCATTTTCAATAAAACCTTTCATTCCTTCCTTGCTTTGTTTGTGCATTTTGTCCAATTCTTTGTTCAAGACGCCAAGAACCTGGATATCCTCCACCGTTAACATATTTTGGCAAGCCAGCCAGGAGGGAGAGGGAAGCCCAAAGTTTGGGATTCATTCTCCCTTTCCTTCCTGCTCCATCCATGGAGCAGACTTGGGACTTTCCAACTTGGGATGCTTGGTGGACAGTGCCTAAACATGGAAGCAACTGCAGGTTTCTGGCCGTGGCCAGTGAAACCAAAGGGTTTCCATGTGGAGAAGCCTAACCGCCACTGCCCAGATCACTTAAGGAATCTGGGTCTTTATTTATTTATGTTTTTTTCTTCTCTTTCAGTCTTACAGTGACTGTTTCTTAGTAGCTCCTTGAAATTGAGGGCAACTGTCTGGGGTCACTTCCTGGTACTGCCTGAAGGCCGAGGAGTGAATGGGAATAATTGCCCCTGCCCCAAAGGGGGAAGGACTTTTTAAAAAAATATATTTTCCACACATGGTCCATGATCTCTACCTGCTGTGCAGCTCAGAGCAAACTTGCACATATTTCAGGCAACTTACACCTTCTTTTCATATGCTAAATTCTTCCCAGGTCGTATTCTACTGGCTAAGGAACAAAAGTCTCACCCAGCATCCAGTTCTCATTACGGTTCTTGAATATTCTTATAAATCTCATAGTATGCTTTGGAGGGGAAACCTGCATTTGATGCACCCACCTAAGGCCAGAGACATCTGGAACTCTAAGATTGGATTCCACAGGAGGATGCTCTGTGGGTTCTGCGGACCTCAAACTCTCCAAAGAGGAAGCTGTTGGCAGAGGTTCTGAGGTCTAGTATTAAACCCTCCTTAGAATTTTCTCTTGCAGACCGGGCACGGTGGCTCATGCCTGTAATCCCAGCACTTTAGGAGGCCAAGGCAGGCGGATCATTTGAGGTCAGGAGTTTGAGACCAGACTGACCAACATGGTGAAACCCCGTCTCTACTAAAAATACAAAAAACTCAGCCTGGCGTAGTGGCGCATGCCTGTAGTCCCAGCTGCTCGGGAGACTGAGGCAAGAGAATCGCTCAAACCTGAGAGGCAGAGGTTGCAGTGAGCCGAGATCACGCCACTGCACTCCAGCCTGGGTGACAGAGCCAAACTCGGTCTCAAAAAAGAAAAAAAAATTTCTCACAGTTGTGATGCTGCTTGGCCCCAAAATTGTTTAGAATCTGAAATTTACTGTCTAATCGGAAAGTGGGATGGCATTGCATGTATCCAGGCTTTTGTGCTGCTGTTCTAAGCAGGGGTCCTGGTTAACATGTGACGCTCTCCTTTGGTACTGTTTGGCCCCAGTGCTCCTTGAAGTCTAGGGAGACTGGGAGGCTTAGCCTTTCAGTATCAAACTGCCATGGAGACTGCTTTACCTGAAATTTTGGTTCAGAGCCTTCCTTGTATTTTCTGTTAGGTTGAAGTAAAACCACAAGCTTGTATTGCTATCTCTTGGCTAAGGTTCCAAGGTATTGGATCTTCGTTGATGTGTGTGTATACATGTCTAGATGTGTTTGTTTGTACACTTACTGTTATATGTTGTGTGTCTACCAAATTGGCTTATAAGTAAAAGTGCGCTCATAAATCAAGTAAATAAGTCTAAGCAATTTTCAAGTTCACGTGACTTAAAGTGTAACTTAACAAGCTAGCTTTAAAATTATTGGCAGAATAAAAATAGAAATGCCTTCAGAATTGTCAGCATACCTTCTACCGTTAACAGCGCCACTGCATCCCAGCCTGGAGGACGGAGAGAGACTGTGTCTCAAGAAAAAAATAAAATAAAAGACCCAAAGAGGCAATTGCTTAAACCTGGGAGGTGGAGGTTGCGGTGAGGCGGAGGTTGCGATGAGCCGAGATCGCGCCATTGCACTCCAGCCTGGGCAACAAGAGTGAAACTCCATCTCAAAAAAAAAAAAAAGAAAAGAAAAGAAAGAAGAAATACAAATGTATAAAAAACCAATTCAGTATAACAACAACTTACACAGCATTAACATTATATTAGGTATAAGTGATCTAGAGATGATGTGAAGTATACAGGAGGGCCAGGTGCAGTGACTCATGCCTATAATCCCAGCACTTTGGGAGGCCAAGGCAGGTGGATTGCTTAAGGCCAGGAGTTCAAGACCAGCCTAGCCAACTGGTGAAACCCCACCTCTACTAAAAATACAAAAATTAGCCACGTGTGTTAATGCACGCCTGCAATCCCAGCTACAGGCTGAGGAACAAGAATCGCTGGAACCCAGGAGACAGAAGTTGCAGTGAGCCAAGGTCACACCACTGCAATCCAGCCTGGGTGACAGCAAGACCCTCTCTCAAAAAAATAAGATAAAAAAAGTATACAGGAAGATGTGCATAGCTTATATGCAAATACTATGTCATTTTATATAAGAGACTTGGACATCCTCAGATTTTTGTATATGCAGGGGGTGGCAACTAGAACCAATACCCTGTGGATACCAAGGAACTACTGTATACCTTTTTACACAAAGAATTATAAATTATGGGGATGTGACAAGACAAAGGGGCTTGGTGTAATGGCAGTAAATTGTGGGACCGTGACTAGGAAATATAAAGGGGGAACCAGTGAAAGTTAAAGGTTATTTTGATAAGACTGTTTGCATAGATCTATTTCAGTGTCAGTTCCCTTTCTATGGTGATAAGAATGTTCTCTTCCTTGTACACAGAGGGCATGTTTCTCATGGAAAATTGTATGACCTGCTTTCAGGTAGAAAGGGAGAATCAGAGAGCTTTTCCTGCATCAGCTGTTTCTCCATTGTCTTCAGCTCAAATGAATATGCCAAAACAACATATTTTGGGGTGGCATATTCTGAAGCCCTTTATTTTTCAAAAAGCAGCAAGCAGCTAAATGTTCTCTGCTGCCTGAAGTTTAGCCGGTTGCCAACTGTATTAGCGCGCTGGCAACAGGGAAATTCATGTTGTCACAAGGTTGGACTAATCAACGAGTAAGTGCTCAGGTATCATTTTGAGTGGCAGCATTTTAGTTCTGTAAAAGTGATATTAAAATATAATTTTCAAAAAGCTAGAATCATAACTCATGCAAATATAAAATGAACACATGTCAAAGATTTTATATAACTTATTAATTAATGAAAGAATCTAGAAGATATCAAAATCAGTTCAAAGTGCATTTGAGAAGCATGGGGTTTCTAGGCAATTTAACAAAGGAATGTTCGTAAGATTGCTGTATTGGATACACAAATGGTTAATGTCCTATAGGACCGTGAAACATAACCTTCAGGATTATCCTTTCCACCACCAGACAGCAGCCAGTTGCAGCTATGAGTTAATCTCTGCCTCTTCTGACTTGTGAAGTAACTGAATTGATGGGAATCAATCAAAGACACAAGCCCAGTATTGAACTGAAAGAACACCTAGTAACCTCTTCCTTTTCCAACTTTCAGAGAATATTTGGGGCAACTATAAATCTGACTAAGGAAACTGTTAGAATTGCCAGAGTCCGAGAGAATGGATCACCCCGTCAGTGCACACTGCCTCAGTTCTTTTTCTTGATGACACCAGAGATAGCCAGTCATCACACCTTCAGCAAACCTGCTCCTCCCTTAGACTTCCCTGATTTGGAAAGTGGCAATCCCAATTGCCCAAGCAAAAAACGCCGAAGTCATTCTTGACCCTTCTCTTTAGATCACCCCCTACATCTGAGTCATCCATTTATTCAATATTCAACAAAAATACATTGAGGGCCTCCCCTAAGACAGTCACTTTTTTTTCTGTCGTGAGTGGCCATCGGTAGACAAAACAGACAAAATGTTTACCCTCATGGCGTTCACACTGTAGTGGGGGAGAAAACAAACAAATCAGTAAAATCTAAAATCCATAGGAATTCAGATGATGAGCACTGCTATGGGAACATTTTTTGAACGGAAAAATGTCAGGAGAATTGGGAGATGGGGCTTAGAATTTTAACAGGGTGGTCAGGGAAGACTTCACAGAGAAAGTGGCATTTATGAAGAGAGGTAAAGGGAACAAGAGAGGGGGCATGTGCGTATCTGCGCCAGGCGGAGGATTGTGTGCCCATTGTGTTAGAACAGCAAGCAGAGTGTGCCTGGACCAGAGTGAGTGAGATGGTTTAGCTGTGTCCCCACCCAAATCTCAACTTGCATTGTATCTTCCAGAATTCCCACGTGTGGGCTGGGAGTGGTGGCTCACACCTGTAATCCCAACACATTGGTAGGCCAAAGCGGGTGGATCAACTGAGGTCAGGAGTTTGAGACCAGCCTGGCCAACATGGTGAAACCCCATCTCTACTAAAAATACAAAAAAAAACAAAAAACAAAAAAATTAGCAGGGTGTGGCCGGGCGCGGTGGCTCACGCTTGTAATCCCAGCACTTTGGGAGGCCGAGGCGGGCGGATCACAAGGTCAGGAGATCGAGACCACAGTGAAACCCCGTCTCTACTAAAAATACACACAAAAAAATTAGCCAGGCATAGTGGCAGGCGCCTGTAGTCCCAGCTACTCAGAGAGGCTGAGGCAGGAGAATGGCGTGAACCCAAGAGGCGGAGCTTGCAGTAAGCCGAGATTGCACCACTGCACTCCAGCCTGGGCGACAGAGCAAGACTCCGTCTCAAAAAAAAAAAAAATTAGCAGGGTGTGGTGGCAGGTGCCTGTAATTCCAGCTACTCAGGAGGCTGAGGAAGGGGAATTGCTTGAACCCAGGAGGTGGAGGTTGCAGTGAACCAAGATTGCGCCATTGCACTCCAGCCTGGGCAACAAGAGCAAAACTAAAACTCCATTTCAAAAAAAACAACAAACAAACAAAAAACAGAATTCCCACTTGTTGTGGGAGGGACACAAGGGGAAGTGATTGAATCATGGGGGCCCGTCTTTCCCATGATATTCTCGTGATAGTGAATAAGTCTCACAGGATCTGATGGATTTATAAAGGGTTTCCGCTTTTGCTTCTTCCCCATTTTCTCTTCCACTGCCGTATAAGGAGTGCCTTTTGTCTCCCGCCATGATTCTGAGGCCTCCCCAGCCAAGTGGAACTGTAAGTCCAATTAAACCTCTTTTTCTTCCCAGTCTCAGGTATGTCTTTATCAGCAGCATGAAAACAGACTAACATGGTAAATTGATACCAATAGAATGGGGCATTGCTGAAAAAGATACCTGAAAATTTGGAAGTGACTTGGGAACTGGGTAACAAGCAGAGATTGGAACAGTTTGAAGGGCTCAGAAGAAGACAGGAAAATATGGGAAAGTTTGGAACTTCCTAAAGACTTGTTGAATAGCTTTGCCCCAAAATGCTGATAGTGATATAGGCAATAAAATCCAGGCTGAGGCCGGATGCAGTGGCTCACGCCTGTAATCCCAGCACTTCGGGAGGCCCAGGCAGACAGATCACTGAGGTCGGGAGCTCAAGACCAGCCTGACCAACGTGAAGAAACCCCATCTCTACTAAAAATGCAAAATTACCTGGGCATGGTGGCACATGCCTGTAATCCCAGCTACTTGAGAGGCTGAGGCAGGAGAATTGCTTGAATCCAGGAGGCAGAGGTTGCGGTGAGCCAAGATCGTGCCATTTCACTCCAGCCTGGGCAACAAGAGTGAAACTGCATTTCAAAAAATAAAAAAAACAAAAAAAAATCCATGCTGAAGTGGTCTCAGATGGAGATGAGGAACTTGCTGGGAACTGGAACAAAGGTGATTCTTGTTATGTTTTAGCAAAGAGATGGGCAGCATTTTGCCCCTGCCCTAGAGATCTGTGGAATTTTGAACTTGAGAGAGATGATTTAGGGTATCTGACAGAAGAAATTTCTAAGCAGCAAAGCATCCAAGAGGTGACCTGGGTGCACTTAAAGGCATTCAATTTTATAAGGGAAGCAGAGCATAAAAGTTTGGAAAATTTGCAGCCTGACTGAAAAGAAAAACCCAAGCCAGCTGCAGAAATTTGCATAAGTAGCAAGGAGCCTAATGTTCATCCCCAAGACCCCGGGGAAAATGCCTCCAGGCCATGTCAGAGACCTTCACGGCAGCCCCTCCCAGCACAGGTCCAGAGGCCCAGGAGGAAAAAGTGGTTTTGTGGGCCAGGTGCAGGGTCCCCATGCTGTGTGCAGCCTAGGGACTCGGTGCACTGTGTCCCAGCTGCTCCAGCCGTGGCTGAAAGGGGCCAACGTACAGCTCAGGCTGTGGCTTCAGAGGGTGGAACCCCCAAGCCTTGGCAGCTTCCATGTGGTGTTGAGCCTGCAAGTGCACAGAAGTCAAGAATTGAGGTTTGGGGGCCAGGCACAGTGGCTCACCCCTGTAATCCCAGTGCTTTGGGAGGCTGAGGCGGGCGGATCGTGAGGTCAGGAGTTTGAGACCAGCCTGGCCAATATGGTGAAACCCTGTCTCTACTAAAAATACAAAAATTAGCTGGGTATGGTGGCACATGCCTGTAGTCCCAGCTAGTCGGGAGGCTGAGACAGAAGACCTGCTTGAACCCAGGAGGCAGAGGTTGCAGTGAGCTATTGCGCCACTGCACTCCAGCCTGGGTGACACAGCGACACTCCATCTCAGAAAAAAAAAAAGAAAAGAGTTGAGGTTTGGCTGGGCACGGTGGCTCACGCTTGTAATCCCAGCACTTTGGGAGGCCGAGGCAGGCGGATCACGAGGTCAGGAGATCGAGACCATGGTGAAACCCCGTCTCTACTAAAAAGACAAAAAACTAGCCGGGCGTGGTGGCGGGCGCCTGTAGTCCCAGCTACTCGGAGAGGCTGAGGCAGGAGAATGGCGTGAACCCGGGAGGCGGAGCTTGCAGTGAGCCGAGATTGCGCCACTGCACTCCAGCCTGGGTGACAGAGCAAGACTCCGTCTCAAAAAAAAAAAAAAAAAGAATTGAGGTTTGGGAACCTCTGCCTAGATTTCAGAAGATGTATGGAAATGCCTGGATGCCCAGGCAAAAGTTTGCTGCAGGGGTGGGCCCTCATGGAGAACCTCTGCTAGGGCAGTGTGGAAGGGAAATGTGGGGTTAGAGCCCACACACAGAGTCCTTGCTGGGACACCACCTAGTAGAGGTGTGAGAAGAGGGCCACTGTCCTCCAGACCCCAGAATGGTAGTTCCACCAACAGCTTGCACCATGCACATGGAAAAGTTGCAGACACTCAATGCCAGCTTGTGAAAGCAGCCAGGAGGGAGGCTGTACCCTGCAAAGCCACAGGAGTGGAGCTGCCCAAGACCGTGAGAACCCATCTCTTGCATCAGCATGACCTGGATATGAGACCTGGAGTCAAAGGAGATCATTTTTGGGGCTTTAAAATTTGACTCCTCCACTGGATTTTGGACTTGCATGGGCCCTGTAACCCCTTTGTTTTGGCCAGTTTCTCCCATTTGGAACAGCTGTATTTACCCAATACCTGTATCCCAGTTGTATCTAGAAAGTAACTAGTTTGCTTTTGATTTTACAGACTCACAGGCAGAAGGGACTTGCCTTGTCTCAGATGACACTTTGGACTGTGGACTTTGGGGTTAATGCTGAAATGAGTTAAGATTTTGAGGGACTGTTGGGAAGGCAGGATTGGTTTTGAAATGTGAGGACATGAGATTTGGAGGGGCCAGGGGCAGGATGATACGGGGTTTTGCTGTGTCGCCACCCAAATATCAACTTGAATTGTATCTCCCAGAATTCCCACGTGTTGTGGGAGGGACCCAGGGGGAGGTAATTGAGTCATGGGGGCCCATCTTTCCCATGGTATTCTGATGATGGTGAATAAGTCTCATGAGATCTGATGGGTTTATCAAGGGGTTCTGCTTTTGCTTCTTCCTCATTTTTCTCTTCCGCTGCCATGTAGGAAGTGCATTTTGCCTCTTGTCATGATTTTGAGGCCTCCCCAGCCATGCGGAACTGTAAGTCCATTTAAACCTCTTTTTCTTCCCAGTCTCAGGTATGTCTTTTTTTTTTTTTTTTTTGAGACGGAGTCTCGCTCTTTCACCCAGGCTGGAATGCAGTGGCGCGATCTCGGCTCACTGCAGGCTCCGCCCCCCGGAGTTCACACCATTCTCCTGCCTCAGCCTCCCGCGTAGCTGGGACTACAGGCGCCTGCCACCTCGCCCGGCTAATTTTTGTATTTTTAGTAGAGATGGGGTTTCACCTTGTTAGCCAGGATGGTCTCGATCTCCTGACCTTGTGATCCACCCACCTCGGCCTCCCAAAGTGCTGGGATTACAGGCGTGAGCCACCACGCCCGGCCTTCAGGTATGTCTTCATCAGCAGTGTGAAAATGGGCAAATACAGTGAGCCAGGAATAGAGGAGCTGGAAGTAAGTTCAGAGTTGTCACAAAGTGTGGGAGTGCCAGGGGAGAGGAGAATGGGGAGAAAGAGAGCAAATAACAATTATAAAAACTGACTTCAGCTGTGTTGGAGCTCAGAAAATGATACCCCAAAGTATGGCGCTTTGGCATGCTGAGTACTTTAGAGATTAAAAAGCCTCAGAAGCAAAGTCTCTCTGACCTTCTCCTGCCCTCCTGTCTCTCACCTCTCTTTCTCCCCTGAGGAGTCACAGAAACCAAAATTCCTCTTCCCCAAGGTTGGTCAGAGAAACTAGAACTTCTCTCCCCACAGACAAGCCATAAAACCTAGAAAGGTCACTCTCTCTGTTCTCCGTTGAAGACCCTCATTCCAGAAGAGTCCTGCCCCAAACCCAGGAGGAAGGAATGCTGCACAGAGAAGCCAAGAAGGATCTGAACAGAGGGGCCTTGCTGGGTTTCCCCGCTTGGTCCATTACCGTTAGATCATACCCTTTTGTCCAATCACATTCCTGCACTGCTGCCCATTCTTCATCAGACCTAAGCACAGAAACACAGTTTTCTCTGGGTCTTTTAAGACTCTGGTGTCACCTAAAACTTTGATGAGGTACATTTGTTATGCTTTTCTCTTATTAACCTGTATTTTATTATAGGAGTGCCAGCCACAACCCTTATGATGGGTGAGGAAATATATCATACTTTTTTACCTTTACAGCTTTGATTGTGACTGGGAACTGTTGGAAGGATTTGAATAGAGTAGTAATGTGGTTTGACTTACATTTTAACATCATCACTGTGGCTGCTGTGTTAAGAATAGGCCTGAGAGACAAGGATGGAAGCAAGTGAATGTTAGGAGGCTGTTGCAGTAGACCAGAGGAGTAACAATAGAAGTGGTGAGAAGTAGTTGGATTCTGAATATATTTTGAAGCTAGAGTCAACAGGATTTGGAGACACAGTGGATGTGGGATGTGAGAAAAAGAGAAAAAACAGGGTGCCTACAAAGTTTTTGGCCTAAGAATAAACTTTAGAGATTATCCTATAAGAGGATATCTAGAGCTATCATACTCTTTTTTTTTTTTTTTTTTTTTTTGAGATGGAATTTCACTCTTGTCGCCCAGGCTGGAGTACAATGGTGCAATCTAGGCTCACTGCAACTCCCACCTCCTAGGTTCAAGCGATTCTCCTGCCTCAGCCTCCCGAGTAGCTGGGATTACAGGCATGTACCACCACGCCTGGCTAATTTTATATTTTTAGGAGAGACAGGGTTTCCCCATGTTGGCCAGGATGGTCTCAATCTCTTGACCTTGTGATCTGCCCACCTCAGTTTCCCAAAGTGCTGGGATTACAGGCGTGAGCCACCACACCCGGTGAGGCAGAGTCTTACTCTGTCACCCAGGCTGGAATGCCATGGCACGATCTCGGCTCAATGCAACCTCTGCTTCCTGGGTTCAAGCGATTCCACTGCCTCCATCTCCCGAGTAGCTGGGATTACAGGCACGTGCCAGCCACCATGACCGACTAATTTTGTATTTTTAGTAGAGACGGGGTTTCACCATGTTGGCCAGGCTGGTCTCAAACTCCTGAACTCAGTAGTAGAATAGGAGGCATATGGCCTCCCAAAGTGCTGGGATTACAGGCACGAGCCACTGCGCCCGGCCAGTGTTAGATGACTTATTGTGTAACCCTTAAAATTTTTATAGTTGTCTTTTCTTTTAAAATTCTTATTTTTAAAAAATTGGTTTGGTTTTGTTTTTGAGACAGGGTCTCGCCCTATTGTCCAGGGCACGATCTCGGCTCACTGCAGCCTCTACCTCCCAAGTTCAAGCAATCCTCCCACCTCAGCATCCCTAGTAGTTGGGGTACAGGCATGCACCACCACACCTGGCTAATCTTTTTTTATTTTTTGTAGGGATAGGGTTTCACTATGTTGCCCAGGCTGCTCCTGAACCCCTGGGCTCAAGGGATCGTCCCAGGCTGGCCTCCCAAAGTGCTGGGATTACAGATGTGAGCCACCATGCCTGGTCTCCATCTTGGTTCTCACCTCCAAGCTGCCCTTCTTAATCCCTGGGTGTAGGTTGAGCTAACTTTGAGAGGAACTTAGTTTATAGTTTAACTGTGTGTGACTACTTGAGACTGAAACATGACTTCTAAGCACTTAGTCTCCTACAGGCATACCTCCTAGAACTAGAAAGTTAGAGACCCCTGGGCCGGGCGCGGTGGCTCACGCTTGTAATCCCAGCACTTTGGGAGGCCGAGGCGGGTGGATCACGAGGTCAGGAGATCGAGACCACGGTGAAACCCCGTCTCTACTAAAAATACAAAAAATTAGCCGGGCGTGGTGGCGGGCGCCTGTAGTCCCAGCTACTCGGAGAGGCTGAGGCAGGAGAATGGCGGGAACCCGGGAGGCGGAGCTTGCAGTGAGCCGAGATTGCGCCACTGCACTCCAGCCTGGGTGAGAGAGCGAGACTCCGTCTCAAAAAAAAAAAAAAAGTTTCAAAAAAAAAAAAAAAGAAAGAAAGTTAGAGACCCCTTTCCTTTGCCTTGTTACTTCTCTATAAATGTATTGTCCTTCCTCTAAATGGCATAAAAACCCCCAAGCCTCGCTGCCTCTTCGGGGAGTTTCTCTTCTCTATGGATCACCCCCACATTTTGCCACATTAAACTTATAAAATAAAACCTGGGGCCGGGCATGGTGGCTCATGCCTGTAATCCCAGCTCTTTGGGAGGCCGAGGCGGGTGGATCACCTGAGGTCAGGAGTTAGGCCAACACAGCAAAACCCTAGTAGAGGGGAGGAAGAACCTTTTTCCTCCTCAGCAACCCTCTTTAGATATGACCAAGGAAGATCTTCCAGAGGGAGAAGTGATAAGCACAGAGAACACCAACTGGTGAACCCTTCCTGGGGGACAAATTGGGATCTGATTAGGAAATTCCTCATCCCTAGGTTAAGAAACCCTCTGCTCATTTGTCTAGAATTTCAACAGAATGCTTTGTATTTTCCTTTCCTAATGGAAGGGTTTTCCTGGCCCCATTCCACGATTGTACATTGATGGAAGACGGGGCACAGATATCTTGTCTTTTTAGTTCGTACATCTCCAGATCAAAAACAGCCACATCTGAACGTGGTGCAAGCACTGCCTCGCATCATTCCCAAATATAGGGGCTATCGCACGTCACCTAGAGATTCTGAACTTTGAGCTTAATCTTGTAACTGGACAGGATTTGGTGGTTGTCTCTCTTTGTTGGGTATTTTGCATATGGAAAGGAGAGAGAAACTAATATGTATGGTGATAAATAAATAAAAGTGGGCTGGGCATGGTGGCTTACATCTGTAATCCCAGCACTTTGGGAGGCTGAGGTGGGCGGATCACCTGAGGTCAGGAGTTCGAGACCAGCCTGATGAACATGGTGAAAACTCGTCTCTACTAAAAGTACAATAACTAGCTGGGTATGGTGGCGGGCGCCTGTAATCTCAGCTAGTCTAGAGGCTGAGGCAGGAGAATCACTTGAACCTGGGAGGCAGAGATTGCAGTGAGCCAAGATCGTGCCATTGCACTCCAGCCTGGGCAAAAAGAGCAAAACTCAGTCTCAAAAAAAAAAAAAAAAAAAGATAAAAGTGATAATATAGGTATTAGATAGATATTTATCAGATTGATAAAAGTGATTAAACAGGCCAGGCGCAGTGGCTCATGCCTATAATTCCAGCACTTTGGGAAGCCGAGGCGGGTGGATCACTTGCGTTCAGGAGTTCAAGACCAGCCTGGTCAACATGGTGAAACCCTGTCTCTACTAAAAATTCAAAAAAAAATTAGCTGGGCATGATGGCCTGCACCTGTAGTCCCAGCTACTTGGGAGGCTGAGACATAAGAATCACTTGAACTCAGGAGGCAGAGGTTGCTGTGAGCCAAGATTGTGCCACTAGACTCCAGCCTGGATGACAGAACAAGAGTCTGTCTAAATAAATAAATAAAACCTCTGAAAGATAATACAGAAAACTATCTTCATGACCTTGGAGTGAGGAAGGAGTTCTTAAGCAAGTCATTAAATATACTAACAATAAAGGAAAAGATTGTTGTTTTGAGCATTAAAGTTGAAAACATTATTTATTAAGGCACCATTAAAAGGCAAGCTACAAATTTCAATCAAAACCACAATGAGATTCCTCCTTACACCAACTAGGATGTCTAGAATCAAAAAGACAAACAATAACAAGTGTTGGTGAGGATGTGGATTAATCAGGACTGTCATATACTGCTGGTAGGAATTTAAAATGGAAGAGTGGCCATGGAAAACATTTTGAGTTTTGCTTTGTGGCAAGCCACAAAGTAGGAAAAAAAAATATTTGTGTAAGTCATGTAACCCAAAGAAGCTCATATCTAGAATATATAAGAACTCCTAGGCCAGGTGCAATGGCTCACGCCTGTAATCCCAGCATTTTGGGATGCCAAGGTGGGCAGATCACCTGAGGTTGGGAGTTCGAGACCAGCCTGGCCAACATAGTGAAACCCCATCTCTACTAAAAACACAAAAATTAGCGGGGTGTGGTGGTGGGCGCCTGTAATCCCAGCTACAGGCTGAGGCATGAGAATTGCTTGAACCCGGGAGGCAGAGATTGCAGTGAGCCGAGATTGCGCCACTGCACTCCAGCCTGGGTGACAGAGTGACAGAGTGAGACTCTGTTTCAAAAAAAAAAAAAAGAAAAAAAGAAAAGAAAAAAAGTCAAAGAACCCAAAAGAAAAATGGGCAAAGGATTCAAGCAAAATATGATATCCAAAGAGTCAAAAATGTAGAAAAATCCCTCAACCTCATTAGTAATCAAATTAGGTAGAAGTGCAAATAAAAACATAATGAAATATAATACCATTACACATGTTCCAAGTTAGCTGAAATTTTAAAATGTGATAGTGTCAAGAGTTAAAAGCATTTGACATTATCTAGTAAAATTTAAGATTCAACTATTTGTGACCCAGTCATCTCACTCTTACGAACGTGTGCTTGTGTCCACTTGGAGTCACGTACAAGGATGTTCCCAGCAGCAACTGTTTATCAACAATAAAATGGCTACAGTGTCATCTGTTCATACAATACTAAAAATTTGACACTATAGTGAAAATAAATGAAGTATAGCTACAGGCAACAATATATATGAATCTCAAAAACTAATATTAAGTAATGGAAGCCCAGACAAAAGAATACGTGCTGTCTGAAATACTTGTTCATTTATATCAAGTTCAAAGCCAGACAGAACTAAACTTCGATGTTTGGAAAGGCATACATGGGTATTATAACCAGAAAGTAAAGCAAGGAAGTTATTATTGCTAATGTCAATGTAGTAGTTTCCTCTGGGGGCTGGGAAGGGGGTTTGACTGGGAATTGGTACATATGAGCTCTGGGTTGCTGGCAATCTATTTCTAGATCTAGGGAGTGGCTACACTCTTTATATTATCCTAAATTAATGTTTAAACGCTCTTCCTTTAAGAAATGGTTTTCTAAAGTAATCTAAAAAACCCAGAACAACAAAAAACTTCCCAGCAAGGAAAGCCAGAGTTAGAAATTATGGCTGTGAGTGATAAATCTGCTGCTTAGCACAGACATTTGTGTAGGTCTCTTGTCTATTTGTTGACATTTTTGTGGTCACAATGGGAAAGAGAGAGAGCTAAGTAAATGTCATCCATTTCTACAGCATCTCTATGTTTTAAGATGAAGCTTTGTGGTTTGTAATGTATTTCCCCTAAAGGAAATAAAATTTTAAGAGTTAACATGAGAATTCAGAGAATCACCATTTGCAAAATTAATTTTTTAATATTAAAGTGTATATCAAAATAAAATACTTTAAATGTGCCCCTTATATATTTTTAAGTTGACATCTAAAATTTGACATCATAGGCCGGGCACGGTGGCTCACGCCTGTAATCCCAGCACTTTGGGAGGCCGAGGCGGGCGGATCATGAGGTCAGGAGATCGAGACCATCCTGGCTAACAGGGTGAAACCCCGTCTCTACTAAAAATACAAAAAAAATTAGCCAGGCGTGGTGCCGGGGGCCTGTAGTCCCAGCTACTCCGGAGGCTGAGGCAGGAGAATGGCGTGAACCCCGGAGGCGGAGCTTGCAGTGAGCGGAGATCGTGCCACTGCACTCCAGCCTGGGCGACAGAGCGAGACTCCGTCTCAAAAAATAAAATAAAATTAAAATAAAAATAAAATTTGACATCATAAATGTAAATAGTTACAAAGCATGTAATATGTGGCAGATTTGTAAAAAAAGATTGATTTTAAATTAAACATCATTCTTTTTTTTTTTTTTTTGGAAACAGAGTCTCTGTTGTCCAGGCTGGAGTACAATGGCGTGATCTCGGCTCACCGCAACCTCCGCCTCCCAGGTTCAAGCAATTCTCCTGCCTCAGCCTCCCGAGTAGCTGGGATTACAGGTGCGCACCACCATACCCAACTAATTTTTGTGTTTCTTTTTCGAGATAGAGTCTCGCTCTGTCACCCAGGCTGAAGTGCAATGGCGCGATCTCGGCTCACCACAACCTCCGCCTCCCAGGTTCAAGTGATTCTCCTGCCTCAGCCTCCTAAGTAGCTGGGATTACAGGCATGTGCCACCACGCCAGGCTAATTTTGTATTTTTAGTAGTGACAGGGTTTCTCCATGTTGGTCAGGCTGGTCTTGAACTCCCAACCTCAGGTGATCCGCCCGCCTCGGCCTCCCAAAGTGCTGGGATTACAGGCGTGAGCCACTGCACCCGGCCTGAACATCATTCGTATAAATATATTCACTAGAATACATGTAAAAGACAGAGGCCAGAGGCTATCACCTAATTTAAAAATACATGGAAAAGTATTTATTTATTTGGTTGTTTGTTTTTCTGGGTTGGGCAGTGGCTCGCCATGTTGTCCAGGCTGGTCTTGAACTCCTGGGCTCAAGCAATCCTCCCACCTCAAGACTCCCAAAGTGCTGGGATTACAGTCGTGAGACACCACAGCAGCTAAAAAGGTCTTTATTTTAATCAAAGTGTTGTTTTTTAGCATTAAAATTTTGTCATTTTTCCTCCTTGATCTAGTATTTACATTCCACTTTTCTCACAGATTTTATCATGATCTATTTTATGCTTGGATTGATCACCTTTTCCCGTAGAGCCTAAGGAGGGTGTAGCCCTGCCAACAACTTGTTTTCAGCCCAATGAAACGCATTTCAGACTTCTGACCTGCAAAACTAGAAACTAAACTGAAACTACATCCATAAATTTTTTTTTCCAGGAGAAATAACTTTATTTGGACTGAGAGCTGAAGAATGAGAATAGGACCTGAGACAGCATATTGGGCTAAGGAGGAGAGGTGAGGTTCCAAAACAGCAGTCAAAGCTCATCAACCAAACAGATTCTACTTCCCAGCAACCTTGCAGTTAGTGCAACCAACAAAAGGCCTGCTGGGGAATGTATTTGCCGCTAAATTCCCCAAGTATGCCAACATTACAAAAAAGATAGAGGTTTTACATCATAATTAAATTTCCACAAACCTTCCCAATCACAAGTATTATAAGCAGAAGTAAAAAATCACATTTTACAGATCTCAAACTTGTCTTCAACATTTAGTTCATCACCTTCAAAAAATAGCTCCCTTGCTAAACTCATTAGCTATATGATCTATCCAAGCAGCAAGAAGATGGCCAGGCCATAGCAATTCTCTTCCCATTTTCCGTAGCCGCTCAGGGCTGAACAGCAGGGTGAGGCTCAGGTGGGGGTAGGGGTGGGGAGCACAAGAGCTACTCTCCCCCAGTACAACATGGCATCTGAAGCTTGATGGGAGAGCAGAACTGGTGAGACTTGAGGGAAGGGTCCAGGGCCTGTATTCAGTCAGAATCACTGATGGAAGAGGAGGAGGAAGAGGAGGAGGAATGTTTGCCATGCTTGTAGTGCTTGTGCATCTTTTTATGAGCTTTCTTCATTTTCTTCTGCATCTTGTCCACTACCATTGCTGGTCCGACCATGCCAGGAGCCAAGGGATTCACAGGAGGCATTCCAGGGGCAGGTGGTGGGTATGGAGAAGGTAGGGACCTGAGGGTTGGCATCCTGGATACCCTGGCTGTGGCACAGGTTGAGGGGGCCTACCTGGGGGGAAAGCTGGATTGCCCTGGGGAGCTCCTTGGGGAGGAGGACAGGGGCCTGGGGGAAAGGGTAGGTTGATAAGTGGTGGGTGGGCAGGATTGGAACCTCCAGGGTACCCGATGATGGGGGGATATGGATTTGGCCCTGGCTGCCAGGCATTGAAATTCCACATGTTTAGGTGTGTCCTCCAGCCTGCAGAACCACCACGACTTCCACATGAGAAATGTCTCTCTTCTGGCCGGGTGCAGGGGCTCACGCCTGTAATCCCAGCACTTTGGGAGGCCGAGGCAGGTGGATCATGAGGTCAGGAGTTCAAGACCATCCTGGCCAAGATGTTGAAACCCTGTCTCTTTCCACCGCCGCCTGGGCTTGATGCGTTCTCCCCATAAAATATGTTTTTTAAAAAAGAAATCACGGCCGGGCACAGTGATTCACACCTGTAATCCCAGCACTTTGTGAGGCCGAGGTGGGCAGATCACTTGAGGTCAAGAGTTCGAGACCATCCTGACCAACATGGTGAAAGCCCATCTCTACTAAAAATACAAAAATTAGCCAGCCGTGGTGGCACATGCCTGTAATCCCAGCTACTTGGGAGGCTGAGGCAGGACAATTGCTTGAACCTGGGAGGCAGAGGTTGCAGTGAGCTGAGATGAGATCGCACCATTGCACTCCAGCCTGGGCAACAAGAAAGAAACTCCATCTCAAAAAAAAAAAAAGAAAAGAAATCACTTGTCATCCTAAAGGTCTTGACAGCACATTCCAGACTCAGTAATCATTACAATTATTAATGGTACATAATTAGATGAAAACAATAATGATGAAAATTTTGATAAATTATTATTAAACAAAAAAGGAAATGAAGCTCAATTAAATGGATGTCATGTAGAAGTCTTTTTTTTCTTTTTCTTTTTCTTTTTTTTTCTGAGACAAAGTCTCACTCTCTTGCCCAGGCTGGAGTGCAGTGGTGCAATCTTGGCTCACTGCAACCTCCACCTCCCAGGTTCAACCAGTTCTCCCGCCTCAGCCTCCCAAATAGCTGGGATTACCTGCACGCACCACCACGCCCAGCTAATTTTTGTATTTTTAGTAGAGGCGGAGTTTCACCATGTTAACCAGGCTGGTCTCAAACTCCTGATCTTGTGATCCACCCGCCTCAGCCTCCCAAAGTGCTGGGATTACAGGTGTGAGCCACAGCACCTGGCCTTTTTTCTTTTCTTCTTATAATTAGTTCATATATGCAAGGTTGAATAGTTAGAATTTATTGCTAGAATGGGCTAGGATTCATATCAATTATATTCCTGTCTTTTTGTCTAATAGGTATAAGTGACATATATGAATAAGTAGATAGAGATTGGGGTGGGTGCAGTGGCTCACGGCCTGTAATCCCAGCACTTTGGGAGGCCAAGGCAGGTGGATCGTTTGAGCCCAGGAGTTCAAGACCAGCCTGGCCAACATGGCAAAACCCTGTCTCTACAAAAAAAATACAGAAATTAGCCGGGCATAGTGGTGGGCACCTGTAGTCCCCCCACTTGGGAGACTGAGGCAGAAGGATGACTTGAGTCCAGGAGGTGGAGGTTGCAGTGAGCTGTGATTGTGTCCCACACTCTAGCCTGAGCAACAGAGTAAGACCTTGTATCAAAAAAAGAAAAAGTAGATAGAAAGGGAAAAGATCTCGTTATAGTAATTTCACTGAATTTTTTTTTTTTGAGTCTCACTCTGTCACCTAGGTTGGAGTGCAGTGGTGAAATCTCGGCTGACTGCGCACTCCACCTCCCAGGTTCAAGAGATTCTGCTGCCTCAGCCTCCTGAGTAGCTGGGATTGTAGGCAATGAGCCACCATTGCCCGGCCAATTTTTTTATTTTTAGTAGAGACAGGGTTTCACCATGCTGGCCAGGCTGGTCTCAAACTCCTGAATTCGTGATCCCCTGCCTTGGCTTCCCAAAGTGCTGGGATTACAGGCTTGAGCCCAGCTGGAGGCAAGCCTTTCTTTCGCAAAGCTTGAGGAGGCGATTGTGAAAGGGGAGGTGAAAAGGAAGAAACAACCTACAACCTGACTGCTTCACTCTCTTCACACCCAGGGGCAGTTTTGGGAAAATGCCTTTGGAAGTTGAGTTTATGAATTATTTTCCTTAAAATTATTCATGCCAGCTGGGCGCAGTGGCTCACGCCTGTAATCCCAGCACTTTGGGAGGCTGAGGAGGGTGGATCAAGAGGTCAGGAGTTCGAGACGAGCCTGACCAACCTGGTGAAACCCCATCTCTACTGAAAATACAAAAATTAGCTGGGCGTGGTGGCGCATGCCTGTAATCCCAGCTACTCGGGAGGCTGAGGCAGGAGAACTGGTTGAACCCGAGAGCAGAAGGTTGAGGTGAGCTGAGATCGTGCCATTGCACTCCAGCCTGGGCAACAAAAGCGAAACTCCATCTCAAAAAAAAAAAAAAAATCCATGCCAGGCCAGGTGCGGTGGCTCATGCCTGAAATCCCAGCATTTGGGGAGACTGAGGTGGGTGGATCATTTAAGGTCAGGAATTTGAAACCAGCCCTGGCCAACATGGTGAAACCCATCTCTACCAAAAATACAAAAATTAGCCGGGCATGGTGGTGAGCACCTGTAATGCCAGCTACTTGGGAGACTGAGGCAGGAGAATCTCTTGAACCTGGGAGGTGGAGCCGAGATCTCGCCACTGCACTCCAGCCTAGGCAACAGAGTGAGACTCTATCTCAAAGAAAAAAAAAATCCATGCCATTGTGGTAGGCTGAATAATCATCCCCAAGTTGTCCACATCCTAATCCCATTAATGTTACTTTATGTGGCAGAAGAAGCTTTGCATACATGATTAAATTAAGGATCTCGAGATGGGTGGGAGATTATCCTGGATTGTCTGTATGGGCTCAGTGTAATTAATCACAGAGTCCTTATAAGAGGGAGGCAGGAGATCAGAGGGACACAGTGTGATGTGCTGATGGAGGCAGAGAAATTTATAGATGCGTTGCTGTGGCCTTCAGAGAGGAAAGAGGAGGTGGTGAGCCAAGGAAAGCAAGGAGTGCAGCTCTGAAAACTACAAAAGACAGGAACAGGATTCTTCTCTAAGCTTCCAGAGGCAGCATGGGCGTGCCAGCACCCTGGCTGCTGCCGGGTGAAACCTATTTCAGACTTCCGACCTCCAGAACCGTAAAGTCATAAATGTGTGGTTTTTTTTGTTTGTTTGTTTGTTTGTTTTGAGACAGAGTCTCGCTCTGTCGCCCAGGCTGGAGTACAGTGGCGCGATCTCGGCTCACTGCAAGCTCCGCCTCCCGGGTTCACGCCATTCTCCTGCCTCAGCCTCCCGAGTAGCTGGGACTACAGGCGCCCGCCAACATGCCCGGCTAATTTTTTGTATTTTTAGTAGAGACGGGGTTTCACCGTGTTAGCCAGGATGGTCTCGATCTCCTGACCTCGTGATCCGCCCGCCTCGGCCTCCCAAAGTGCTGGGATTACAGGCTTGACCCACCGCGCCCGGCCTAAATGTGTGTTGTTTAAAGCTACCAAGATTGTGGTAATGTGTTACAGCAGCAATAAGAATTTAATACTCCCATTTCTCTCTTGGGAAGTCTTTTTGTACTTACATTAACATAGACAATAACACATCTGTTAATACAGGCAATATGGAACCCACTGTTCTGTTTGTAAAGTGACCATTTTTCCAGTTTAAAAAAAAAAAAGTCTAGGATACCTCATCCTTTTTTTTTTCTTTTGAGACAGGGTCTTGCTTTGTCATCCAGGCTGGAGTGTAGTAGCTCCATCACGGCTCACTACAGTCTCACCCTCTCCATACTCAGGTGATTCTCCCACCTTAGCCTCCCAAGTAGCTGGGACTATAGGCATGAACCACCATGCCTGATTAATTTTTGTTTTTTGTTGGTTTTTTTTTTTTGAGATGGAGTTTTGCTCTTGTCACCCAGGTTAGAGTGCAATGGCGCAATCTCGGCTCACCACAACCTCCGCCTCCTGGATTCAAGCGATTCTCCTGCCTCAGCCTCCCGAGTAGCTGGGATTACAGGCAATTTTCGTATTTTTTTGTAGAGATAGCATTTCATCATGTTGGTCAAGATGGTCTCTAACTCCTGGGCTCAAGCAATCCACCCACCTCGGCCTCCGAAAATGCTGGCCTTACAGGGGCAAGCCGCTGCACCCAGCTACCTTATCCTTTCTTTCAAATCGTCCCCACCTCCCACACATCCCAGAAGGCTAATGAGGAGAGAGACGTTTGATCAGCACATCTGATTTTCTGCAAGATTACAACCTGTTCAGTTTCTGTAACCCTCGGGTCTCCTGGATATTATAAAACATTCTGTACTGTGGGGCCCCACAAGGTGATCCACTCCTATAATGCTAATACTTTGGGAAACTGAGGTAGAAGAAACGCTTGAGGCCAGGAGTTTGAGGCTACAGTTAGCCACGATCACACCTTCCACTCCAGCCTGGAAGACAGGGCGAGTCCCTGTCTCTTAAAATATATATATATATAGCCGGCCGCACTGGCTCACGCCTGTAATCCCAAGATTTTGGGAGGCAGAGGCAAGCAGATCACCTGAGGTCAGGAGTTTGAGACCAGCCTGGCCAACATGGTGAAAACCCATCTCTACTAAAAATACAAAAATTAGCCAGGTGTGGTGGCGCATGCCTGTAATCCCAGCTACTCAGGAGGCTGAGGCAGGAGAATCATTTGAACCCAGGAGGCGGAGGTTTCAGTGAGCTGAGATCGAGCCACTGTGCTCCAGCCTGGGCAGCAAGTGCAGAACTCCATCTCAAAAAAAAAAAAAAAAAAAGTAAGCCTGGCGTGGTGGCTCACACCTGTAATCCCAGCACTTTGGGAGGCCTAGGCGGGTGGATCACTTGAGGTCAGGAGTTCAAGACCAGCCTGGCCAACATGGTGAAACCCTGTCTCTACTAAAAATACAAAAAAATTAGCTGGGCGTGGTGGTGTGCGCCTGTAATCCCAGCTACTCGGGAGGCTGAGGCAGGAGAATCTCTTGAACCCAGGAGGTGGAGGTTGCAGTGAGCTGAGATCACACCATTGTACTCCAGCCTGGGCAACAAGAGGGAAACTCCATCTCAAAAATAATAATAATAATAATAATAATAATAATAATAATTTTAAAATAATTAATATTTTTAGAAAGGAATTCTGCACTTGGGGTCTTATTTTCCTTATTTTTCAGTTGAAGAGACCTGATTGCATGATTTCTAAAGACATTTCCAATTCTAAGAAATTATAATTCTATTTTCTGCCAATGATGGGCATTTCTTGAACTTTATAAAAAATGCAGAAAATAGTCTTCACTCCATCTCCTGAGAACTAAAAAAGGTACAGGGTCCTCTCTCCCTAGGACCACTAACATGAGAGGCTCTCGCTGATGAGGGACTTTAGTCATAGGATGGATTCTTATGTATTTAGGATGGTGACTTCCTCACTTGGAAAGTCTATGTGTACATTCCTATTCAAAATATCTGGAAAGCAGACCACAAGATGTATGGAACAAATGGCAGAACACAGAAACCAGAAACACGGAGAAAAGTAATCTCAGTTCCAGAGAAGGCATAGGCTATCCGCCCTTACTAGAACAATCCTCCCACACCGCACCCCTCACCTGTCTCATTCCTGCTTATTCTTCAGCTTGCAACTTGAGTGTCACTTCTGGGAATTCTTAATTCAGCCCAAAGATTAGGTTAGGTTCCCACAACCTGACTGTGCTTTGTCACATTCACCTCCTAATGAAGGGCAGGCAGTATTGCTCTCCCTCACTAAGCTGCAAGCCTGGGAAGGGCAGGGAGTGTGGTTGTCACATTCATCCTGTTCCCAGCGCAGGGCCTGCCACTCAGTGGGTGCCCGACAGATTCGCATTTAATGAAGGCCCCTCTGCTGGCCTTCAGATTTCAGTGCTTATAGAATAATTATTTCTGTCCCCTGCCACTCAGCCCTGTACTCTGCTTTGTGATGGAAAAGAGGAAACCAGGAATAAGAAAATGTGCCCCACAGATTTTGCCAAAACCATAATCTGTTAGATAAATTGCTGAGAGGGAAAACACTAGAATACTTCAAACAGGAATTCCATTCAACACAAAATACTTAAATATACATACTCTGGGAAAGTACATCACATATCACCACAGAGCAAATGCTGTTGGATCGCCATTATTTAAGGAATATCTCATACTCAGTTTCTGGATTTCTGCAACAACTGGTAAAGGGGAAAATATCACATTTCTTAAATTTATACATGTATAGGCTGGGTCTAGTGGCTCACACCTGTAATCCCAGGACTTTGGGAGGCCAAGAGGGGAGGATCACTTGAGGTCAGGAGTTTGAGACCAGCCTGGCCAACATGGTGAAACCCCGTCTCTACTAAAAATACAAAAAAATTAGCCGGGCTTGGTGGCGGGAGCCTATAATCCCAACTACTTGGGAGGCTGAGACAAGAGAATCACTTGAACCTGGGGGGCGGAGGTTGCATTGAGCCGAGATTGTGCCACTGCACTCCAGCCCGGGTGACAGAGCAAGACTCTGTCTCAAAAAAAAAAATAAAAAGATAAAAATAATAATAAAAGAAATTTATACATATATAATTGAATAAGCACAGAATATCTCTGAAAAGATATACCAGAAACTGAGAATTAGCCAAGCCACACCCACACACTTTACTGTCTACATTAGCTTGACTTTGCTATTCCACTGTCTTTACCAACAAGACTTTAGTATTTCAGGAAGCCCTTGCCCCAAAAGTAAAAGCTGTAATGGGAATGTTTAATGGGTACAAAAAAATGGAATGAATAAAATGTAGTATTTGATAGCACAACAGCATGACTCTAATCAATAATAATTTAGTGTGCATTTTAAAATAACTAAAAGTACAATTGTATTATAATTATTTTTTCTTGAAACAGAGTCTCACTCTGTCACCCAGGCTAGAGTGCAGTGGCTCAGTCTTGGCTCACTGCAATCTCTGCCTCCCAGGTTCATGCAATTCTCCTGCCTCAGCCTCCTGAGTAGCTGGAATTACAGGCTCCTGCCACCACGCCCGCCTAATTTTTGTATTTTCAGTAGAGATGGGGTTTCGCCATGTTGGCCAGGCTGGTCTCCAACTCCTGACCTCAAGTGATCCACCCACCTCAGCCTCCCAAAAATTCTGGGATTACAGGTGTGAGCCACTGTGCCTGGCCTAATTGTATTGTTTGTAACACAAAGGATAAATGCTTGAGGTCATAGATATCCCATTTACCCTGATGTGATTATTACTGAAAGGGTGACTCTGTAGGCTCAGACTCAGACCACGCCACACCGGTTGCAATCAAGAGATCTTTATTGGAGGAGTACGAGGGAGAGCCGAAGCGGAAGAAAAAAGAGAGCGAGGGCTCTGCAGCCTCCGTCTTTTATGCCTAGGGACGTTACGTGGGGGTCGCTGGTTGGCTGAGGGGCTGGGTCTAGGCTGAGGCGGGAAGGCGTGACCTCTGATTGGCTCCTTTTGGCGGGCCTGTGTTGGGGAGGAAGAAGAACCCGGAACCAGCGCCATTAGGGTGCTCCTGTTACCTAACATTCCTCCCTTTTTTGTTTTTTAAGAAGTGGGGAGGTGGGCGTCGCTGTTCGTCTGGCTACTTCCTGCTGAACGGGGGCGTCGTGGGGAAGGGATATTGGAGGACTATAGGGGCAGAGCAGCAGCAGGAGGCTAAAGAAGACGGCGCTGAAGGTGAACACTTCCCGGGGTGTGAAGTCTAAAAATGTCATCTATGGACGCAAGCCATCCGTATGGCAGGGAAGGATCTGCTATGAGCCACGTATCTTCTTGGAGGGCCTGGAGGAAATCCAAGAAATTACAGGTCCTGGAGGTGGAGGCCATGGGTAGGTGAGTCCTGGTCATCTTCTTTGGTTGCTAGGAGTTGGTAGTGCCTAATGAGAAGCTGGTTAAAAGTCTGGTTAGATAAGGAGGAGATTTGTTGTCGCATGAACTTTATTAGGCAAGGGAGGAGAATACACAAGGCCGCTATGCCTAAGAGGGGTCCGAGAAACGGTAGGACCCAAGCTAAAAGAGGCATTTTTAGAGTGTCCCAGGAGAAGGAACGAGAATCTGAGATGCGTTGTCTGATCTCAGAAGCCTTGTCCTGTATACGCTGGGCAGCATCTCGCACTATCCCTGACTGATTAGTGTAAAAACAACACTCTTCCCCTAAGAAGATGCAGAGTCCTCCTTTTTCAGCAGTGAGGAGGTCTAGGCCTCGGCGGTTTTGCAGAGTCACTGCTGCTAAAGAGTCTATTTGAGATTGTAAAGTAAGAATAGATTTTGTTATTTCCTGTAAACTGTCTGAGAAATCTTTTGAGAGGGTGTGGTAGTAGGATAATGACGTGGACAAGCCGGCTATTCCAGTCCCTGTGGCAGTGGCTATTTCTAATCCTATAAGTAGGGGTATTAGTTGCACGGCTCTTTGCTGATGGACTTGAGCTTTGAGGGGTACTGATAAGGTCTGATTCCCTGGGGCAATGTCAATGTGGGGGCTTAGAAAGACTAAGGTGCAGGTGCCTGTCCAGTTAGTGGGGAGGCAGATATAGGTTGACATTCCACATAAGAAGAATATGCCTTGGCTGGGTAGACAGAACTCGTTATGTATGTTAAAAAGGTGTGTGAGTTTGTTGTTTTCATTCTCCCATACTCCTAGAGTACTTGCTAAGGTGGCTCCAGTGAGCGGCTGGAAAGGGGTGTCGGGAGTAAACTGAGTGGCTCCCTGTGTTTTATTTTCCCATTGGAGGAAAAAACGTTTTGTATCTACTAGGAGCCATTCGAGAGAGCAATTGAAAGAGGGGATGAGAAGGCACTCACTAGTGGGAGCGCTGCTGCAGGGAGTCCAGGGGTGAATGGTCATGCAGGGAGTATGTCTGCCATTACAGAACCCAGACTGTTTGTTGAGTAGGGAGGAGGTGATGATTTTGGGGGGCTCAGAGAAGCGGACAGGCTGGTTGAATGGAGCTGTTTGGGTGACTTGAAAGCTAGCATGATCCACTGGGGCTTGAAGTTGTAAGGTGTAATTACACTGATGTGGTGGTAGGTGCCCTGAAGGCAGGCCAGATGACAGGTTGCATTGTATGCATAAAGGGGCTTGGAAAGTTAAAATAGCATTTGTGGTTACAGGGCTGTGTATGGGCTTTGTTTTTTTTTTTTTTTTTTTTTGAGACGGAGTCTCGCTCTGTCGCCCAGGCTGGAGTGCAGTGGCGCAATCTCAGCTCACTGCAAGCTCCACCTCCCGGGTTCACGCCATTCTCCTGCCTCAGCCTCTCCGAGTAGCTGGGACTACAGGCGCCCGCCACCACGCCCGGCTAATTTTTTTTTGTATTTTTAGTAGAGACGGGGTTTCACTGTGGTCTCGATCTCATGACCTCATGATCCGCCCGCCTCGGCCTCCCAAAGTGCTGGGATTACAAGCGTGAGCCACTGCGCCCGGCCTGGGCTTTTTATTGTTTGTGTAATGGGTGATGTTGGAAATGTAAGAAAGCAAAAGTTGGGTTGCACGTCGTGTCATGGTGTTTTTGGTCGTATCAGAGATGGGGAAGTCGGCTAACGACTGCATGTTTAGAAGTTGGAAAGGGTCTTTTCCTTCATAACGAGGGTGGTAGGTCAAGTTGGTGAAGACCTAGTTTTTTTTGCGGGAATGGGAGTGGCAACATAGCCAGAGGTTGATAGAGAGATACACAGCCAACAGTCATTTGCCAGGGAAGGATTGGACTGGTTTAACAGAGTGTGAGTTAAGTTGAGAGTCTTGTAGAGGTAATTAGGAGCTAGTGGAAGGGGAGAGGTGGTTGTATGAGGTGTTGAAGGAAGTAGGAGGGACACATAGGCAAAGAGTAAAAAGGAAGGTAAAGAGGGTGCTCTGGAAAACGAGACCATTTTATCTAGTATGAGTTCTTTCACTGATCTTTTTAAGGAGGAAGCGGTCGTTCCTCAGGATTAGTGGTAGGAGCCTTTTAGTCTGGGATGTTTCTTTCTGAAATAGGAGATGCAAGTCCTCTAATTGTTCACAGGTGTCTTGGGATTCCTGAGCTGATGATCCCTGACTATGAGAGGGCCAGAGGTGGAGACAGCGCCCCAATACTCCTGCAGAACCGAGAAAGTAGCTCCGGTATTAAGGAGGAAAATGACGAGACGCCCATCAACTGTAAGAGGCACCCTGGGCTCCTGCGTGGTGATGGTGTGTGTCGGGGAAGAGGTCCTAGGGCCCCATCAGTCGTAGGCTGCTAACCTAATGAGATCGGCTTCAGGACGGGGGTCTGGCCCAGCTCCCCCCAGGGAGCTGGGGCAGTCGGTCGCCCAGTGGCCGGATTGTTGGCACTTGGGGCACGGTCTTTTGGGTGGCCTGGGATTAGGACACTCACGAGCCCAATGACCTTTGTTCCCACATTTAAAGCAGGGTCCAGGGGGTTGGCGGTGAGTGGTGGACATAGAGGCATGGCATCTGATAGGCTGGGTTGGGGCCTTGAAGGCCTGAGCCAACATCTGGCACTTTTGCCTCCTTGCCTGCTCATAACGGTTGTGGTAGACTTTGAATGCGGTGGCGAGGATCTCGGTCTGCGGGGTAAAGGGACCTCTGTCTAGCTTTTTTAGTTTGGCCCGAATGTCTGGGAAGCTTTGTGCGAAGAAATGGGACATGAGAAGTTGCCTGCCGTTGGGGGCTTCGGGGTCTATGTTGGTGTATTGTTGGAGTGCCTGTGTAAGGCGGGCGAGGAAGGTGGATGGGTTTTCATGTTTTTCCTGAATGATTTCGTGAAGTTTTTCAAAATTGACTGCCTTTTGGGCTGCCTTGCGGAGACCTGTTATTAAACAGGTGGCGAAGTGGTCTTGGGCCAAGACACCGTTCTGGGAGTTATAGTCCCAGCCAGGGTCGTGTTCGGGGACTGCCTGCGCCCCGATGGGTAGGGCTGGGGTTGTTTGGTGAACCTGATCTGCATAAGTACGGGCCTGCTCCCAGACTCGCCTACGTTCCTCAGGGAGGAGGGTGTTGGAAAGAATCATATAGATATCATGGAAGGTAAGACTGTAAGCTTGGATAAGGTATTGGAATTCTTTGATGTATGAAGCTGAATTGGAGGTATATGAGCCTAGGCGTCTTTCGATCTGTGAAAGATCTGCCATGGAGAAGGGCACATGGACGCGAACAATACCCTGGGCACCTGCAACTTCCCTGAGGGGAGCTAGGACGGGGAGATGGGACTGGGAGCGGGTGTCCGGGGGGCTGGGCAGCAGAGCAGATGGGGGTTTAGGGGAAGTCGGAGGAGCCGGGGAGGAAGTGGGGGCGGGGATCATTGACGGCGGCGCGGTGGCGGAAGGGCGAGGTTGGGGATGGTGATATGGTGGCGGTTCATCAGCAGGGTCAAAATTGGAAGTAGAGGGAAGGGGAGAGGGTTGGGAAAGGCTTTGGAGCGGAGGGCAGCCACGACATGTCGGGGTTGGGGTCGACAGGACACACAGAGGTGAGGCTTATCCTTTAATAGGAAAAAGCCAGAAATATAGCGGATCTCTGCCCATTTTCCCGTGAGCTCACAATATTTGTAAAGATCCGAGTCACGGCACCAATGAAAGGGTGACTCTGTAGGCTCAGACTCAGACCACGCCACACCGGTTGCAGTCAAGAGATCTTTATTGGAGGAGTCCGAGGGAGAGCCGAAGCGGAAGAAGAAAAAGAGCGAGGGCTCTGCAGCCTCCGTCTTTTACGCCTAGGGACGTTACGTGGGGGTCGCTGGTTGGCTGAGGGGCTGGGTCTAGGCTGAGGTGGGAAGGCGTGACCTCTGATTGGCTCCTTTTGGCGGGCCTGTGTTGGGGAGGAAGAAGAACCCGGAACCAGCGCCATTAGGGTGCTCCTGTTACCTAACAATTACACATCGCATGCCTGTATCAAAATATCTCATGTATCCCATATACCTACTCTGCACTCACAAAATAAAATTTTTTTAAAAACTTTTTATTTCCATAGGTTATTGGGGCACAAGTGGTATTTGGTTACACGAGTAAGTTCTTTAGTGGTGATCTGTGAGATTTTGGTGCACCCACCACTCGAGCAGTATACACTGAACCCAATTTGTAGTTTTTTATTCCTCTCTCCCTTCCCACCCTTTCCCCCCAAGTCCCCAAAGTCCTTTGTATCATACTTATGCCTTTAATTGTTTTTTAATTTAAAAAACTTTTTAAATTAAACTTTTAAATAATGTGATTGTTCATTTCAGGAATATCCAGACAACGTATTTTAAATTGCTTAGCTTTCCAGTACACAGTTATCAAATGATTATTCATGCTCGAAAACTTTTTTAAGCCCTCACCTTGCTAAATCATGATCCGTACCCAAACTTAATCAGAGCCCTTCACTGAAAGACCCACCTTAATCCAACCTAGAACCTCATAAATATCCTCCCTTTGCCCTCCCCTCCCAGATGCTGCTCAAGTTCCGCAAGGCAGTGTGCTCCCTTGCTGTGACATGAATAAACTCAGCTTTGCCTGTCTGTGAGATTTCGGGTGGTATATTTCAGGGCGCTGAGATTTGGCAAAAGTAATAGTATAGGTTCATCTGAGGAGGGAACTGAGAGAAGAAGTGTGGAAGGTGTCTTTTTGGACCTTTGAATTTTTACGTGGGCATGTATTGTCTATTTGAAAATAAATGCTAAAACAAAACAAAAAGTTTAAACGCAGGACACCATTGTGTAAGCTCCTTTCTGACCAGAAGGTGTCGCCTCCACCTTTCCTGGGGCTGGGGAAGGGGAAAACTGTAGAGAGGCGAGACAGGTCCCAGTGAAACAGCAGGGGCCTAGATTGAGAGTGGAAATTTTACCTCCTGGCAAGAAAGGTCCAGAATCTCTCTTCACAATAATAGCTAATATTTATTGAATACATATTAAATGCCAATTAAGATTTTTAAAACAGGCCAGGCACAGAGGCTCAAGCCTGTAATCCCAGAACTTTGGAAGGCTGCGACCAGTGGACAGCTTAAGTCTAGGAGTTTGAGAAAAGCCTGGGCAATATGGTGAAACCCTGTCCCTATTTTTTAAAAATAAAAAATGAAAGATTTTAAAACAGCATTCTTCTTTTTTTCTTTTTTTTTTTTTTTTTTTTGAGACGGAGTCTCGCTTTTTTACCCAATCTGGAGTGCAGTGGCGTGATCTCGGCTCACTGCAACCCCCACCTCCCAGGTTCAAGCAAACCTCCTGCCTCCCAAGTAGCTGAGATTACAGGTGTGCGCCACCACTCCTGGCTAATTTTTATATTTTTACTAGAGATGGGGTTTCACCATGTTGGCCAGGCTGGTCTCAAACTCCTGACCTCAAAGTGATCCACCTGCATCAGCCTCCCAAACTGCTGAGATTACAGGCATGAGCCACTGCACCCAGGTTTAATACAGCATTCCTAAGGTAAAATTAGTATACAATAACAGCACATATTGGCCGGGCACGGTGGCTCACGCCTGTAATCCCAGCACTTTGGGAGGCCGAGGTGGGCGGATCACGAGGTCAGGAGATGGAGACCATCCTGGCTAACACGGTGAAACCCCCTCTCTCTAAAAATACAAAAAATTAGCCGGGCGCGGTGGTGGGCGCCTATAGTCCCAGCTACTCAGGAGGCTGAGGCAGGAGAATGGCGTGAACCCGGGAGGCGGAGCTTGCAGTGAGCCGAGATCGTGCCACTGTACTCCAGCCTGGGCAACAGAGCAAGACTGTCTCAAAAAAAAAAAAAAAAAGGTTTAAGGAAGAAGCCAAATCGTGAGTTTTGGGAGGAAAGGATGATCATCATCTTTAAAAGGACTTTTGGTTTCCAAAGAAATATGTATAGAACTAAATGCACAGATTTTCTTTTTTTTCCATTTTAATTTTTTTAGCCAATTCCCAAAGCTCTAAATCACATTTTCCCTTAGATTTAAACTCTAGAAAAACAGTATTATTATTATTATTTATTATTATTTTTTGAGACAGGGTCTCGCCTCGTTGCCCAGGCTGGAGTGCAGTGGCGCAATCTCAGCTCACTGCAACCTCCACCTCCAGTGTTGAGGTGATTCTCCTGCCTCGGCCTCCCAAGGGGCTGGGACTACAGGCCCGTGCCCCACACCTGGCTAATTTTTGTATTGTTAGTAGAGACGGGTTTCACCATGTTGGCCAGGCTGGTCTTGAACTCCTGACCTCAAGTGATCTGCCCACCTCGCACTCCCAAAGTGCTGGGATTACAGGCGTGAGCCACCGTGTCTGGTCTAGGAAGACATTCTTATCTTCTCTAGTTCACCCTCTACCACCATCTCCTCTCCGGAGAGCCCCCTAAATGGCTAACCAAAACAGCTAAACCACCTTTCTTCCCCCTATGACCTTGCCCATGCAACGCCTCCTCTGAGTGATTGTTCCTATCCCATCTCCTTGCAAAGGTAGTAGAAAGTATTACAGCTGAGGTTCAGACATATTCATCTGTTACCCATATACTAGTCAGAGAAATTAAATTATTTGATTGAATGAGTTCTGCTTCAAGCGACAGAAGAATGTTCCACCCTCCAGTAATGTCATAGAGGACTAATTGAGTCTCTTTCCAGCTTCTATCCTGAAAAGCGTATAATCAAACAAAAAAATAGAAGACATTGTGATACTCAGAAGCTCATTACATACATAGAGGATACTTGACCTCTCTCTATACACAAAAAAACTCACAAATGCACAATGGGATTATTAACAGTGTTATCTCACAGGTGTAGAATCAGGTAACCTTTACTTTCATCTTAGTATTTTCATATAACAAAGATGTATTATGTAAAAATATTAGGAAAAATCAATCTATTTTCAATCTGATAGAAAAAAAGTATTGTTTAATACCAAGATTAGCTTTTTCTTCTGTAAACTATTTTCAAGAGTTTAGGACAGGCTGGGCACAGTGGCTCACACCTGTAATCCCAGCACTTTGGGAGGCTGAAGTAGGCGGATCACCCGAGGCCAGGAGTTTGAGACCAGCCTGGCCAACATGGCGAAACCCCATCTCTATTAAAAATACAAAAAAATTAGTTGGGCGTGATGGCATGTGCCTGTAATCCCAGCTACTCAGGAGGCTGAGGCACAAGAATCGCTTGAACTTGGGAGGCAGAGGCTGCAGTAAGCTGACATCATGCCACTGCACTCCAGCCTGGGCAACAGAGCCAGATCCTGTTTCAAAAAAAAAAAAAAAAAAGCTTAAGACAAAAAGGGAAAGCTCACTTTCTATCAAAAATAAGCTTCCAAAAGACAATAACAGGGCTGAGTGTGGTGGCTCATGCCTGTAATCCCAGCACTTTGGGAGGCTGAGGCGGGCAGATCACCTGAAGTCAGGAGTTTGAGACCAGCCTGGTCAACATGGTGAAACCCTGTCTCTACTAAAAATACAAAAGTTAGCCAGGCGTCATGGTGGGCGCCTATAATCCCAGCAACTCGGGAGGCTGAGACAGGAGAATCGCTTGAACCTAGGAAGCGAGCCACTCAACCTCCGCCACTACCCTCCAGCCTGGGCAACACAGCGAGACTCTATCTCAAAAAAAGACAATAACAGTAACTCGAAAGAGGCTCCTCTTAACTTCTGCCACCCTAACCCATAACTCCACCCATTTCTCCGCTGGACTTACCTCATTCACAGGGATCAGAATACTGAATTGTTGCCTGTTCATCTGTAAAATGAAATAAGACATATTATTACTTTGAGGGCCTCCTATATTCAGAGGGAAAATGCTTCAGAAAAGCTACTGCTTGAGCCCTTTCCAGAGAATCTCTACAGGTTATGAGCATATTCAGAATTACAAGAAAGTTTCAATCACTAATATTTGTACATTGTGACAAACTGTTAATCATAGCAAAAATAATAGAAATAGCCCTTTGAGAACAATGGTTCACATTGTTCTCTTATCATATAAAATGTCTCTAGTGTACGCAACTTAAAATTGACACACAACTGAATTAAAATATTTTAGGAGATTAGATAATTATGTGCTACTTGGCTTGGGAAGGAGTATTTGTAAAATTAAGAGAGAAGCCATGAAGAATGAGGCAGAAGCAAGTTGGGAGATGCAAGTAAGATCTCAGCTCTCATTTCTGCCCAGCCCTCTCACCTGGTAGGTAGTAGTCATAGACCTTGATGGTTGCTGGTTTCAAGTTGGTGACCAGCACACTTTGGCTGATGGTGAAGGTATAAGTCTGAGTGTTCTTAATGAGCTGTGGGGAAGACAGATGAAACAGTACCTTAGAAGTAAAATGAAAATTACACTCTATGCAATGTGGAGTTAAAAAACCCTTGCTGTCTTCATGTAGATTTTCTGAAGCCCTGCCAGGCACTGTGGCTCATGCCTCTAATCCTAGCACTTTGGGAGGCCGAAGTGGGTGAATCACCAGAGGTCAGAAGTTCCAGACCAGCCTGGCCAACATGGTGAAACCCCATCTCTACTAAAAATACAAAAATTAGCCGGGCATGGTGGCTGGCACCTGTAATCCTGGCTACTCAGAAGGCTGAGGCAGAAGAATCGCTTGAACCCGGGAGGCAGATGTTGCAGTGAGCCGAGATGGCACCACTGCACTCCAGCCTGGGCGACAGAGCGAGACTCCAACTCAAATTTAAAAAAAAATTCTCTGAAACCCTCTACGTACCGCTACTGCCCTATGACAGTCTTAAAGACATTGACTCCTGCTGACTTCCTGGCTCTTTCTTCTTAGGATCTTACAGCTCTCTGGCCCTCTTGTGAACTGGTTCCCTTTGTTCGTGGTCCACCCTGACCCATGGCCTCTCCACTAAATTAGTCAAAGTGGCCAAAGAAACAGAGGCTTGCATTTCACTCCAACAGTTCTATGCCCCTTACTGGTTGGCTTTCTTCAATCTGGTCCCTCAGCAAATGATACCTCCTCAGAGAGGCTTTCCTTGAACACCTTATTTAAAAATAGTCGCATCCCTGGCCTGCCCCACCAGCACTCTTTATACCCTTATGCTGCATAGCACTTATTACTACTGAAAAAAAAAGTGTGTGTATGCACATATACATGTAATTTTTAAAAACTTGAATATTGTTGTCTCTCCACTGGAACATCAGCACTCTTAGGCCAGGTATCATATCTATTGTTTTCACTGCTAGGTCCCCATCACTTAGAAAAGTGACTGGCATATGTTGGTTGCTCAGTAAATATTTGTTGAATAAATTAGCAAATGGAGAATCTAAAGCAATTGTATAAGTTACTTTAATATAACAAAATAAATCCTAGATACTTGGGAGGCTGAGGTGGGAGGATCGTTTGAACTCAGGAGGTAGAGATTATAGTGAGCCAAGATCGGGCCACTGAAGTCCAGCCTGGGCAACAGAGTGAGACCCTGTCTCAAAAAAAAAAAAAAAAAATCATATTATAAATTTAGATATAGCACTATTAACATCTAATTGGAAGGGATTTCCAAAGTTCTTCAGGTATAGTGCTTCTCAAAGTGTGGTCGAGGGACTTCCCCTACTCCAGGGATCCCTGAGATTGCATCAGAGTATCTGAGAGGTCAGAATTATTTTTAGAATGATATTAAGACTTTTTTTTCCACTCTCATTCTCTTACAAATATACAGGAGGTTGTTTCCTTCTGGGGAAAGAGATTTAAAAAAATAAAAAATAAAACAAGTATACAGGAGAGTTATCAGAGGCTACTTTATGTGTAATATTGCAACGGTTTGAACATAGGAGTAAATAGGAAAATTTCATTCTCTTTGATTAAGCTAGATATTAAAGCAAAAATGCAAAATAATAATGTCACCATTCTTAATTTTTTGTTTTGGAAAATAGTTATTTTCTTTTTCTTTTCTTTTTTTTTTTTTTTTGAGACGGAGTCTCACTCTGTTGCCCAGGCTAGAGTATAGTGGCACAATCTCAGCTCACTGCAACCTCTGCCTGCCAGGTTCAGGCGATTCTTCTGCCTCAGGCTCTCAAGTAGCTGGGACTACCGGCACGCACCACCATGCCCAGCTAATTTTTGTGTTTTTAGTAGAGACGGACGGGGTTTCAGCATATTGACCAGGCTGGTCTCGAACTCCTGATCTCGTGATCCACCTGCCTCGGCCTCCCAAAGTGCTGGAATTACAGGCGTGAGCCACCACGCCTGGCCAGAAAATAGTTATTTTCACAATAATGTTATTTATATTAAGATGTAGTGAGTTTATTATCATTTTTAAATTAATTAATATATATTTTAAGATTGTCTCAGTTTTAATTGCTAATATGATAAAGACCAATAGTTAAAACCCACTTCACCAAAAGCTGTTTGAGGTCCTCAGTAAGGTAAGAGTATAAAGGGATCCTGAAACAAAGAATTTTTAGAACGACTGTTCTTTTCTATCATTTGGTCACCATAATGAATTAAAGCAAATGACTAATATGAACCAAAAGAAAGCTGGGGTAGCAGGTTTTTTTTTTTTTGAGACGGAGTCTTGCACCGTTGCCCAGGCTGGTATGCAGTGGTGTGATCTCGGCTCACTGCAAGCTCCGCCTCCCGGGTTCATGCCATCCTCCTGCCTCAGCCTCCTGAGTAGCTGGGACTACAGGTGCCCGCCACCACGCCTGGCTAATTTTTTGTACTTTTAGTACACACGGGGTTTCACCGTATTAGCCGGGACAGTCTTGATCTCCTGACCTTGTGATCCGCCCATCTCGGCCTCCCAAAGTGCTGGGATTATAGGCGTGAGCCACTGCACCCGGCCTGGTAGCAGTTTTAATATCTGACTAAATGGCATCTAAGGCAAGGGAAAAAAATGTGTGTCTGTGTGTGGCGGTGGGGGGATGTAAGAATCTAAGGCAAAAGTATATGATATAAATATATACACATATAGAGTAATGGGGAAAGGATAGTATGTACTAATATAGGGAAAATTTAATAAGAAGATATGTTCATAACATATATATGTAATTGTGTAGTCTCAAATGTATCAGGAAACAATTGGCAGAAATGTATGGATAAATGGATAAATCAAATACCATAATTAGAGGCCGGGCATGGTGGCTCACACCTATAACTCCAGCACTTTGGGAGGCCTAGGCAGGCAGATCATTTGAGGTCAGAAGTTCAAGACCAGCCTGGCCAACATGGTGAAATGCTGTCTCTACCAAAAAAATACTAAACAAACAAACAAAAACCATCATAATTGGATATTTTAACACATGCTTTTCAGAAATTGTTAAATCAAGGAGAAAAATAAGCAGAGTTATCAAACACATGAACAACAGAAATAATGATCTCAGACTTCTAGATCAGAATCCAGGCCCAAGAGAAAAGAAATAGACGTTCTTTTGGAGTGCACACTGAACACTTGCAAAAATAGATCATGGATTAGGTCATGGAAGAAACTTCAGCACATTCCAGGCAATCAGGATCATGAAGACTGTATTCTCACACCATAATGCAACAAAATTAGACATCAGGAACAAAAGGATGGCTTTAAAAATTCCATGTGTTTCCCAACAAATTAAGAAATAGTTAGAACTGAATGACAGTGAAAACTCTGCTTGTCTGAGATTGTGGGAGAGGGATGGCATGTACCTAGAGGGACATTTATAGTATAAGTTCATTAAAAAATAAGGAAGACTATATATGTGAATAAGGTCATCCTCTGGTGAAATTGATCAAGAACACAAGGGAGAAGACACACAGAAAAGAGGAAATAACCACAGATACAATTATTAGCACTGGCTTTTATATCAGTAGGCCTGATAACTCGCATTAGAAGCCAACTGGCAGATTTGGCAGGACACACTGAGGAGCAGTTCATTGCAGTCTCAGGCATGGTGTCATGGAAATCAGACTCCCTGGGTTCTGCTCCCACCCTAGACACTGACAGATGGTATGACTTGGACAACCCACTCTCTCTCTCCAACTCTCAGTCTCCTTATGTCTAAGGAGGGTGGCTGTAAGACTTGAATAAGTCATGTATGAAAGCATCATAAACTTGGCAAAGTTTTAAACAGCAACATCATGATTACAGGGTAGTGCCAGATAAGCTAACCCAAGCTGTCTCAAAAGAAACTATACACAGCTTGGCTGGGTGTGGTGGCTCACGCCTGTAATCCTAACATTTTGGGAGGCCGAGGCAGGTGGATGACGAGGTCAGGAGATCGAGACCATCCTGGCTAACACGGTGAGACCGTCTCTACTAAAAATACAAAAAATTAGCCGGGCGTGGTGGCGGACGCATGTGGTCCTAGCTACTTGGGAGGCTGAGGCAGGAGAATGGCATGAACCCGGGAGGCGGAGCTTACAGTGAGCTGAGATTGTGCCACTGCACTCCAGCCTGGGTGACAGAGCGAGACTCCATCTCAAAAAAAAAAAGAAAAAAAGAAACTATACACAGCTCACACAACATAACAAAACCCTGGCTCCCTGGAAGACAGGAAACACAGTTAGATGATCGGGTTGGTGGGTGGGCAGGGGGTTGGAAATGGATGTTACTAACAACAGTATCTTTTGATTTGGGATATTCTTGTCTGTTGGTTAGATACAATAAGGATAACTTTGCTCCTTGTGTGGAGTGGAATATCATGAAAAGGAACATTGTAACAATCTTTAGAATATTGTTAGTCCTTGAGAACTTCTTGTTTTGTTAAAATGAAAGGTTACATACAATGTCTGATTAATATTAAGTAATATTAACATTATGTTAAAATGATACGAATAGCTATAGAGTAATGAGGGCTTACTCTATACCAGGTACAGTTCTAAATATTTTTACACGTCTTAAATAATTTAGTTTTTTCTATAACTCTAAGAGATAACTATTTTGACCCCTACCCACACACATTTTACAGCTAACTTTCAGCAACTTGTCCAGTTACACAGCCAGTGCTAGAACCAAGATCACAGCCCAGGCAGTCTGGCTTCAGAGCTTCTGCTATTAACCACTATAACATAGAGTTGCAATGTCACTTGTGGCTATTGAGCACTTGAAATGAGGTCAGTCAGAATTGAGATGCACTGACAGTGTAAAGTACACACTGGATTTCGGGCCGGGCGTGGTGGCTCATGCTTGTAATCCCAGCACTTTGGGAGGCTGAGGCGGGCGGATCACGAGGTCAGGAGATCGAGACCACGATGAAACCCCGTTTCTACTAAAAATACAAAAAATTAGACGGGCTTGGTGGCGGGCGCCTGTAGTCCCAGCTACTCGGAGAGGCTGAGGCAGGAGAATGGCGTGAACCCGGGAGGCGGAGCTTGCAGTGAGCCGAGATCGCACCACTGTACTCCAGCCTGGGCGACAGAGCGAGACTCCATCTCAAAAAAAAAAAAAAAAAAGTACATACTGGATTTCAAAGATGTGGTACAGAAAAAAAAAAGAATGTAGATATCTCACTAATACTTCTCTATATTAATTGTATGGTAAAATGGAAATATTTGGGGTGTATAAGCTTGCATAAAATATACCGTTAACCTTAATTTTATCTGTTTCTATACTTTTTAAATGTATCTACTAGAAATCTTCAAATGTCGTAAATGGCTCACATTATAGGTCTGTTGGACAGGGCTCCTCTAGAGGCACAATGGGGTGTTTTATGCTATACCAGCATGGAGGCAGAACTCATGGCATGGTGTGGACTCACTCCCAGGCCCCTCATCCCCGTGGGTGTGACACCTGTATATACAGATTAGAAGGGAAGTCATGAAGATCCATAAGCAAACCAGCCCTTTGATCTGGTTCCTGAACACCTACCTCATCCAAGTAAATGTTAAGTGTGTCAGTTCCAAATTCAACCTTCTTCACCAGGGGTTGCTGGAGAAGCTGAATAAGAGAGGGAGAAAAAAAAAGAGACTAAGAGCCAGAGCCTTCCCTATCCCCTAGGGTAGTCTTCCAAAGCTCTGCCATGATCAAGGAAACAATATATACTGTGGAAAAGGTAGGAAAAGGGAACCAAGACTATTACAGGTTGCATGTCATATATCTGCTACAACCTTGTAGCCCATTTAAATAATCCAACCATGAGTTTGTGTGTATGTGTATATATACATATATACACACACATATATACATATATGCACATATATACATGTATATATACCTACATATGTATACACACATATATATAATCACATACTGTGTATATGGATGCCATATATATGAAAACTACTTTTCTTACAAGCGTACATATATATACATACATATATATGTATGTATATACATGCCGTGTGTGTGTGTGTACACACACATGCCATGATGCCCATTTTACCAGTTTTTTAAATTATAATGTTAGGTCCCCTCACGGCTAGATAAATGAAGAAAACAGAAGTAACTTACTAACTGATTGGTGCCTTCCATGGGACTGAACCCAGATAGCATCTTCACTTCCACAATAGCCATATTGGAAGAGCTACGGCCCCCCACATAACTGACAGCAGGAAGAAGAAAACACATGTGAGCCTATTCAGTGCACTCTGCATCCCCAACACACACACACACACACACACACACACACACACACACACTCGTGTCCCAGCCCAGCTCCTATGACCAGGTGCCCTGCCAGCCACCAGCACCCCAGCTTTACTCACCTGGTGTGAACAGTGAGAGTCAAGGATCGAGGCAAAGTCGGTTGCTCACATCTAGCTTTTCCTATTTCCACACTAAGACTAAAGGTCTTCGTATTTGTGGGAGGAAGAATATTGTATCTCAACACCGTCTGGAAGGAAGAAATAGATAGCCAAATCAGACTTGGAAAGAACTTTAAAGATTGTACAGTTCACACTACTTTTCTTACAAGTGAGAAAGAGAGAGAGAGAGAAGGCCTAAGGGGAAGATGCCCTCAGACTCTCCTTCCCAATGTTCAGTCATTCTCATGGATTGCTACTTACCTGCACATAGACACAGCCCCGGCCTGAGGCCTCCAACGTGTACATTCCAGGGACATTGGGCAGAGTCTCCTGCTGAAATACCAATCTGTTGACCGACTGTATGTTGAATGTGCGCTGGAAATTCTCAGTGGATTTTACAGCCAGGTTGATCTCCTCAGATGGCATGTAGGCGGTAGTGGCATATTTGGCAAGAGCTTGCAGAGCAACTACAGTATCCTGAGGGAAACAACCAAACGTATACCTACCATTTTGTGAGCCACTGGAATTAACCTTGAACAACTCTATAACCCAAACATCTGGTTGTTGTTAGTTGGCTTGGATGATGTCTTCTCTAAGTATTTAGAGAACTATACCCACCTCCTCTGGAGAAGCTGACCTAGAAATCACAGTAGCTTGCTTTTTTTTTCTTTTTTTTTTTTTTTAGTCGGAGTTTTGCTTTTGTTGCCCAGGCTGGAGTGCAATGGCACAATCTCAGCTCACTGCAACCTCTGCCTCCCGGGTTCAAGTGATTCTCCTCCCTCAGCCTCCCAAGTAGCTGGGATTACAGGCGTGTGCCACCACACCTGGCAAATTTTGTACTTTTAGTAAAGACGGGGTTTCTCCATGTTGGTCACGCTAGTCTCGAACTCCCAACCTCAGGTGGTCCGCCTGCCTTGGCCTCCCAAAATGCTGGGATGACAGGTGTGAGCCACCACACCCAGCCAGTAGCATGCTTTTATAGAAAATCACCATCAACAAGGTACTACTGAACATCCACAGATTACTTGGTTAACCTAATCAATTCATATTCAGAAATCAACAGCTTCAGATGAGTTATTGCTGGAAGCAAGTGGATAATTGTTCAGTATGTATTTTACAGCTTCCTTAGTTGGGGAGGAAACAGTAGTAACTTGATAGCCCTAGAAATTGCAGTCTATGAAGTCATTTAACTGTGTAATGATCTTCTACATCACAGCTGGAAGGAGTATAAGGGACCCTTGGAAAGTCCTTCCCTGCAGGCTGGCTTCTTAGCCATTATACCACGTGACAATCTTTTATTTCTCTGGGAATAAGACAGATAAACTGTCACTAAATGAGCATGGTACTGTGACGTTTGAACTGTTTCATTCTGAAAACATAATTCATATAAATTACAAGAGGAAAGAAAAATGAAGTGTTCAACAAAATTGTTATATCTCACTCTGTGTTATGAAAATTTCTACATGCTTGACACTGTGTAAAATATCTATCACAAAAAAAACCCTGTTTCTTCATCTCACAAATGAAAAAGACATTCTTATTTCGACATTATCACTGTCCTACAAAACATGAAGACAGGTTACCCACCCTGGTGAAGCTGTGAAGAAGTTCTATCTGTGCAGCTTGACCATCTACAAACAATTTTTGTTTACCCTTTGTGGACTGGAGCCAGGGAGGTTTTTTACTGCTTAAACATATGGAGACAATTCAAAGAAAGGGACCTCACCTTCAGCTGAAACCCAGTGTGGGTAATATGTGATATATGACTTCTTGTGATAGCCAAGGATTTCATTGAAAAATGATTCTGACACATACCTCTCACTGAGAGTTGTAAACATTTCACCCACTGCTTTCCGAAAATATTATTATATATTATAATTATTTAGGACCAAGCAAGAAGAAAGGAGTATTTCCTGATCTTTGGCCAAGAATTTCCCTGAAACAGGGAGTCATAGTACCATATAATTTTTTTAAGTTTCAATTAGGTCATTACCATATTTAAACTTAGTGCTTTTAACATGTTTACCAAACATGCAATCTATTAAAAGATGTTCATTCTTTCAGGTCTGATTTACATGTTATATCTTCAGAGAAATTGGCTAATTTCAACAAATCAGAATATAATCTTCATGAGAACAAGAAATGTATTTTCTTAGTTATTTCTGTAGCCTCATCAAAGTGACTTGGACATGCAGAATAAATAGATTAATGACTAATCTCTTCATTATAATCTAAAATAATTTTTTATGATTTGAGTTTATCATACAATTCTACCCCTCTTTTTTTCCCCTACTGCCACACCGCTCATTCAATTTCCCAATTTCCCCTTACCCCTAACCTAGATAAAGGAAACAGTCTCCTGATCTCTTCAAGTCCAATGTTTCTCCCCTCTAAATTATCTCACACACCAAGTGGCTGATTAATCTTTCTGAAGCAAAGTTAAAATTTTTGTTGTTGTTGTTGTTGTGTTGTTGTTGTTGAGACGGAGTTTTAACTCTTGTTGCCCAGGCTGGAGTGTAATGGCGCCATCTCGGCTCACCACAACCTCTGCCTCCCGGGTTCAAGCGATTCTCCTGCCTCAGCCTCCCAGGTAGCTGGGATTACAGGCACCCACCACCACGCCTGGCTAATTTTGTATTTTTAGTAGAGATGGGGTTTCTCCATGTTGGTCAGCTGGTCTCGAACTTCCAACCTCAGGTGATCCACCTGCCTTGGCCTCCCAAAGTGCTGGGATTACAGGCATGAGCTGCTGTGTCCAGCCTAAAAAATTTTTGTTGTTTGTTGTTTTTGTTTATTGTTGTTGTTGACACAGAGTACTGCTTTGTCACTCAGGCTGGAGTGCAGTGGCGTAATCTCACCTCACTGCAACCTCTGCCCTCCGGGTTCAAGCAATTCTTCTGCCTCAGCCTCCTGAGTAGCTGGGACTACAGGAGCATATCACCACATCCAGCTAATTTTTGTATTTTTAGTAGAGATGGGGTTTCACCATGTTGACCAGGCTGGTCTTGAACTCCTGACCTCCAGTGATCCATCCACCTCAGGCTGCCAAAGTGCTGGGATTATAGGCGTGAGCCACCATGCTGGCTAAGACTGTTCTTATCCCTCAAGCTGATATGAGCTTTCTCTCCCTTTTGAAATTCAATATGTTGTACCTTTTGTGTGTTTCTTATATTATAAACCAGATCCTCTTTGTAATACATAGACTTTGTCCTCACTTTCCTTCTAGACTGTAAACTTTTTAAGAGTACAGACTATATCTTATTAGCTTTCTAATACCTGCAATAGCAGAAGAAGGGGATGTGCCCATGAATCTTGGTGTTATCTTTATAGACCCCGTAATGGTCTTCCTAGTTTATTAATATATACATTTAGCCATAATTATATATATCCTACTTGCATGTAAAACAGGGACCTCATGATGTTTCTTTCTTTTTTTTTTTTTTTTTTTTTTGAGACAGAGTTTTGTTCTTGTCACCCAGGCTAGAGTGCAATGGCATGATCTCAGCTCACTGCAACCTCTGCCTCCTGGGTTCAAGGGATTCTCCTGTCTCAGCCTCCTGAGTGGCTGGGATTATGGGTACCTGCCATCACACCTGGCTAATTTTTGTATTTTTAGTAGAGACGGGGTTTCATCATGTTGGCCAGGCTGGTCTCGAACTCCTGACCTCAGGTGATCCGCCTGCCTCGGCCTCCTAAAGTGCTGCGATGACAGGCCTGAGCCATCACACCCAGCCCCAATGTTTCACGTTCAACAAAGAAAATTAAATACATCTGGTACTATTAATGTGCTCATATAACCCATTTTTTGAATACTTCTATATATCATTCACAGGCTTTTCCTCTCTCTAAGACCCTGGACCGAGAAGGCAAGGGCAATATGTTTTCCTCTATCTCCACACAAGATCTAATTCTACCTGGTAAGTGGCAGTGGGAGAACAGGCTGTTTACCTGAGTAGACGAGAAGCCCCCATATGCATTGCGTTGCTTGGCCAACCAAGACACTATGCTAGAGGCCTTGGCTATCTCCTTTTGAGTCAGGCTGGGCTTGGTAAGCTGGGCCAACAATGCATATGCTGTGAGTTCCACATCTACAGCCGCAGGCTCAGACCAAGGGCTGGCATTCGATGATGGAGTAGGTTTCTGGCTCCAGTGAATGGATTCTCCTATGGAAAAAGAAACATAACTAGGATGTCCTTAGAAGGAACTGGCTTTCCCACATTCACTTTGTAAATGCAGCACCTTAGAGCAGAGAAAGTACCAACTGAGAATTAAACAGAGTAGAAAAAAAATTTCTTAAATTTAGCTGATTAATTGACCTTGATGTAAATGCAAGGATGCATGTGTGCACGTGTGTGTAAAGCTAGAAGCATCAATAAATGTTCCTGCCTCCAGCAATTACATGAAAACCACCCTTGTTAATTTATGAGTTTTGATGCTAATGGAAATAGGTAAATAGAAGCTTCTTATAAGAATCTCTGTGTTTGGGGGCAATTTTTGTTTGCTTACAGTTTTATGAATTTTTCAGCATTTATTTCATTTAATCAAAGATTTAGGCCAGGCGTGGTGGCTCACGCCTGTAATCCCAGCACTTTGGGAGGCTGAGGCAGGCGGATCACCTGAGGGCGGGAGTTCGAGACCAGCCTGACCAACATCGAGAAACCCCAACTCTACTAAAAATACAAAATTAGCCAGGCGTGGTGGCGTGTGCCTGTAATCCCAGCTACTTGGGAGGCTGAGGCAGGAGAATCGTTTGAACCCGGGAGGCGGAGGTTGCGGTGAACTGATATCGCGCCACTGCACTCCACCCTGGGCAACAAAACAAGAGCAAAATCCAGACTCAGGCCTTTTCTCAGGCGGCTGGGAAGATGGCGGACGCTCAGACCGAGCGTGCCTACCAAAAGCAGCCGACCATCTTTCAAAACAAGAAGACGGTCCTGCTGGGAGAAACTGGCAAGGAGAAGCTCCCGCGGTACTACAAGAATATGGGTCTGGGCTTCAAGACACTCAAGGAGGCTATTCAGGGCACCTACATTGACAAGAAATGCCCCTTCACTGGTAATGTGTCCATTCGAGGGCGGATCCTCTCTGGCGTGGTGACCAAGATGAAGATGCAGAGGACCATTGTCATCCGCCGAGACTATCTGCACTACATCCGCAAGTACAACCGCTTCAAGAAGCGCCACAAGAACATGTCTGTACACCTGTCCCCCTGCTTCAGGGACATCCAGATCGGTGACATCGTCACAGTGGGCGAGTGCCGGCCCCTGAGCAAGACAGTGCGCTTCAACGTGCTCAAGGTCACCAAGGCTGCCGGCACCAAGAAGCAGTTCCAGAAGTTCTGAGGCTGGACGTCGGCCCGCTCCCCACAGTGAAATAAAGTTATTTTCTCATTCCCCAAAAAAAAAAAAAAAATCCAGACAAAAAAAAAAAAAAAAAAAAATTAAAATTTTAAGTAGAATAAAAATGGCAGAGTATATGTCAGAATTCTGAGAAACCATGAAGAAATGCTAATGAGGCCAACTATATGAAACATGCTTAGAAGGCGGTCCAATAGAATGAGACCAAAAGAAATGTCTGTGACAGTCAAGATGACAAATAATGGATAACTTGAAGAAAAAATAAAATAACAAACGAGAAGAGTGTAAGTTAGAAGACTAATTAAACAGAATTTTAGAGATAATAAGTAATCACAGAAGGGCAATCTAATTGGAAGAACATAACAGGAAACGTGAGCTTGCAATACAAGATAGTGGAAAAGAGATCATCACAATAAATCAATATAAAGTGGAACAGGTGTATTTAACCTATTGTCTCGGACACACATTTCATGACTGGAGTTGCTTAAACACAAGAGAAAAAGCTACCTGACCCCCTATGAGAGGACAGTTCAGCCATGACGCTCATATAAATGAAGGCTGAGACTGCACTTCTGCCTGGAAGAATAATTTTAAATAGCCAGATAAATGAAATGCATTAATATTTTATTTACAAGATCTGTCATAACTTCAAACAGTAATCTAAATATATTTAAAGTGGTCCAGGCCAGGTGCAATGGCTCACGCTTGTAATTCAGCACTTTGGGAGGCCAAGAGGGGCAGATCACTTGAGGTCAGGATTCTGAGACCAGCCTGGCCAACATGGTGAAACCTCCTCTCTACTAAAAATACAAAAATTAGCCAGTGTGGTGGTGGGCACCTGTAATCCCATCTACTCGGGAGGCTGAGGCAGGAGAATCGCTTGAACCCGGGAGGCAGAGGTTGCAGTGAGCCAAGATTGCACCACTGCACTCCAGCCTGGGCAACAGAGCAAGACACTGTCTCAAAAAAATAAAAAGTAAAATAAAAATTAAAAAAAAATATTTAAAGTGGTCCTACATCAAAGAGCTTTCGAAGATCTCCAAAAGGGTGATTCCACAATGCCAATATATTTTCTGACTAGCTTCTTCAATGTGATTTCTCTTCACATTAAAAGTATAAAAATGTGGCCGGGCACAGTGGCTCATGCCTGTAATCCCAGCACTTTGGGAGGCCGAGGCGGGCAGATCACCTGAGGTCAAGAATTCAAGACCAGCCTGGTCAACATGGCGAAACCCTTCTCTACTAAAAATACAAAAATTAGCAGGGCATGGTGGCACACGCCTGTAATCCCATCTACTCGGGAGGCTGAGGCAGGAGAATTGCTTGAACCTGGGAGGCAGAGGTTGCAGTGAGCTGAGATCACGCTGTTGCACTCCAGCCTGGGCAACAAGAGAGAAACTCGGTCTCAGAAAAAAAAAAAAAAAAAAGTATAAAAATGCCCTTTGAGCACTTGCATGTGTTTCTCACAAACCTCCCAACAATAATTTGATGACTTAACGGTTACTAAAATGAATCCTAGAGTACGTGTATGGCACAGAGGATACTAAGGAGATTATAGATAACCCACAGCTTATGTTCACAATTTCAAAGAACTCTTAACAGGACCAACATACCTGAGATGATAGCCTGCTGATCTAACTGTTTAAGAAGAATGTTTCTGATGTCCATTTCCCCAGCCAGGGAGAAAACATAAGCCAACAGGGCCCGTGTGTAGAGGTTGGTGGTGGAGGTGGCTGAATTCTTGAGACACTGTAGACCCTGACTCACCATTGGGTCCTAAAAAGTGAAGATGAAGACCATAACTTATAAGGCATTCCTTAAAAAATGGGAAGTAATCAGGAAATCACCTTATCCTTCTTGACCTCAAAAGGATGACTAGGGACAAAGATGGGGAATGTCTCCAGGAATAGGCATGAGAAGGAGGGTATCAAGAGGAGGAGCCAGGAGAACTTACATCTACGTCCTTTCCCATCTCCAGCAATGCAGCTGTGACATATGCAGTCAAGGAGACCTCATCATCAACCCCACCCTAGAGGCAAACAGGGAGACAGTGAGTCAGGGCAGCAGGCAGCAGCTGCAAGAATTATGTGCAGATTGCAAAACAGCATCCCTGCTGAATAGATGAATTATTTTTTAAAAGAAAAAAAAAAGAAAGCTCTTCTTTCCACAGGCTTTCTGTAGCTCCAAGCCTCCAGGACACACACAAAGAGGGAACAGGCTGGACTTCAGTAACTGCACAGCCTTAAACAGCCTGCAGGAGGTAGCATGTGGACTTCAGCTGAGTGGGTGTTTAAGAAACCCAAGAGGGGCCGGGCGCGGTGGCTCAAGCCTGTAATCCCAGCACTTTGGGTGGCCGAGGTGGGCGGATCATGAGGTCAGGAGTTCGAGACCATCCTGGCCAACATAGTGAAACCCTGTCTCTACTAAAAATACAAAAAAAATTAGCCGGGCGTGGTGGCGGGCGCCTGTAGTCCCAGCTACTCCGGAGGCTGAGGCAGGAGAATGGCTTGAACCCGGGAGGCCGAGCTTGCAGTGAGCCAAGATGATGCCACTGCACTCCAGCCTGGGGGACAGAGCCAGACTGTCTCAAAAAAAAAAAAAAAAGAAGCCCAAGAGGAGGAGTTAGGAAGGATAAGAGGTTTAAAGAAGGGAGGAATAAGGAGAGAATCTGCCGCATCACCGCATCTGAGCCTCCCCTCAAGCAGCACAATACCCAGCCCTTCTCCAGGGGAGATTAGGTGAGACCTTCCCTGCTTATCGCCTTTCCCAGAAATAGCTAAGCAAATTTTTGAAAATATCTACTCAAATTATTATCCTCATTCTATAAATAAGAAAACAAACACTTAACAAGATTAAATAGCTTGTGTTCAGGCACAGTGGTTTACGCCTATTATCCCAGCTTGAGGCCAAGTCGGTGGGGAGGATCACTTGAGCTCAGGAGTTTGAGGCCAGCCTGGGCAACACGGTAAAACCCCATCTCTACAAAACCTACAAAAATTAGCCAGGTGTGGTGGCATGCGGATCCGTGGTCCCAGCTATTCAGAAAGCTAAAGTAGGAGGATTATCTGAGCCCGGGGAGGTCAAGGCTACAGTGAGCCATGATCGTGCCACTGCACTTCAGCCTGGGTGACAGAGTGAGACCCTGTCTCAAAAAAATGAATAAGTAAATAAATAAAAAGATTAAATAGCTTGCTCACGGTTACATGGCTCATCTGCAGCAGGACTGGAATTTGAACCCAGGACATTTAACTCTGGAGCTCATGTGCCAAACCACTAACCTTGGCTACACAGAGGATGGATTTCTCAATGGACTGGCCTGCTCTCACAAGAAAGTAGGAACAGGTTGGACACGCGTAGGTCACGCCTGTAATCCCAGCACTTTGGGAGGTCAAGGCGGGTGGATCACTTGAGGCCAGGAGTTCAAGACCAGCCTGGCCAACATGGTGAAACCCCATCTCTACTAAAAATACAAAAATTAGCCAGGCGTAGTGGCACATGCCTGTAGTCCCAGCTGCTCAGAAGGCTGAGAATCACTTGAACCCAGGAGGTAGAGGTTGCAGTGAGCTGGGATTGCGCAAATACACTCCAGCCTGTACAACAGAGTGAGACTCTTGTCTCAAGGAAATAAAATAAAGAAGGAAGAATACCTCTGGGATCTTGCTCTAGTCAAGTTCTTTATTTTAGTAGACGTGGAGTTTCAAACTGGTCTTGATTCCTGACCTCATGATCCACCCACCTCAGCCCCCCAGAGTGCTGGGATTACGGGCATGAGCCACTGTGCCTGGCCCCCAGGTATATTTCATACAGTGTATAAGAGAAGAAGAAGACAAAAACTTAGGGGAGACTAATAAGATCCTGCAGAGGAAGACTAATGAATCCTACAAATAGATTTTTTTTTTTTTTTTAACACTCAAGATTTTTAATCCTTGCCCTCGAATAGCAATGTAAGTGATTTCTCTAGAAAAGTTTATACAAGTCTTTCTTGCACTGAGTGTGTTCAGAATTGAACAAGTTATCCTGCAGGATCTATGCCTCGCCCTGTGCTTGGGACAGGTACAAACAATGTAGTGAACAGAAGAGATCAGTGCCTCTGGAGTGCAACTGCCACGGTTCAAATCTCAGTCCTGCCACTTATTAGCATGCACCTTGGGCAATTTACTTAGTCTCCATGGCTTAGTTTCTTCATCTGTAAAATGGGATTAATAATGGCATACCAATACCTAGCTCATTGATTTGTTGTAAACATTAAATAATATCAAATAAACTACGTGCCTAGAACAGTGCCCAATAGAGTAAACTTCTTACAGAAGACATTGGGCTGCCTACTAGTCCTCACCACAGGAAATGGCTTTCCCAGATGGATTTGGTGACATAGTAAGAGGCCCAGAGATCTTTTAGTCCAGTAGTCTCAAATTTCAGTGTGTATCAGAATCATCAGGAGGGCTTGTTAAAACACAAATTTCTGGTCCACCCTCCCAGAGTTTCTCATTTAATAGGTGTGGGCTGGGAGTCAGAATCTGTGTTTCCAACAAGTTCCCAGGTGATGCCAATGCTCCCGATCTGGGAACTCTGCTTTGAGAGCCATGTTCCAGTCCACATTCTCTCTCATTTTTGAGGCAGGGTCTCACTCGGTCACCCAGGTTGGGGTGCAATGGTGCAATCACGGCTCACTGCAGGCTCGAATTCCTGGGTTCAAGTGACCCTCCGACCTCAACCACCCAAGTAGCTGGGACTACAGGCGTGCACTAACAAGCCTGATTAATTTTTCATTTTTTTTTTTATAGAGATGGGGTTTCACCATGTTGCCCAGGGTGGTCTCAAACTCCTGGGCCCAAACGATCTGCCCACCTCGGCCTCCCAAAGTGCTGGGATTACAGACATAAGCCACTGCACCCAGCCTTCATCTGTATTCTCATTCTACAGACATGAAAACTGAGGCCCAGACCAACTAAGCATTTTGATCATGGTCACCCAGAGCCACAGTGGAGACCAGAAGAAAACTGATTCCCAGGCCAGTGTTCATTTGCTTCTGCTTGGTCAGAGGTGTGAGGTCCTTCGAGACAGTGGTCGGCTGCAGGCTCCTGGACAGATCCGCACCTTCATAGCTGTGTGAAGGAGATTTCCCACGTTGGCATAGCAGCCACTGGGGAGCTGGTTTCCTGCCATCCACTTGAGAGCATCCTGGATGTTCTTGGGATCAATGAAGATGAATTTCTGAGCTTGGCCAAAGCATTTTGTGACAAAGGCTGTCAGCCTACATGGGTGAAGAGGAAAATATGGCATGAAGAGGAATTTCTAGGTGAGGGTACAATCATTTCTTCATTTATTTGGGTGTATACTTCCAGAAGGGGAGCTGAGGAAACATATGCCATAGCAGGCCCAGAAAAGGGAGGCATTAATGGGCACCAATGAGGACAAGAACAGGGGAGGCACAAGCTCAGGAAGATCGAGGGACTTGACCATCCATGAGGGTGAAATAAGCAGTATTAAAGAGGTAGAAGACTGAGTGCAAGAAGGAATGGGGTTAAGGGGAGAGGTAGTGGAATAGTTCCAGAGGGCTCAGGAATTATGCTCTGGAGTACAGGACTCATTGGGAATTGGGTGATATTACCATGTGTTTCCATTTCCATCTCGCTCCCCAAAGGCACTGTATGAGCCATTGCTGTGTTTGTACATCAGCTCCTTCTGGTACCCTGGGAAGCCAAATGTGGTTTTAGATCACAGTGACAACTTCAAAAAACACCCGCGTGCTTTTCAAGGATATGGGACACTTGAGGGGCTGGAATTCCTTGTATCTTATCAATCTGTCATAGGGCCTAGTGCAGGAGAGTGTTCAAGAAAGAAAGGCTGAAGCCGGGCGCGGTGGCTCACGCTTGTAATCCCAGCACTTTGGGAGGCCGAGGCGGGCGGATCACGAGGTCAGGAGATCGAGACCATCTTGGCTAACGCGGTGAAACCCTGTCTCTACTAAAAATACAAAAAATAAGCCGGGTGTGCTGGTGGGCGCCTGTAGTCCCAGCTACTTGGGAGGCTGAGGCAGGAGAATGGCGTGAACTCAGAAGGTGGAGCTTGCAGTGAGCCAATATTGCGCCACTGCACTCCAGCCTGGGCCACAGAGTGAGACCCCGCCTCCAAAACAAACAAACAAACAAACAAACAAAACCAAACATGTATTAGCTATCATTTAGTAAATACCTACTATGGGCCGGGCGTGGTGGCTCACTGCTGTAATCCCAGCACTTTGGGAGGCCGAGGAGGGCAGATCACCTGAGGTCAGGAGTTCGAGACCAGCCTGACCAACATGGGGAAACCCTGTCTCTAATAAAAATACAAAAAAAAAAAAAAAAAGTACCTACTATGTGTCCTGGGAAGACCACAGTAAATCAAACTCAGTCTCTACACTCAAAGAACTCACAGAGGAGCAAACCATTACAACACATTACAATTTTTATTCATTATGAACAATTTTAATACAGTACTACAATATCATACTGGATATGTACGAGGTGCTAGAGGACACAGAGAGGCACATGGGCTATCTAAGAGAGTTCAGGGCTTTTAAGAAGGCACGTCACTGAGCTGATGAGGGATGTGACAAAACTGATAACACTTAGGATCAATCTCTAAGTTCCTCTATCACTGCATATACGTTCCTCACCCTCCAAATCACCAAGTTCCTCTCAAACACAGTCCTGACACTCTTTTCCAGGTTGTCACTGACCCCTTCATATACTTCCCAAGCCAGTGAGCCTGACATAGGTGACTCATTAACATCTGCATTGTAGCCAACTAGCTCAATTCAGATCTATCAATGTGTCCTGAATGTCAACTATGTTGTAGGAACTGTACTAGGAACAGAAAAGAAAAAGATGTGGCCCTTTCTCTTCAGGAGCCCCCAACACAGTGTGGAAGACAGATACAGACAGCGAACTCTAATACAGTAAGATAAGCGCTATGTCAGACTTATGAATAAAATAGACAAAACAGAGACATTGTGACTGCAAAGGATCTCAGTGGAGGGTGAGGGAGTAAAGAAAGAGCCTAACATTCATAGGGCTCCTACTACATGCTAGATACTGTGCTGGGGACTTTATATTGCATTTAATCTTTACACCAGTCTGAGAGGTAGGTTATTATCACTGTTTTACAGAAGAAGAAAGAAGGTCCAGAACTGTTCACTAACTTGTTCAGGATCACATGGCTATTAAATGACAGGTTAGATATGATTTCCAAGTTCATGCTTTTCAACCCACTTCCTCCCTTGCCCAGAACAGTAAGTGTGCTGCCTACTGCAAATATGGTTGTATCTTCCCTAAACTATACCCAAATTCCTCATTTTTAAAAATGGTTGCTGCAAATATTTTGTCTTCCCTTCACCCAATTTATAGACTGTCTAAACCTAAATATGTATCAAGCATCAGCGACCTTAACTTCTTCCTACCCTGACTCCTTTCCTTTTTTTTTTTTTTTTTTGAGACGGAGTCTCACTCTGTCACCCAGGCTGGAGTGCAGTGGCGCGATCTGGGCTCAATGCAAGCTCTGCCTCCTGGGTTTGTGCCATTCTCCTGCCTCAGCCTCCTGTGTAGGTGAGACTATAGGTGCCCGCCACCACGCCCGGCTAATTTTTTGTATTTTTTTTAGTAGAGACGGGGTTTCACCGTGTTAGCCAGGATGGTCTTGATCTCCTGACCTCGTGATCCACCTGCCTTGGCCTCCCAAAGTGCTGGGATTACAGGCATGAGCCACTGCGCCGGGCCTCCTGTCCATTTTTAACTAGAGTACAAGTCTAATCCCATCTGTACTGTTGCCTACACTGTATTTCCCTCCTATATAAAATACACTCTTTTTCCTTCATCACTTGTCATTAGTCACACTCTCCAGATAGGTCTGCATGTCCCGCCCCACTCCACACCTTTGCAGCCTCCATTCGCCTTTTCCTTTCTGAGCCAAGAATCTCTAACTGCTTACCCAGGACTGTAACATAAGCCTTGGTTGAGTCAGGAACAATGTCCACTGGGAGCTCCAGGGAGACAGATTCAGATGCCACCTTTCCTGTGAGAGGCAGAAAAAAAGGTGACACAAAAGAAGATGGGGAATGGCAGGGGTTCTCAAGACAAAATTGTAGAAGAACTTTCTATAATCCAGGGATTTCTGTACTCGGTGCTTTCTCTGGGATGCAGAAAGCACTGGGTACTATTCATAGTGATCTTGCTGGAAATAAATTCCACAGAGTTATCATCGTGCTGCACACTTTCTCTTCTTCCTCCTGCCTCCCAGTTAATCAGCCCCATGAGGAATGGCACCCCAGACTCTCCTATTCCTTCTGGTCCTGTGCATTCCTCCTTTTGCCTATGAAAATCTCCTGCTGCCAGGTGCGCTGGCTCACGCCTGTAATCCCAGCACTTTGGGAGGCCGAGGCGGGCGGATCACTAGGTCAGGAGTTCGAGAACAGCCTGGCCAATATAGTGAAACCGTGTCTCTACTAAAAATACAAAAATTAGCTGGGCATGGTGGCATGCACCTGTAGTCCCAGCTACTCAGGATACTGAGGCAGTAGAATCACTTGAACCCGGGAGGCAGATGTTGCAATGAGCTGAGATCGTGCCACTGCAATCCAGCCTGGACGACAGAGCGAGACTTCGTCTCAAAAAAAAAAAAAAAAAAAAAAAAGAAAATCTCCTGCCCTCTAAGGGAATTCTCACCACCAATCCTGCTCTGAGTCCACCCACCTTTTGGGCACAGCAATGAGCTGTGGGTCTTCTCCACCAGGACTCCCTCAGGCTGGCATGAAGAGAGACACAGATAAAAACAACAAAGATGAATGTAAGGAGGGATGGCACTAAAGGAAAGAGAAGGGAGGCCCCTCGCTGTGCCCCCAGGGCTTCCCTCAGAACTGCAAAGAAGAGCTTCTCATTGAAGCTCGGAAGAACTCTGTGTCAACCCAAGGATGGGCCCTTTCTGTAAAGTTCTTTCTGGGCAAGCGCTAGAGCCAAAGACACATTTAGGCAACTTCTAAGAGGCAAGATTGACAATGGCCTTCATGACGGGACGAAAAAGGCAGCTATTGATGAAGAAAGACATTTAATTAGGGAAACTAACATTCATTGAGTGCCTATGATGTGCCAGGTTTTAGGTGCTTTCATAGGCCATGGGTGTGGATTAGGCAAATGTTCAAGGGGCCAGGGAACGAGAAAGTTGAGGCTGCGTGGTTGGACTGGAGTACGGTTGCTGTGAGAGACTCACAGCAAGACGAGATGCTGAGCATCCCTCGGTTGGTTTCCGTCTCTACCTCTGAAGAAAACTCACTTTGACGAGAACTGGCTTGATGAGCGTGTCACTCCGGCCCTTTTGGGGAACAAACCCCTTCTGGCCCCCACATGGTTCATTGCTGTCCAGAATCTTTGTACTAATAGTAAAGTTAATGTGACCTGAGAGAAAGAAGGAGAAGGGAAGCCATTAGCCCTATTGCCAGAGGTACCAGTGAGGTCCATTCCCATTTGGATCAGCATTTCTGAAACTTTAATGGGGATCTTGCAACAGTGCAAACTCTGGTGCCACAGACCTGGGGTGGGGCCCATATTCTGCATTTCTAACAAGCTCCCAGATAATGCCAGAGAGGCCAGTCCAGTGTGGTAGGTAACCTCTAAGGGCCCTCAGAGATCCCTGCATCCTGATATTTACATCCCATTGAGTGTGGGCTGGATTGAGTGACTCACTTCTGTTAAAGAGAACAGGGCGAAAGTAATGACTCTACTGAGATTAGGTTACAAAAAAGACTACAGCTTCCATCTTGGGCACACCCCTTTTCTCAAACTGCTTGCTCTGGGTAAGACAGCTGTTGTGTGACAAGGCAGCCCAGCAGAGAGATTCATGTGATGAGATACTGAGTGAGGCCCCTAGCCAAAAGCTGAGGTCAAGAACTGTGTCCTTCAGTCTAGCAGCCTGTGAGGATCAGAGACTTTGGGATGAGCTTGAAAAATCAATCCTCTCCTAGTCGAGTCTTCAGATGAAACCACAGCCCTGACTGACAGCTTGATTGCAACCTCATGAGATACCTTGAGCCAGAGGTACCCAGCTAAGCTGCACCCAGATTAATGACCCATAGAATCTGTTTGATAATAAATGTTTGTCCTTTTAAGACACTTAAGTTTTACGATAATTTGTCAAGCAGCATGAGATAACTCATACATATGAAAATCAAACTTTGAGTTGCAAAGATTTAATCTGTGAGTGACTGACATCCCATAGGGTTGGGGGTGAGGATTAAATGAGTTAAAGGTGCGGTGACTCATTCTTGTAATCCCAGTACTTTGGGAGGGTGGGGCAGGAGAATCACTTGAACCCAGGAGTTTGAGAGCAGCCTGGGCAACAAAGCAAGACCCGTTCTCTGCCAACTGAATTAGCCAGGCATGGTGGTGGCATGAACCTAAAGTACCAGCTACTCTGGAGGCGTAGGTGAGAGGATCGCTTGAGCCTGGGAGGTTGAGGCTGCAATGAGCAATGACCACACCACTGTATTCCAGCTTAGGTGACAGAATAAGATCTTGTCTCTCTAAAAAAAAATAGAAGGCCAGGCGCAGTGTCTCACGACTGTAATCCCAGCATTTTGGGAGGCTGAGGCAGGCAGGTCACCTGAGGTCAAGAGTTAGAGACCAGCCTGGCCAACATGGCAAAACCCCACCTCTACTAAAAATACAAAAATTAGCTGCGTGGGGTGGCATGTGACTGTAATCCCAGCTACTTGGGAGGCTTGGCAGGAGAATCACTTGAACCCAGGAGGTGGAGGTTGCAGTAAGCCCAGATTGCACCACTGCACTCCAGCCTGGGCAACAGAGTAAGACTTCCTCTCAAAAATAAATAAATGAAATAAAAATTAATTAATCAATCAATTTAATGAGTTAATATACGTAAAGCAGTTAGAATAGTGCCTGGCCCAGGGACTCTTATAGTAAGTCCTTGATTTGTTACATGACCATGTATCCTTGTCCAGCTATAAATATTAAAAGCTCTCCCTTTCACACTCAAAATATTCCGGTTTGAATAAATTTGGTCACCTATCAAAGAGTGCTTGTGTATTGACTTATAACAGCCTTAGGAGGGAGAGAAATAGAGGTAAATAAAACAAAGAGGGAGGAGGAAGCAAAGCAGATGTGGCAGAGGAAAAGACTGAGTGCTCAGTCACTGGTCTTCTGCTGCAGGCTTTCCTTGCCCATCTACCACTTCCCTCTCTTACCCAATTTGACAGCTGTGATGTTCCAGTGGTAGGTTTTTGCTTCATTAGCACAGAGACAACTGGAGGTCTGAGAATCTGCCCATGATTCTAGCTGGTACTCATGCGATTTAGCCAGGTCAGTCTGAACCTACGGAGGATGTTTAAGAGACAAAGGGTACAAATAAAGGAGGTAGCGCATAGAGGCCTGGGGAAACCCAGGGGCCGAGACACCAATATCTCCTCTCTTTCCCAGGGAAAATTGGGATGCTTCCAATTTAGAGACAAACTTATGGGGGAGGTGTGATTCCAGGGCTGACACCTGATTCCTGTATCCCCAGCTCTCACCCTGATGCAATCCTTTAGGTAATTGAAGATGGTGGCAGTAAGACGAAAGGATTCCCCACGGACTGCTGAGTAAGGGAGAGTCAGGTCAACAAAAAATGGCTTGAAAGCAGTTAGTCCAACAGTGGGTGAAAGCCCAAAGCCTCTTGACTGGGAAGTGCAGAAACTCATCGCCTTCCACTCGGTGATGGCGTCAGGAACTGTGACGTGGACTGCCTCCTTCCCTGAGTTACTGTGAGAACACAAGGACCCACGTGAGGCAGAGGTAGCGTGGGGCAAGGAGAACATTTGTGAATTAAGCCACAAATTCAGTGGGCTGTGCTGGCTCACACTTGTAATCCCAGCTCTTTGAGAGGCTGAGGTGAGCAGATAGCTTCAGCCCAGCAGCTTGAGGCCAGCCTGGGAAACATAGCAAGACCCTATTTCTACCAAAAATTTAAAAATTAGGCCGGGCGCGGTGGCTCACGCTTGTAATCCCAGCACTTTGGGAGGCCGAGGCGGGCGGATCACGAGGTCAGGAGATCGAGACCACGGTGAAACCCTGTCTCTACTAAAAATACAAAAAATTAGCCGGGCGTTGTGGCGGGCACCTGTAGTCCCAGCTACTCGGGGAGGCTGAGGCAGGAGAATGGCGTGAACCCGGGAGGCGGAGCTTGCAGTGAGCCGAGATTGTGCCACTGCACTCCAGCCTGGGCGACAGAGCAAGACTCCGTCTCAAAAAAATAAATAAATAAAATAAAAATAATAAAAAATTAAAAAATAAAAATTAGCCAGGTGTGGTGGTACATGCCTGTAGTCCCAGCTACTTAGGAGGCTGAGGCAGGAGGATTGCTTGAGCCCAGGAGTTTGAGGCTGCAGTGAGCTATGATTGCACCACTGCACTCCAGCCTGGGTGACAGGGCAAGACCCTGTCCAAAAAAAAAAAAAAGCTACAAATTCATCTGCAGAAGTAAAATTGTTATTGTTATTGTGTAGGGAGAAGTAAAGAGGCAACTGAACAGGTGAGTCTCAGTGTGAATCCTCTGGTGAGTGAGGCTGCCCTCATATGGAGGAGGGGGACTATGGTGGGGAGTCAGGGGTGAGCATCTCTGTGCAAGCACATCTGACAGAGAGGCTGGTGTCCTCTGAGTCTGAGGATGCGTGTCCTCAGGGCTTGTCAAAATGGACATGCAAGCAGTGGGCAAAAATTGATGTCAATATGTACCTTTAAATGTGTATGGTTCTGTAGTGAGAACACAGGGCCTGCAATGTGTGAGTGTGGAATTGTGTGGATTTGTTTTGCGTGGTTGTATATGAATGCATAAGAATTCAGGTAGGCCGGGCGCGGTGGCTCACACCTGTAATCCCAACACTTTGGGAGGCTGAGGCGGGTGGATCACTTGAGGCCAGGAGTTCGAGACTAGCCTGGCCAACATAGCAAAACCCTGCCTCTACTAAAAATACAAAAATTAGCCAGGTGTGGTGGCATGCGCCTATAGTCCCAGCTACTTGGGAGGCTGAGGCACAAGAATTGCTTGAACCTAGGAGGTTCAGGCCTACAGTGAGCCAAAATTGTGCCACTGCACTCCAGCCTAGGTGACAGAGCAAGACTCTGTCTCAAAAAAAAAAAAAAAAAAAGAATTCAGGAAAACAAATAAATTCCCACACCCCATCAAGCTTTCTTTGCTTAAGACTTAGATCCATTAGGAATGCGTCTGATTCTGAGTTTTCTACAGGCTCTACATTGTAGAATCTTACTGTTTTTTTCTGGGTTTGTTATTGTTGTTGTTGTTGTTGTTGTTGTTGTTTTTGAGAAGGGTTTTGCTCTGTCACCCAGGCAGGAGTGCAGTGATGTGATCTTGCTTCACTGCAGCCTCCACCTCCCAGACTCAAGTGATCCTTCCACCTCAGCCTCCCAAGTAGGACACAACTACCACCTGGCTAATTTTTTTTATTTCTTTTGTAGAGACAGAAGCTCATTATGTTGCCCAGGCTGGTCTTGAACTCCTGGTCTCAAGTGATCCTCCCTCCTCAGCCTCCCAAAGTGCTGGGATTACAGGCGTGAGCCATGCACCTGGCTCTTTACTGTACTTCTGAGTCATCACTTACCCAATAGGAAACAGATCCCAGAGCCAAGTCTCTGGGAAGTACTGGCGGACCTGAGAATCCTCTGCTCGACGTGAAGAAGTTGATGACTCAAAAGCCACTGGATGACCACCACCTGCTGATGACATTGAGAATATGAAAACTTTAGGAAACAGGAGACTTCTTGCTGTGACATAAATTGGGATGGAGGGATTACTAGAAAGAATCTAGAGGGAAGCAGAGAACATCCAGTCAGAGGCAAGGAGGAAGGACCAAAGAGGAACTGACTAGTCACAAAGGCCATCGAGGGAAGTGATAGCCAAGGAGGTTTGGCCAGGGAATGGATACATAAGCTTCAGCCTTCAAAAGCTCTCCCCAGAGACAGAACCCTTGGGAAACTGTCCTGCGTCTGTGACCCACAACCCATTAGCATTCTCGGGCTAGAGGCTCAGTGCAAGAACAGGAGGCAAAGAGGAAATTTGCAGAGTTTCAGGACTGTTAACATCTCAGAGAATCCACAGACCACAGAGGTGCTTACCACCCATAGCAGTGCTGTATTCTGGAGATCTGTGACTGCAATCTACTGGCTTCTTGATTTTGGCATTGGACAGTATTTTCAGACCCATGTCCTGATAGGCATCAGAGAAATAAGTATTGAGGTGGTCCCTTCCCCAACTGCAAGGGCTACTGCCCAGGAATTCCACCATCAAAGAGTTGAAACAAAACATTCTTTTTGAATTAATGGTGAACCTGGGTATTCTTACCTGAAACTTAGCCACTGAGACTGGTTGGCTTTTGTTCCAGCTAGCATGAAAGGCTTTCAGTTAAACTTATTTCATCATTACATACATTTAATCGTTCTTCCAAATATTATTCACTGTGTCCTTATTATTTGACTTACACTCTGAACGTGCTGAGGGTAGGGACCATATCAGCGTACACAATTCAACAAAAATACAATGAGCATTATGAGGGGTCAGGCATTAGAGAGAATACAAAGATGAACAAGACCTAGTTCCTGACCTCAGGCACCTCCTGGTCAGACTTGGGTCACACAGCCTCCCAAATCCTGCTCATAGAATAGGTGCAAATTATTTTTTATAATAATGATAAGAGACCTCTTGTCTACCTTCCCTAATTTTCCCTCCTGATTGATCTCATGAAAATTAGTGTCTGGGGACAACAAAAAGAGGAAGACTAGGTCTATACTCTCTCACAGTGGTTCTCTTCAATGCAATTGGACATCTTCTTCAAGCATAAAGGTCAACAGAGGCGACCTTACACGTCAGAAGCTTCTTTCAAGATTTTGTTCCCATCAGTGCCCATATGAGTCTCTCTGCTTTCTTAAATATGAACTTTCGTTTGCCCCTTCCCACCACCATCTTTCCCATAAGAACAAAATGGGTAAGAAGACCTACCCGGAAAAAGCTGAAAAGGTCCGCGCCTTCAGAGAACCAGGGCCTCCAGATAACGGAATGCTGGCTCGAATGCCCTTGGGGCACTGGGTCAATGAGGGGCTGAGGAAAGTCCCATGGGCCAGACACTGGACACTGATCATACTCAGCCACTTGATAGGGGTAGTGACCATACCAGAACGGAAACATCCCATAGACCTGGGACAAGAGGGGGAAAGAAATAAAGCATTGATATAGTGACATCAGTTGAGAAACCTCTCAGATTCTGGTGCTCAGTTCACTACTCCTGCATCATTTCTCTTTATTACTCCAGAATTATTTTTATATTTATTCTGTCATAATTACCTTTCTCACTTTCTAAAACTTTAACCTCTATCTCACCTATTTTTTCATAATCCTATCCCGTATTTCATTCTTTCTCCTTTTTTTTTTTTTGAGACGGAGTCTTGCTCTGTCACCCAGGTTGGAGTGCAGTGGGATGATCTCGGCTCACTGCAACCTCTGCCCACCAGGTTGAAGCAATTCTCCTGCCTCAGCCTCCTGAGTAGTTGGGATTACAGGCGCCGGCCACCACGCCCAGCTAATTTTTGTATTTTTAGTAGAAACGGGGTTTCACCATGTTGGTCAGGCTGGTCTTGAACCCCAGACCTCAGGTGATCCGCCCGCCTCGGTCTCCTAAAGTTCTGGGATTACAGGCTCATTCTCCTTTTTTGTCTCTGCATTCATACTAACCATGCCCTTCTGTTACCCTTTCTTTGTTTGTTTTTGTTTTTTGTTTTTTTTTGAGACGGAGTTTCGCTCTTGTTGCCCAGGCTGGAGGGCAATGACGTGATCTCGGCTCACTGCAATCTCCACCTCCCGGGTTCAAGTAATTCTCCTGCTTCAGCCTCCCCAGGATTACAGGCATGCACCACCACGCCCGGTTAATTTTTTTTTTTTTTTTTGGATTTTTAGTAGAGACAGAGTTTCTCCATGTTGGTCAGGCTGGTCTCGAACTCCCGACCTCAGGTGATCTGCCCGCCTCACCCTCACAAAGTGGTGGGATTACAGGCGTGAGCCACTGCGCCCAGCCCTCTTACCCTTTCTAACTTCATTTTTACACCAGCCTTTTTATCACCTTATGGCAGAGCATGGAAATAAGCTTCCCTAAGACTTTCTCTCCCCTGCCTGAAACCTACCTCTTAATTGTCTTCTCCATCAACTCCCTCCTCCCACTCTGTCAGCAGACAGTTACTCACAGAGCGGTTGCTCAGCTCTCTCTCTGGCCTAAGCAGTAAGACACTCGAATCCACCGCCCGGAGGGCACACAGGGATCCGGGAGCTGCCTGCAGCTGTAGCTCCACTTCTGCTCCTGGAAGCTGCTGGGAGGGGGAGAAGCCAAGGGAAGCCTGGGGAAGGGAAAGGTATAACTTGGGGATCAGGTCAGCCTGGAAAGGAGGGGAAACAACATAATTTGGGTCATCAGCAAATATGTCCCAGCTATGACATCCAACCCATTCTTTCACTTTTGTACTTATCTTTTTTTGTAAAGTCTAGCTCTTCAGCACTTGTACGCCATGTTAGAGTTGGGAAACGTGAGCAGCACAGTAGAAGGATAGAGAAAGTTTAGAAGACAAAAAGTAGAGAGAACATGTGGAATAACTATATAGAACATGTGGCTTCCCAGTATGGCTCTTTTTTATTTTTTATTTTTTTAAATAGAGACAGGGTCACGCCTGTAATCCCAGCACATTGAGAGGCCAAGGCAGGTGGACGACCTGCGGTCAGGAGTTCAAGACCCGCCTCGCTAACATGGTGAAACCCCGTCTCTACTAAAAATACAAAAAAAAAAAAAAAAAATAGCCAAGCATGGTGGTGCATACATGTAATCCCAGCTACTCGGGAGTCTGAGGCAAGAGAATCACTTGAACCCAGGAGGCAGAGGTTGCAGTGAGCCGAGATCGCACCATTGCACCCCAGCCTGGGCAACAAGAACAAAACTCTCTCTCTCAAAAAAAAAAAAAGCTCTTCAGCCTTGAACTCCTGCGCTCAAGTGATACTCCTGCTTCAGCCTTCTGACTAGCTGGGACTACAGGTATGCATCACCACACCCGGCTAATTTTTTTTTTTCTTTTTTTTTTTTTGAAGACAGAGTCTCACTCTGTCACTCAGGCTGGAGTGTAATGGCGTGATCTTTGCTCACTGCAACCTCCGTCTCCTGGGTTCATGCAATTCTCCTGCCTCAGCCTCCCAAGTAGCTGGGACAGCAGGCACCCGCCACCATGCTTGGCTAATTTTTGTATTTTTAGTAGAGACGGGATTTCACCATGTTGGCCAGGCTAGTCTTGAATTCCTGACATCAGGTGATCCAACCACCTCGGCCTCCCAAAGTGCTGCACACCCAGCTAATTAAAAAAAATTTTTGTACAGACAGGATCTTGCTATGTTGTCCAGGCTGGTCTTGAACCCTTGGCCTAAAGAAATCCCTCTGCCTTGGCCTTCCAAAGCACTGGGATTATAGGAGTGAGCCACTGTACCTCAGCCAGCATGACTTTTTAAAAGAAAAAGTAGGAGAGAGATGGATTTCAACACAAACCCCAAACACTAAAGATATAAATATAATACAACATCCAATGTCAACATTATCTTCTTTCCCTGACCTGTCTTGTCTCCAACCCCAGCACACACAAGATCTTTCTCTATGCCCAACTTTTGTCTTCACCCTTCTCCGCTATCATTTTACCTGATTGTCAAAGCACATCTCTACTGAGAACTGAATTTTGTCAGCTACAACACCTCCACTGGGGAAAATGGCATAGATCACCAGGGAAGGATCAGGGGCCAGTCTCGAAGTGAAGGTCAGTGAGAGAGAGAAGGAGCCTTTCAGTCCTGAAAGAGAAGAGGGAATATACAGGAAAATCAGAATGCACGTTCACCTACCAACGGCATCTAACTGTATGTACTTTTCATTGAGCCAGTGCAGGCACCAGGTTGCAAGTTACTTCTCGTTTTTCTCCTCTCCTGTGATGACTGTTAGTGCTCCAATTCCATTGCTTCTGTGTATAAGAATTGTTTTCTGGAATTTAAAAATATCCTGCTTGCTTCCAGGAAAAGCATGTACACTCACCTTCCTTCTTAGGGTTCAGGTGTTTCTGCCCCTCCATCACCAAACTTCCTTTCCCTATTAACTAAAGAAGAAAAGAAAAGAATCAACTGCACAGAAGTTATGGTAATTTCACCTTGGACCAACTTCTAGAGCATCTCTGCATCCCTTCATGAGGAGAGGTTCCTTTCACAGTTCAGATCCTGGGTCAATACCTCACCCAGCATCCACTAGCTTGACAAATGCAGGATGCTGCCAACGGGTCCTGGTGGCTCCTCCTGCAGTTGGAGGTCTGGCTGGGAACCACGCAGGTGGATGGGAGGAGTCTGACAGCATAGAAATTGTTTCTCACCGTAGATAACTGTCTGCCATTTCTTGAAGATCTCCAAATTTTATTTTCTTATAATCCTTGTAACATAAAGTCAGCAAAAATCTATCCTCATAAGTGTTTTTTAATTACAGTTCAATTTAAAATTCAGTGGAAATAATTTCATCCTAAACCACCCTGAGCCCTTCTGACATTGAACCCTCTAGAGGAGAAATCTCCTCTTCTAACTCCCCCTTCCTGTCCACTCTCATTTGAACAGAACTCAGTGGTCTTGTTTGTAAGCAGGCTCTCGTCTCCTGCTCCCGCAAGGCTCATGGGTTGGGTCCTCGGACGCCTGCCCGGCATTAGCCATTCCACGTGGCTCGGCCCCAACTTCACTTTTCTCCTACACCTCCCCACACTTCGGTCCTGAAGACAGAGCCCACATTATCACCTGGACTTGTTATTTTCCACCTATCTTTTCTCTTTTCGTTGTATTAGGATGATTTTTTTTTTTTTCACTTAATGACAACACTGAAACCATAGAAGCTACTGCAATCAATGATCCAGAGGGGAGAAAGTCTCTCATAGACTGAGAGGAGGATAAGGGAACAAAGAGGATCTGAGCCATCAAATCTGAGGTTTCCATTCTACTTCCTGACTGTCACCAAGGTGACAGGAAAGCTGCTTATCCTTATACATTGCTTTCAGGCTACCAAGTTAGGATTTTATTTCCCCACTGAGGCTGCTATCGATGTGAATTTAACCCCATATCATCTATTTGATAATATTGACCAATGGAACACAGAATGAAATGTATCCTGGCTGGGCGCAGTGGCTCACGCCTGCAGTCCCAGCACTTTGGGAGGCCAAGGTGGGCGGATCACCTGAGGTCAGGAGTTCAAGACCAGCCTGGCCAACATGGAGAAACCCTGTCTCATATAAATTTAAAAAAAAAAGAAAAAAAAAAGTATCCTGAGTTCCATGCCCTCCCCACTGTCCCTCCCAACCACCCGGTTGTTGTTGGGTTTTTTTTGTTTTTTGTTTTTTGGTCCTGGCCAGCACTATTTTCTCAGGTAATTCCTCATTTTATTTTCCCACACAATTTTCCTGTGTTCCTGCTCAGAATCTCTTTTTTCCCCCAGTGTTTTCCATCTCTTACACCTATACTGGGACATGCAGTATCTCACAGACACATGCGAATATTGAATACTTGAAATGTGCTCAGTCCAAACTGAGATACGCTTTAAGCGTAAAATACATACTGAGTTTCAAAGACTCAGTTGAAACAAGAATGTAAAATATCTATTAAAACTTTTTATATGGCTTTCATGTTAACATGTTAATATTTTGGATATAATGGGTTAAATAAAAAATACATTTAAAATTAATGTCAACTACTCTTTTACTTTTTTAGTGTGGCTTTAAAATTGTTTTTAATTAGGTATGCATCTGCAGTTCGCATAGCCTAGGTACCCCCTCTGGCTGACTCTTCTCATTCTCTTTCCTTCCCAGCATACTCTCACCCATGCCCGTTTCCCAGTCTCACATAGTAGGAGAAGCCGATCTCTTGGTCAGGGCTTGCATCGGCCGGGTCGATGTAATAATCCACCAGCACTTCCTGGGGCTGGCCACATTTCAAGGGGCCATTTAGCCGGTGGATGCCAAGGAAGCTGCGGGTTGTGCTGTAGAAGGGTCGCAGGTGCAGGTAGGCATTTTGGTAGTAACGTGGCACTTGTTCCGGATTATATACTAAGTCTTCCATTTGAAACTTTCCCTGAGAGTAAAAGAGAGAGAGAGAATTTTAGCATGTGCCCCAACCATAGAAACCCCACAGACTTGTTACGGTTTTCAAATAGAGCGCTTTCTCTCAAATCTTCACTGCCTGAGAATGACATGTGGGTATTTCATTAGCGGTCCAGCCAAGGATGGATAAAGAACTCATAAACAGAGTTGTGTACAGCAATATTTTGGTATGTAGGAGAGGGACGGAAGGGCTGAATTATAGTTACTAAGTGAGGGGAAATTGTGGGTGATGTATCTTTACAGATATTCCTGGGATAGATGAACATGACTTAGATTATATAGAAATCAAAGATTATATTTCAGGGATAAGAAAACTAGGTACAGAAGACACTAAGATTGAAAAGTAACTATTTCTGGGTAACTGAGTCATGCCTAGAGTAAAGAAATAGTCAAATTAGCCACAAGGCAAGTAGGTGTTTGCTTAATTCCTGTGGTTGAACAATCTCATTAATGGCTCCAATTCCTCACACACACCCCACCCCCTCTGAGATCAACATCATTTAGCATGTAGTCTTCCAGTACCCTCCTAGTCTGACTGTGGCCCCACTGTTTGATTTGTTGGGAATGGGGTGTTAACATATGCAACAGGGGCCGGGCGCGGTGGCTCACACCTGTAATCCCAGCACTTTGGGAGGCCAAGGCGGGTGGATCACGAGGTCAGGAGATGGAGACCATCCTGGTTAACACGGTGAAACCCCATCTCTACTAAAAATACAAAAAATTAGCCGGGCGTGGTGGCGGGCGCCTGTAGTCCCAGCTACTCAGGGAGGCTGAGGCAGGAGAATGGCATGAACCCGGGAGGCGGAGCTTGCAGTGAGCCGAGATCATGCCACTGCACTCCAGCCTGGGCGACAGAGCAAGACTCTGTCTCAAAAAAAAAAAAAAAAAAAAAAAAAAACATGCAATATACAGAGGTTTGGAAAAGCCCTGAACATCAGCTTTTGCACTTGCACCTCATCACTGCTGTAAGAATATACCTGGGATAGCTGGCTCCTGCATGAGAGGTATGTGGAGCACCAGCTTACAGCCAGCCGATCTGCAGACAGGTCTGGAAATCGAAATCAGCAGAGCTGCCTGACTGAATGTCCCAGATGCACAAGCAGTGAATGCTTTCTGTTGCATGATACTGAAGCTTTTAGCTGTTTGATAAGAAGCATTGTTGTGGCAGTTGATAATTGATACTTATAAGATATCTAGAATGTAGAGTTCTCTTGTTTGCTGTTTTTATTAAGTAATGAGGGGATGGGAAGGGGAAAGAGAAAGAAAAAGACTCTGAGTCACCTTTTCCTCTCTATTCTAACTTCATATATAGATAGGATCAGATAGAGATGGGGGTAAGTTAAAAGATGTATTAGTAGAAATAGTAGTTTTCATCTAAGTAAGGACTATTTATTTGATTGATATTAAAAACAGAAAGAATCTAAGGAAAACTTTTTGCCAGCTGGGGAGCAGGACTTGTGAGTGAGAGAGATATAATTCCAAGCAGAGGGGAGGATAAGAAACAGGAAAATTCTGAAGTTTTCCTTCAGGGAAGCCTTCCTTTCTAGGAAGCTGATCCTCTGGCCATGCTTACCTCCAGAGAAACGTCTGTCCCATTCCAATCGGATGTCTCCAACGTAAAGGGAGCCAGGCCATTGTTGTCAGTAACCAGGGTCTGGTTGAAGGTTCCATTTGTGCCATAAATCACCAGAAACACTAGATGGTTCTTGAGGAAGGAGTCATCATGGCCCCTAACTCTTATCTGAAGGATAAAGGTCATTAGGGATTAGAATTAGGTTTGGAGTAAGCTTCAGTATGAGGTAAAGTGAAATATTGGGTTGGTGCAAACTAATTGCGGTTTTTGGCTCTAAAAGTAATGACAGAATTTCTAAGAATACATTTCAGGGAAGAGTCCTGAAAAAGATAAATGTGATTCAAGCTTTTGAACTAGGATCTGTGAAGAACCAAAAAACAAACAGAAGTAAGAGCCCGGAGCAGAGCTAGATTTGCTCGGTGGCTAATGAAGCTCTAGGGCTCTTCATTTGCACAGCCTCCTTCAAAGGTTCTGTACATTGTTTTGCTTTCTTTTTTCTTTCTTTCCTTCCTTCCTTCTTTCCTTCCTTCCTTCCTTCCTCTTTTTTTTTTTTTTAGATGGAGTCTCAATCTGTCACGCAGGCTGGAGTGCAGTGGGACGAGCTCAGCTCACTGCAACCTCCACCTCCTGGGTTCAAGCGATTCTCCTGCCTCAGCCTCCCGAGTAGCTGGGACTATAGACCTGTGCCACCATACCCGGCTAATTTTTGTATTTTTAGTAGAGACGGGTTTTCACCATGTTGGTCAGGCTGGTCTCGAACTCCTGACCTCGTGATTCACCCGCCTCACCCTCCCAAAGTGCTGGGATTACAGGCGTGAGCCATTGCGCCAAGCCTATTTTGCTTTCTTTTTCTTAAAGAGAATCCCCTACCCTCCCAAATTGTGTAATTCTTAGGCTCTAAAAATAATTTGCACTCACCCTTGGTCTAGAGAAATGATAACTGAGGAATAAATGCATCTCTGTGTGTGCAATATTATTGTGTGGACCAGTTGTACAAGAAGTAAAGAAAGATAAGCTGAACAAGAGGGAAATTCAGTTAGATATCAGAAAGAAAACACTAACAAAGAAAATTTAATTATTTATTTATCTTTTTTTTTTTTGAGGCAGTCTCGCTCTGTCGCCCAGGCTGGAGTGCAGTGGCATGATCTTAGCTCACTGCACCCTCTGCTTCCTGTGTTCCAGCAACTCTCGTGCCTCAGACTCCCGAGTAGCTGGGATTATAGCCATGCGCCACCATGCCTGGCTAATTTTTGTTTCTTTAGTAGAGACAAGGTTTCGCCATGTTAGCCAGGCTGGTCTCGAACTCTTGGCCTCAAGTGATCTGCCCACCTCAGCCTCCCAAGGTGCTAGGACTGCAGACGTGAGCCACCATGCCCTGCCAGAAATTTTAAAATCTCGAAAGAAAATTGCTTGTCGGGCACAGTGGCTCATGCCTGTAATCCCAGCACTTTGGGAGGCCCAAGTGGACAGATCACCTGAGGTCGGGAGTTCGAGACCAGCCTGACCAACATGGAGAAACCCCATCTCTATTAAAAATACAAAATTAGCCAGGCATGGGGGCACATGCCTGTAATCCCAGCTACTCGGGAGGCTGAGACAGGAGAATCGCTTGAACCTGGGAGGTGGAGTTTGCAGTGAACAGAGATCGCACCATTGCACTCCAGGCTGGGCAACAAGAGCAAAACTCTGTCTCAAAACAAAACAAAACAAAAAAATAGAAAGAAAAACAAAATTGCTTAAAGAGCTATACATGGCTGTCAAGGAAAGTTTCATATTAACCTTGCCTAGATGCAGGAGACCAGGCTGGATGATTTCTCTAGAAACCCTGCAGCTCTTAAATATGAAGATTTAGACATTAGAAGATCAGCCCCTGGGCCAGGCGCGTTGGCTCACGCTTGTAATCCCAGCACTTCGGGAAGCCGAGGTGGGCGGATCACGAGGTCAGGAGATCGAGACCACGGTGAAACTCCGTCTCTACTAAAAATACAAAAAATTAGCCGGGCGTGGTGGCGGGCGCCTGTAGTCGCAGCTACTCGGAGAGGCTGAGGCAGGAGAATGGCCTGAACCCAGGAGGCGGAGCTTGCAGTGAGCCGAGATTGCGCCACTGCACTCCAGCCTGGGCGACAGAGCGAGATTCCGTCTCAAAAAAAAAAAAAAAAAAAAAAAGAAGATCAGCCCCTGACATTAGAAAGGCCCCTAAGGTGTCATTAATATTCAAGGTTCTATGGGATTAGGGGCAGCACAGCATAGGGAGTGGAGAGTGTATACCCCAGAGGCAGGCTTCCTGGATTTGGTCATAGTTCCCATCTATTTGCTAATAACCTTGGAAAAATCACTTAGCCTCTGTTGCCTGTCTCCTTATCCATAAAATGGGTCCAATATAGTGTCTGCCTCATTGCATTATTGTAAAGATTAAAGTGAATACACGTAATGTACTTGGAACAGCGCTAAGTTAGCTATGTGGCTATGGCTGCAGAAAGGAGGTAAAGTAGATGGTTATGCACTTTTTTGTCTATGCAGAGAAAAGTTTTAACATACCTTCCCACTGAAGGGGAAATTTGGATGGTAAAAATTGCTGGTGTCTTCAAAGGTCATTGATCCCATTTGTGGAGAAATGTAGACATTCTGAGTGGCATTGGCCTCCACGCCTGCAGAGGGAAACCAGATGTATAAAGATCTAGGCACCTGATATTCTCATCTTCATGTTCAATGTCAAGTCTCTGAGACAATGGTAGGCAGAGGGATGAAGTTTAATGTATTTCTGGCCAAAGATCCAAACCAACCTCACCTCCCCAATCTTTTGGAGAAGTATGTAGTATTTCTTCTTCTTTTTTTTTTTTTTGTGACGGAGTCTCGCTCTGTTGTCCAGGCTGGAGTGCAGTGGCACAATCTCGGCTCACTGCAAGCTCCACCTCCTGGGTTTACACCATTCTCCTGCCTCAGCCTCCCCCAGTAGCTGGGACTCCAGGCGCCCATCACCACGCCGGGCTAATTTTTTGTATTTTTAGTAGAGACAGGGTTTCACCGTGTTAGCCAGGATGGTGTCGATCTCCTGACCTCGTGATCTGCCTATCTCGGCCTCCCAAAGTGCTGGGATTACAGGCGTGAGCCACCGCGCCTGGCCCGTAGTATTTCTTATAGATGGCAAGATGGGATCTGGCATTTCCCCTTGACTATGAACTAGGAACAAGGTACACTCAAGAGGGTAGGTCTTGTATACTCGGAGTAAATCTGTCCCTGGGACCAGCCCTTTTTCTTTCTCTTTTCTTAATGAGCCAAGGAGTACCCTACTTACCTGTCCCTTCCTCCACAACAGTTGCCACAATATTGATTTGATGGCTGTATGCATATTCAATGAGGTCAAAGGTGGCCATGTCCACAGGTGCTGAGAAGCATCCTGTTTTGTCAGTCTAGTGAGGTGATGAGAGACAGGGATAGAGAGCAGATGAGGAATCTCATCTCTACGTCCATTTTATAACATTCTGTGAAGGAAATAATTTCTCATCTCCACACTTCAGTTTCTAATATAGAAAAACTCTCCTACAACACGAAGTATACACTCACACATAGATAATCATGAAATGACTTTGAAGCTCCAAGATTTGGGAAAGGGAAAAAGAAATGACTTCAAAACTGGAAAATTGTACCTTACAGGGGTTTAGGTAAATTTCTTGGTTCCAAGGCAGGCTCTAAAACACTCCCTGTTTAGGATAAAGATCCCTGCTTTGTTCTTTGGAACTGGGATGATAATTCTGGGAAACGCTTTCTACTTTGGGCTGTTTAGCTCTTTTCTAGATTGTTGCTTCCTTACTCTTTAGGACATGTGGATACGTCCTTTTTTTTTTTTTTTTTTGGTAGGGGAAGGGGACTGAGTCTTGCTTGCTCTGTCACCCAGGCTGGAGTGCAGTGGCACCATCTCAGCTCATTGCAACCTCTGCCTCCCGGGTACAAGTGATTCTCCTGTCTCAGCCTCCGAGTAGCTGGGATTTCAGGCGCACGCCACCATGCCCAGCTAATTTTTTGAATTTTTAATAGAGACGGGGTTTCACCATATTGGTCAGGCTGGTCTCAAACTCCTGACCTCGTGATCTGCCCATCTCGGCCTCCCAAAGTGCTGGGATGACAGGCGTGAGCCACCGTGCCCGGCTGATAGGTTCCTTTTTTACCTGTCATTTACTCACCTGTCCAGAGAGGTTCCTGCATTTGTCAGGTAGCTGTTCCCATTCCACCTCTCGATACCAGTAAGTATTTGCCTTCTGACACACGGATACCTGCACTGCCCCTAGCATGGGCTTGCCATAGGTGTACCTAACCAAGAAAAGCATAAGCAGTCAGAGTTGGGAAATTCCACTTGAGATCCAACTCTTCCCCTGAACACCACTTCTTCCCTCTCACACTCCAGCCTCTGAAAGAAAGCTCTGACAATCCAGGCTAGTGCGGTGGCTCATGCCTGTAATCCCAGCACTTTGGGAGGCTGAGGCAGGTGGATCACTTGAGGCCAGGGGTTCAAGACCAGCCTAGGAAACATGGCAAGATGCTGTCTTTACTAAAAATATAAAAATTTGCTGGGCATGGTGGCTCACACCTGTAATCCCAGCTTCTCTGGGAGGAAGAGGCAGGAGAATCACTTGAACCCAGGAGATGGAGGTTGCAGTGAGCCGAGATCTCCCCACTGCACTCCAGCCTGGGTGACAGAGTGAGACTCTGTCTCAAAAAAAAAAAAAAAAAAAGAGAAGAAGAAGAAGAAAGCAAGCTCTGACAATCCTACCTTTTCCTAGCTCTCTTCTCCTTCCCTACTTTACTCAGAGTCTTAGAGTAGACCCAATGCCACAATTAGCACCATACTAAGGACAGAAACAGTATCTTTCTTTCTCCTGATCCCTATTTATCTACGGGATTCAATATTGTATCTTGTAAAGACTAAAGCAATAATACTATCTGAGTGAGCAATAGAAAAAAACAGCAGAAACACAACTATAAAATATATTCCTGGCTGGGCGCGATGGCTCACGCCTGTAATCCAACACTTTGGGAGGTCAAGGTGGGCGGATCACCTGAGGTCAGGAGTCTGAGACCATCCTGGCCAACACGGCGAAACCCCATCTCTACTAAAAATACAAAAATTAGCCAGGCATGGTGGCACACGCCTGCGATCCCAGCTAATCTAGAGGTTGAGGCAGGAGAATCGCTTGAACCCACGAGGCGGAGGTTGCAGTGAGCCGAGATCACACGATTGCACTCCAGCCTGGACAACAAGAGTGAAACTTCATCTCAAAAAAAAAAAAGAACAAAAAAAAAGGTCTTGGATAAGCCATGACTCTGAATTACATAAAATACCCCAAGTTTTGGCTCACCCATAATCCCACATCCCATGTCATTCCCTCATCATGTCTCTCGATGCATCTTTAATCTCCACCAGATCCCAAGCTTCTGCTCTTACCTACAACAAATTTTTACTAAGAAAGATTCCTGCACCGTTGATAACTCCTTGGGTTCCACCACTTCCACCTTAAACTTCGGCAGCACTGAAGAGAGTAAAAGGAGAAATGGAAAAAGAATTGGAGGAGGACTCAGTCAGACAGGCAGTGAGAAGAGGGGTATAAACACAGTGAGAATTAAATTAACGGATCTAATGAAGGAGGCATTATTTAGGTAGCATGTTCCTGAAGTAATTAGCTGGTTCAGCATCGATTCAAAAATGAATAAATAATCCTTTCCCAGAGTAGATTTTACTCCAGCTTTGCTGATTTTTTTTTTTTTTTTTTTGATACACAGTCTGGCTCTGTCGCCCAGGCTGGAGTGCAGTGGCGCAATCTCAGCTCACTGCAAGCTCCGCCTCCTGGGTTCATGCCTTTCTCCTGCCTCAGCCTCCCGAGTAGCTGGGACTACAGGCGCCTGCCACCACGCCCAGCTAATTTTTTGTATTTTTAGTAGAGACAGGGTTTCACTGTGTTAGCCAGGATGGTCTCAATCTCCTGACCTCGTGATCCACCCACCTTGGCCTCCCAAAGTCCTGGGATTACAGGCATGAGCCACTGCTCCCGGCCCCACCTTTGCTGATTTTAAGATGAGATTATGCCCAATACTTTGGCCTGTCCTTTCCCCCACCTACCATATTCCTCCACACTGAAAGTACCAAAGGTCTTGCCCTCAGCCACTGCCACAGTGTAGGTGCCCAGCATTGCCTCTGGTGCCAGTTGGAAGGACAGGTCTACAATGCCTTGCTCAGGTACCACTTCCAGCCACTGTGCAATCCTGTTGCTATTTGGATCCTGTCCAATAGAGAAACTGCATGATGTGCCTGCCTGTTTGCTTCCCACTCTGCACTGCAAAACGCAGGTAAAGAAGCAAAGGCAGGTAAAGAACCCCACCCATTGCTCATGACCCCTGTGGTCTGTGTCCAGGAAGAGCAGCTCCCTGTGTTATTTATAACTTTCTTTATGACTGAATTAGGTAAATATTTCTATAGATCCAGCCCTCATTTGGTAGGAAATCTTGTGGATTTTAATGATCAGACTGCGCCCTCTAAAGTGTTATCTCCAGTTTTAGAAAGTAGGACCCAGGATATCATTTACAAAGAATGTTTACTCTGTTTCTGGTTGCTATTAGGGGACAAAGCTGAGGAATTTTTTTTTTTTTTTTTTGAGACAGTCTCTGTCGCCCAGGCTGGAGTGCAGTGGAGCGATCTCGGCTCACTGCGAGCTCCGCCTCCCGGGTTCACTCCATCCTCCTGTCTCAGCCTCTTGAGTAGCTGGGACTACAGGCGCCCGCCACCACGCCCGGCTAATTTTTTTGTATTTTTAGTAGAGATGGGGTTTCACCACGTTAGCGAGGATGGTCTCCATCTCCTGACCTCGTGATCCGCCCACCTCAGCCTCCCAAAGTGCTGGGATTACAGGCGTGAGCCACCGCGCCCAGCCAGCTGAGGAGATTGATTGTAAGATACCTAAAACATGGGTGATTTAATGGAAAAATGGAGGAGATATTGTGGAGAAATCCCCCTCTAGATTCTTTCCTTTAAAACACTTCTCAGGTGTTTATGTTATCATGTACCTGTTGAGAATGCCTATGGCAAGGCCTATTACCTTAGACTAAGAGGAGTACAGAACCAAGCCTGATTACCTTAGGCTAAGAGGAGTACAGAACCAAGCCTGATTACCTTAGACTAAGAGGAGTACAGAACCAACCAAGTCGGCTGGGCACAGAGAAGTTAGGGGAATGAGAGAGCGGTGGAGTCACTACAGAGGCTGGTGTCCTTGTCTACTGAAACGTAGGTGTGAGAGACCAGGAGAGCAGAGGCAAGAGAGCAGGCACAGCTTAGGTGGATGTGGGCGCTCGGTGCCGGGCAGAGTCATGGGGCTCTGGGCCAAGATCTCAGAGTTGCTTCTGTCTTCAAGGTGTACCACCAAATTCTCATTCTTCCTCTTCCACAACTGACAGAGAAGAGAAAAAAACTTCCACTTACCTGTAGTTCCACCACGGAGTACTGAAAAGGAAAACCAGATAATGCGGGTTAAAGAAGGTTGACAGCAATAAGAATAAGTTTGCTGAAAGCAAAAGTTCACAAAGAATTCTTCCTTTCCCTCTTGCCCATTTCTTCATTTCTTCCTCTCTAAATGGCTCTTTTGTGCCTTGAAAAGAATAACAATGGGGGCACAGATTTCTCGGGAGAGAAACAAGGCAGGAGGAGGGGAAGAGCGGGGGCAGGAATCTCAAAAGAATTGCCAGTCTCCAAAAGATTTGAAGAACTGGAGCATCAGACCAGTCTCAGTGCCCTGTGACTGAGCTCTTGCACAACAAATATGCCCTAAAAGAAGTATTAGCACCAGGGGGTTCCTCAATGTTTAAACCTCTTCTTGGTAGCCAACCATCTCCTGGCCTCTTCCTTTACCATCTGAATGCTTGTGGGCAGGGTCCTTACTTTCAAGCATTGCAAATAATTACTTTTAAAATTGTTTGAAATAGTTCCATTGGAGAATCATGTATCAGTTTCCTCAAGACAGTAGTTGCTAAATAGATGCGAAAACCATTAAGTTTGTGAGGAACAGGTCATTGTGCTTGCAACTAGATGAGATTGAAAGCTGGAATTCAGTGAATAGCAGGAGAAGGGCTCAGAGAGAGTGCAAAGGTATTCAAAAGAGAAGACCAGTTTGGATCTAACTTGGAAAGAAGAGAATGAAATCAAGACAGTGCTTGATTTTTTTATTCTTGGGCCAAGTGCCATGTGATGCCAACCAGTGAAGAAGCTGAACCACTGAATACAAATATCAGCCTTGATATTAGGGATAATGGCAATTCTTCAAAAAAAAGCCAAAAAATAAGGAGATATAAGGATCAAGATGAGCTAGGACTTCCACAAACCTAGGCTATATAAACATCAGGAGGAGAATATCACTAAGATTGCTATAGATTTCCATAAAGTCAAAACAAAAAAAACACTTCTTTAGGCCAGATACAGTGGCTCACACCTGTAATCCCAGCACTTTGGGAGGCTGAGGCAGGTGGATCACCTGAGGTCAAGAGTTCAAGCCCAGCCTGGCCAACATGGTGAAACCCTATCTCTACTAAAAATACAAAAATTAGCCGGACGTGGTGGCACACACCCAGCTACTCCAGAGGCTGAGGCAGAAGAATCACTTGAACCCGGACAGCGGAGGTTGCTTGAGCCGAGATCATGCCCCTGCACTCCAGCCTGGGTGACAAAGTGACTCAAAAACAAAATACAAAACAACAACAACAAAAAACACTTAGATAACAAAGTACTTTTCTCACACAGGGATCAAGAATCAGGAAAGACATCACTTGGCCAGAAATAGGCTCTGGAAGAAAATAAGTGTTTCACTAGGAAAGTAGCATTTCTGAGGCCAGGCATGGTGGCTCACACCTATAATCCCAGCACTTTGGGAGGCTGAGGTGGGCAGATCACCTGAGGTCGGGAGTTTGAGACCAGCCTGACCAACATGGTGAAACCACATTTCTACTAAAAATACAAAATTAGCCAGATGTGGTGGTGTGTGCCTGTAAACCCAACTACTCGGGAGGCTGAGGCGGGAGAATCCTTTGAACCCAGGAGGCGGAGGTTGCAGTGAGCTGAGATCCCGCTACTGCATTCCAGCCTGGGCAACACAGCGAAACTCCGTCTCAAAAAAAAAAAAAAAAAAAAAAAAGGAAAGTAGCATTTCCGACTGGAAGTTGCCTGGAGTTTCTGAATAACTGAGTATAGCGATCAAGTTAGGGTCAGTTAATATCAGTCTTCCTTTACTTGTTTGGGGATTAAATATTGTGCTGTGTAAATGAAACCGACTTTGCAAAATTAAAACCGAGGAAATGATGACAGTGAAAGAAGTCAGACCTGACCGACTCCATCTTGCTTCTAGCTTTTAAGCTGTCCTTGTGGATTCCTGGGTGTAAGCCAAACTAACTTTGGGAAGGAATTCAGTTCATGGTTTGACTCTGAAACAAAATTGATAACAGCCCTTTCCCCAAAAGACCCCCTTCTTCCCTGGGGTCCAGTCTGCCTTTGCAGGACTAACAAATTAGCTACAAGATTAGAAATTACAGTTTAGGGGTCATGCAGCCTCTGGCTCCAAGAGTCTGAACCTCCCCAACTTGCTCCTGGGGAGAACATCACTGTTGTAAAACCTAAGATCAGTGCTTGAGATGTTTTGCAGACCCTGCATTCAGTGGATCAGCTGACACCACCCAGACCAGTAATCTGGCTCAATCAGTTCTGCCATCCCACCCAGGAGGAGGAAAACAGCAAGAAAACCTCACTTTGACCATCTATGACTCCATCTCCAATCTGACACTCAGCACTCCCCACTTCCCAAGCCCCTACCTGCCAAATTATCTTTAAAAACTATTTCTTGGCCAGGCACGGTGGCTCACGCCTGTAATCCCAGCACTTTGGGAGGCCAAGGTGGATGGATCACTTGAGGTCGGGAGTTCAAGAACAGCCTGACCAACATGAGGAAACCCCGTCTCTACTAAAAATACAAAAATTAGCCGGGCATGTTGGCGCATGCGTGTAATCCCAGCTACTTGGGAGGCTGAGGCAGGAGAATCGCTTGAACCTGGGAGGCGGAGGTTGCCGTGAGCTGAGATCGCGCCGTTGCACTCCAGCGTGAGCAACAAGAGTGAAACTCCGTCTCAAAAAAAAAAAAAAAAAATCGATTTCCAAATGCTCAGGGAGACTGATTTGGGTAACAATAAAACTCCAGTCTCCCGCACAGCCAGCTCTGCGTGAGTTACTCTTTCTTCATTGCAATTCCCCTGTCTAAGCAGCAGGCAAGGTGAACCCATTAGGTGGTTACATAAACACAATTTTTATTCTAGCTTTCTTGGTAAAATTCCTTTTGTTAATCTCGGTGTTTCAGCTGAATTTGGAGGGAGGGCTTGGCTAGAGTAGAGTGGGGAGGAAGGAATAATTTTACAAGAGAAAGAGAGCCTAACTGCAGAAATCAGAACACCTGGAAGTAACCCCGCATCAGAATCGTAACAGGGGTAGTTAATGAGATCAACTCTGAGGGTAAATGAGTCTAAAATAGTGCTGCCACGGGCCACACTTTGAACCCAGCACCTCCTTGTTGCAGCTCTAGGGAAAACAGTCTGTTAAGAAATCAGTACTCAGGCCAGGTGCAGTGACTCAGTCCTATAATCCCAACACTTTGGGAGACTGAAGCGAGAGAGGCCAGGAGTTCAAGACCAGCCTGGGCAACAAGGTGAGACTCCCCCATCTCTACAAAAAATAAAATAATTGGCCAAGTGTGGTAGCGCACACCTGTGGTCCCAGCTACTGGAGAGACTGAGATGGGAAGATTACTTGAGCCCGGGGCAGGGTCAAAGCTGCAGTGAGCCATGACTGTGCCACTGCACTCCAGCCTAGGTGACAGAATAAGGCCTTGTCTTAAAATGTTAAAAATAAATAAATAAAATTTAAAAAGTAAAAAATAAGTACTCAACATTATACTGAACTCCTACCAAAGAAAAGCTACAGGTGATGGGAAGCAGGAACTGAACGGAAATCTATATTGGGAAAGAGAGTAGCGGGTAGGGCATTGCTAATCATAACAAGCTAATAACTTCCCTGCACACAGGGAAAGGAAACAGCAGCTCTGAGAACATGGAGAAGGAAAATGGAAATTTTCATGCGCGTCCGTGTGAAGAGACCATCAAACAGGCTTTGCGTGAGCAATAAAGCTGTTTATTTCACCTGGGTGCAGGTGGGCTGAGTCTGAAAAGAGTCAGCGAAGGGAGATAGGGGTGGGGCCGTTTTAAAGGATTTGGGTAGGTAAAGGAAAATTACAGTCAAAGGGGGTTTGTTCTCTGGCGGGCAGGAGTGCGGGTCGCAAGGTGCTCAGTGGGTGCGCTTTTTGAGCCAGGAAAAGGACTTTCACAAGGTAATGTCATCACTTAAGGCAAGGACCGGCCATTTTCACTTCTTTTGTGGTGGAATGTCATCAGTTAAGGTGGGGCAGGGCAAATTCACTTCTTTTGTGATTCTTCACTTACTTCAGGCCATCTGGGCATATACGTGCAAGTCACAGGGGATGCAATGGCTTGGCTTGGGCTCAGAGGCCTGACATTCCTGCCTTCTTATATTAATAAGAAAAATAAAACAAAATAGTGTTGAAGTCTTGGGGCGGCGAAAATTTTTGGGGGTTGGTATGGAGAGAGAGAATGGGCGATGCTTCTCAGGGCTGCTTCGAGCGGGATTGGGGCAGTGTGGGAACCTAGAGTGGGAGAGATTAAGCTGAAGGAAGATTTTGTAGTAAGGGGTGATATTGTGGGGTTGTTAGAAGAAACACTTGTTGTGTAGAATTATAGGTGATGGCCTGGATACGGTTTTGTATGAATTGAAAAACTAAATGGAATAAGAGAAGGAGAAAAACAGGTATTAAAGGTCTAAGAATAGGGAGGACCCAGGACATCTGATTAGAGAGTGCCTAAGGAGATTTAGCATAGTCCTGCCAGCAAAGATTATTTACTTCAAAAGTTTAGAGTGGTGGTTTGGGGATAGCACCAGGAGATATCAGCTGTGATGGCTTGGAAAAACAGTGTAAACTGGCAGTGTAAACAAGAGCAGGGCATGTATGAGTAGTTAAGAACGGTGAATAGGAGTATGACTAGACAGAAGATAGTAGGGATGACAAGTTTTTTGGGGCACAGTCTAAGTTGGTCTGGTGTCTGGAATGAGACTGGGGCCTAATAAAAAGGAGCATCTATACAGGAGCTTAAATGGGCTGTACCTTGTAGCATTCCGAGGACAGGCCTGAATTCTGAGAAGTGAAAGTGGTAAAAGTATTGTCCAGTCCTTTTTAAGTTGGTGGCTAAGCTTGGTGAGGTGTGTTTTTAAAAGACCATTAGTCTGTCACTGAATACTAAGAGCCTGAAAAAATGCTTGGCTGATTTGACTAATAAAGGCTGGTCTGTTATCAGACTGTATAGAGGTGGGAAGGCTAAACTGAGGAATTATGTCTGACAGCAGGGAAGAAATGACTGCGGTGGCCTTCTCAGACCCTGTAGGAAAGGCCTCTACTTATCTAGTGAAAGTGTCTACTTAGACTAAGAGGTATTTTAGTTATCTGACTCGGGGCATGTTGAGTAAAGCTAATTTGCCAGTCCTGGGTGGGGGCAAGTCTTCAAGCTTGATGTGTAGGGAAGGGAGGGGGCCTGAATAATCCCTGAGGAGTAGTAGAATAGCAGATGGAACACTGAGAAGTTATTTCCTTGAGGATAGATTTCCATGATGGAAAGGAAATGAGAGGTTCTAAGAGGCAGGCTAGTGGCTTGTACTATAGCATAGCCTGCCTTTGCCGGTGTGTGGCGATTAGGCCTGGTGGAACTGCCATCAATAAATCAAGCGTGATCAGGGTGAGGTACAGGAAAGAAGTAAATATGGGGAAATGGGGTGAATGTCAGGTGGATCAGAGAGATACAGTCATGGGGGTCAGGTGTGGTATCAGGAATAATGTGGGAGGCGGGATTGAGGTCCGGGCCAGGAACAATGGTAATTGTGGGACTTAACAAAGAGTGAGTACAGCTGAAGGATCCAGGGAGCAGAAAGTATATGCGTCAGGTGTGAGGAAGAAAATAGATTTTGGAAGTTATGAGAACTGTAGAGAGTGAGTTGAGCAGAGTTTGTGATTCTAAGGGCCTCTAAAAGTATTAGGGCGGCAGCAGCCGCTGCACGGAGACATGATGGCTAGGCTAAAACAGTAAGGTCAAGTTGTTTGCACAGAAATGCTACAGGGTGTGGGCCTGGCTCTTGTGTAAGAATTCTGACCACACTAACCATGCCTAGGAAAGAAAGGAGTTGTTGTTTTGTAAGGGATTGAGGTTTGGGAAATTAATCAGACACGATCAGCAGGGAAAGCTCGTGTGTTTTTATGAGAATTATGCCGAGATAGGTAACAGATGAGGAAGAAATTTGGGCTTGACTGAAGTAATGGGGGCTGTCTGTGAAGCCTTGCGGCAGTACAGCCCAGGTAATTTGCTGAGCCTAATGGGTGTCAGGGTCAGTCCAAGTGAAAGTGAAAAGAGGCTGGGATGACAGGTGCAAAGGAATAGTAAAGAAAGCATGTTTGAGATCCAGAACAGAATAATGGATTGTGGAGGGAGGTATTGAGGATAGGAGAGTATATGGGTTTGGCACCATGGGGTGGATAGGCAAAACAATTTGGTTGATAAGGCGCAGATCCTGAACTAACTGGTAAGGCTTGCCTGGTTTTAGGACAGGTAAAATGGGGGAATTGTAAGGAGAGTTTATAGGCTTTAAAAGGCCATGCTGTAGCAGGGGAGTGATAACAGGCTTTAACCCTTTCAAAGCATGCTGTGGGATGGGATCTTGGCATTGAGTGGGGTAAGGGTGATTAGGTTTTAATGAGATGGTAAGGGGTGCATGATCGGTTGCCAAAGAGGGAGGAGAGGTATCTTATACTTGTGGGTTAAGGCGGGGGAATACAAGAGGAGGACGCAAAGGAGGCTTTGGATTGGGAAGAAGGGCAGCAATGAGATGTGGCTGTAATCCAGGAATAGTCAGGGAAGCAGATAATTTAGTTAAAATGTCTCGGCCTAATAGGGGAACTGAGCAGGTGGGGATAACTGAAAGGAGTGCTTAAAAGAGTATTGTCTAAGTTGCCACTAGAGTTGGGGAGTTTTAAGAGGTTTAGAAGCCTGGCCATCAATACCTACAACAGTTATGGAGGCAAGGGAAACAGGCCCTTGAAAAGAAGGTAATGTGGAGTGGGTAGCCTCCGTATTGATTAAGAAGGGGACGGACGCCGGGCGCGGTGGCTCACGCCTGTAATCCCAGCACTTTGGGAGGCCGAGGTGGGCGGATCACGAGGTCAGGATATCGAGACCATCCTGGCTAAAACGGTGAAACTCCATCTCTACTAAAAATACAAAAAATTAGCCGGGCGTGGTGGTGGGCGCCTGTAGTCCCAGCTACTCAGGAGGCTGAGGCAGGAGAATGGCGTGAACTCGGGAGGCAGAGCTTGCGGTGAGCCGAGATCGCGCCACTGCACTCCAGCCTGGACGACAGAGCGAGACTCAGTCTCAAAAAAAAAAAAAAAAAAGAAGGGGATGGACTTACTTTCCACTGTGAGAGTTACCTAAAACTCGGTGTCTATGATGGTCTACAGGGCTCCCGAGGTGATTGGGCAGCGTCAGTCTTCAGCCGCTAAGCCAAGAAGATCTGGGAAGCAGTCAGAGAGCCTTGGGCCAGAGTTCCAGGGGCTCTGGGAGTGGCTGCCAGGTGAGTTGGACAGTCCAATTTCCAGTGGGGTCCCGCACAGATGGGATGCGGCTTAGGAGGAATCCTGGGCTGCAGGCATTCCTTGGCCTGGTGGCCAGATTTCTGGCACTTGTAGCAAGCTCCTGGGGGAGGAGGTTCTGGAGGAACGCCTGGCCACTGCGGTTCAGGCGTTTGGAAGTTCTTGTGTGCTGGAGATGTGGCTGGGGTTTGTCTCACAGTGGAGGCAAGGAATTGCAATTTTTTTCTATTATTGTACACCTTGAAGGCGAGGTTAATTAAGTCCTGTTGTGGGGTCTGAAGGCCAGATTCTAATTTTTGGAGTTTTATTTAATGTCGGGAGCAGATTGGGTAATAAAATGTATATTGAGAATAAGATGGCCTTTTGACCTTTTAGGGTCTAAGGCTGTAAAGCGTCTCAGGGTTGCTGCCAAATGAGCCATGAACTGGGGCTGGCTTTTTATATTTGATAAAAAAGAGCCTAAACGCTATCTGATTTGGGATAAAGAAAAAGGAGCATTAACCTTGACTATGCCTTTGGCTCCAGCCACCTTTTTAAGAATAAATTGCTGGGCAGGTCGGGGAGGGCTAGTCATGGAACGAAACTGTAAGCCGGACCGGGTGTGAGGAGGGGAGGTGATAAAAGGATTATAGGGTGGAGGAGCAGAGGCTGAGGAAGAATTGGGACCTAGCTCGGCCTGGCGAGGAGGGGAGAGGTCAGATGGGTCTGTAGAAAAGGAAGATTAGAAAGACTCAGCGACGCTTGGGGTTGGGATTGAGGGGACAGGCGGGAGGGAAAGAAGGAAGATTTGGGATGAGTTGCACTGGGCACAGAGATAGGAAGGGACTAATGTGTAAAAGAATGCCTGGATGTCAGGCACCTCTGACCATTTGCCCATTTTACGACAAGGATTATTTAGATCTTGTAGGATGGAAAAATTGAAAGTGCTGTTTTCCTGCTATTTGGAACTACTGTCGAGTTTGTATTGTGGTCAAGCAGCATTGCAGAAGAAAATAAGATGCTTAGATTTTAGGTCAGGTGAGAGTTGAAGAGGTTTTCAGTTCTTAAGAACACAGGCTAAGGGAGAAGAAGGAGGAATGGAAGGTGGAAGCTTGCCCATAGTGAAGGAGGCAAGCCCAGAGAAAAGAATAGAGACACGGAGAAGGGGTCGGGGGTTCTTGCCCTCCAGAAAAGCAGAGAAGGGGTCGGGGCATGGAAATAAGGGATTGGGGCACAGAGGTATGAGGTTGGGGCATGGAAATAAGGGATCGGGGCACAGAGATGAGGTCGGGGTGCGGAAATAAGCGATTGGGGGGTTCTTGCCCCCTAGAAAAGTGGGACTTGCTCCTAAGGGTGAAGGAGAAGGGGTTGGGGGTTTCTTGCCCCCCAGAAAATCAGAGAAGGGGTAGAGACACAGAGAGAAGGGGTTGGGATACTTGCCCCTTCCCCAGAAAAGCGGGACTTGCCGCTAAGGATGAAGGACCAAGGCAGGCGTCCCTGCGTGGTCTGACACCTCTGGAACGTGGGTGAATAATCAGAGAGGTGTCCCTGCAATGATTAAACACCAAGGGAAGGCTGCCTTCCCTGTCCGTGACTGGAGCCGGAGTTTTGGGTCCACGGATAAAACGTGTCTCCTTTGTCTCTATCAGAAAATGAAGGGAATTGAAATTAAGAGAAGGGAGAGATTGAAGTGTGGCGTCAAGATTCAAAGGAGAAAGAGGTTGAGGGATAGTGAGGGAGGTTGGAGAAGAGAGTAAAAAGAGGCCCCTTACCGGATTTGAAATTGGTGAGGTGTTTCTTGGGCTGGTCGGTCTGAGGACCTGAGGTTGTAGGTGGATCTTTCTCACGGAGCAAAGAGCAGGAGGACAGGGGATTGATCTCCCAAGGGAGGTCCCCCGATCTGAGTCACGGCATGAAATTTCATGCGCGTCCGTGTGAAGAGACCACCAAACAGGCTTTGTGTGAGCAACAAGGCTGTTTGTTTCACCTGGGTGCAGGTGGGCTGAGTCCAAAAAGAGAGTCAGCGAAGGGAGATAGGGGTGGGGCCGTTTTATAGGATTTGGGTAGGTAAAGGAAAATTACAGTCAAAGGGGGTTTGCTCTCTGGCGGGCAGGAGTGGGGGGGTCGCAAGGTGCTCAGTGGGGGAGCTTTTTGAGCCAGGATGAGCCAGGAAAAGGACTTTCACAAGGTAATGTCATCACTTAAGGCAAGGACCGGCCATTTTCACTTCTTTTGTGGTGGAATGTCATCAGTTAAGGTGGGGCAGGGCAAATTCACTTCTTTTGTGATTCTTCACTTACTTCAGGCCATCTGGGCATATACGTGCAAGTCACAGGGGATGCGATGGCTCGGCTTGGGCTCAGAGGCCTGACAGAAATCATGCTTTCTCTATGTTTATCTCTAAAAGTTTCATTTGAATACACAAGCTGTGACAGACGGAAGAGGAAGAAAGCAGGGGAGTCCAGGAGATAAGTGTCTCAGCAGCATGTAGAAATGACACATGCTCCAGCTTGAGATCAAACCTATTGTGAGGCTGATGATTCTAGGGATGGGAGTCCAAGGAAAAATCAAATATTTGCAAAATGTTGCTACATTTTAACCTTTGGCATATATTTATTTAATGTTGCCTTAAGAGAATTACCTACTTTGTAAATTATTTTGTCTCATAGAAACAGTGGAAGCAGACATTCTCCTTCCTGCCTTAAAAAAAAAAAAAACTTTTGTCAGTCATGAAGACAAGGTCTTGAAGTTTGCAAAACTCTTGAAAGGGGGCTGAGTGTGGTGGCTCTTGTCTGTAATCCCAGCACTTTGGGAGGCCGAGGTGGGTGGAACACTTGAGGTCAGGAGTTTGACACCAGCCTGGCCAACATGGTGTAACCCTGTTTTTACTAAAAATACAAAAATTAGCTGGGCGTGGTGGTGCGCGCCTGTAATCCCAAGTACTTGGGAGGCTGAGGCAGGAGAATTACTTGAACCCAGGAGGCGGAGGTTGTAGTGAGCCAAGGTCACACCATTGCACTCCAGCCTGGGCCACAGAGCGAGACTCTGTCTCTAAATAAACAAATAAATAAAATAAAATGACAAGGAGCGTAACTATCTCTCAAGAACCTGATTGATGTGTAGATACTGAAGCTGAGAACTGGTTACCTCTGCTTATTCCTAGGCTGATTTAGGCTAGCTCCCTGAGGCTAGCCCAGCCCTTCCAGTCCCACACACACAGCAGTCTCCAACCCAGAGGGCCTCGCCTTGCCACACCCAGGCTGAGAGGACTTCCACCTTTGGAGAGAATCTCTCATCCTTTTCCCTATTCTCTCAGTCTGTGCCACTCCATTTCCTCCTCCCAACTCACCTTGTCATTCACTGGAATGAAGTTGCTATCCATGGTGACAATGCGGAAATACACTGGAAGGGAACAGGCATCATTAGCAAAGGGGCTGTTTCCTGGCTCAGGATTATCATTATTATTATTATTATTTTTGAAACAGGGTCTCACTCTGTCACCCAGGTTGGAGTGCAGTGGTACAACCATGGCTCACTGCAGCCTCAAACTCCTGGGCTCAAGTGATTCTCCTACCCCAGCCTCTGCAGCAGCTGGGACCACAGGCAGGCACCACCACACTCGGCTAATTTTTGTAGGCACAGGGTTTCACCATGTTGGCCAGGCTGGTCTACGAACTCCTGACCTCAGGTGATCCACCTGCCTTGGCCTCCCAGAGTGCTGGGATTATAGGCGTGAGCCACCGCGTCCGGCCTCCTGCTCAGAATCTTTCCTCCATCCCCCCTCCTTCCTCACACATGCTCTGAGTCAGCAAAACCCCAACAGGTTTTACTTTTTTACAAAACCTACTCTGAGAGTGAGGTAAAGCCCAGACACAGGCCTGGAGCTCAGGAGGCAGAGCAAGAGGCAGAATAGAAGCCACTGTTGACCACTCTCCTCATCTGCCACGGGAACACCAAACTGAACAACTGTCCACACAATACAGCACCGTCATAAGAACTAAAAATCAGATGAGTGATCACAGTGCCCGGTTTTAACTTCATATCACTGAAAGAGGCACTGAAGAGGGTAGAAAACACACACTTGAATTGCTGATTCACCCCCCTCCCCGCCATCCCCCAGCAGTGACTGTGTGGGACAGAGACAGAATCGATGAACTTGAGGGAAGGAGAGCACAGTGACTGTGGGACTTGGCATTGGAACTCAGTGCTGCCCAATCACAGGGGAAAGTACACAGGGCAGAACTCAGCATTTAGACCAGCCTTAGCCCGGGGCGAATTGCCCATCCCAGCAGTTGGAAGCTGAGTTCCGATTAGCCCCTGGGGCTCTGAATAGTCAGCAGTGATAGCTGGGCAGTACTTGTTGTGGGCCTTGGGTGAGACTCAGAGACATGCTGGCTTCCAGTGATTCAGCACGTTCCCAGCTGTGGTGACTATGGGGAGAGACTCCTTCTACTTGAGAAAAGGAGAGGGAAGAGTGAAGGGGACTTTGTCTTGCAGCTTAGGTACCAGCTCAGCCACAGTGGGGTAGAGCACCAAGCAGGCCCTTGGGGTCCCCAGGTATGGGCCGTGGCTCTTGGATGGCATTTCTGGACCTGCTGTTTGTCAGAGGAGAGCTCACTGCCCTGAAAAGAGAGTCCCAGGCCAGGCACCATTCACCACTAGCTGATGAAAGGAGCCCTTGGGCCTTGAGAGAACACTGGAAGTATCCAGGCAGTACTCGCCGTGGGCCTGGAGTAGTGGTGGCCACAGGGAGAGACTCCTCTGTGGAAAGGGGAAGGAAGAGTGGGAAGGACTTTGGCTTGTGGCTTGGGTGCCAACTCAGCTGCAGTAGAACAGAACACCAGCTAGATTCCTAAGGTTTCTGACTCCAGGCCCTGGCTCACAGATTACATCTCTGGACCTTCCAGGGTCACGGGGAACTCACCACCCTGAAGGGGAGGACACGAGCCTGGCTGGCTTTGTCACCTGCTGACTGTAGAGCCCTAGGGCCTTGAGCAAACATAGGGAGTAGCCAGGTACTGGTTACCACAGGCCTTGGGTGACACAGTACAGTGCTGGCTTCAGAGCTGTCCCGGTGCAGTCCTAATGCTGGCGGCCACAGGGGTGCTTGTGTCACCCCTCTCTCCAGGCAGCTCAGCACCAAGAGAGAAACTCTGTTTTAGAGAAAGTAAGGGAAGAGAACAAGAGTCTCCACCTGGTAATCTGGAATTCTTCCAGATCTTATCCAAGACCATCAAGGAGGTACCTCTATGAGCCTTCAAGAGCCACAGAGATACTGAGCATGGTGTCTTCCCTAATGCAGATGCACTGCAGAGTCCAAAAACTTAGATTACGACACCCAAGTCCCTTCAAATACCTGGAAAGTCTGCCCAAGGAGGACAGGTACAAACAAGTCCAGAATGCAAAGACTACATTAAATACCTAACTCTTCAATGCCCAGACACCAACGAACATCCACATCAAGACCATCTTGGAAAAAATTACCTCACCAGACGAACTAAATAAGGCATCAGCAACCAATCTTGGAGAAACAAAGATAGTGATCTTTCAGATCGAGAATTCAAAATAGCTGTTTTGAGGAAACTCAACAAAATTTTAGATAACACAGAAGGAATTCAGAATCCTATCAGATAAGTTTAACAAAGAGAAAAAAAAAGGTATTGACTTTAAAGAGGAGGTAGAGAGAGAAAATGAGATGGAAAGTTTATTCAAAGTGAAAATAACAGAGAACTTTTCAAACCTAGAGAAAGATATCAATATTATTATTTGAGACAGTCTCACTCTGTTGCCCAGGCTGGAGTGCAGTAGTGTGATCTTGGCTCGCTGCAACCTCCGCCTCCCTGGTTCAAGCGATTCTCCTGCCTCAGCCTCCCCAGTAGCTGGGATTACAGGCACGGGCCACCATGCTTGGCTAATTTGGTATTTTTAGTAGAGACACGGTTTTGCCATGTTGGCCAGGCTGGTCTCGAACTACTCACCTCAGGTGATTTGCCCACCTCAACCTCCCAAAGTGCTGGGATTACAACATGAGCCACCGAGCCCAGCTGAGAAAGATATCAATATTAAGTACAAGATTATAGAACACCAAGCAGATTTAACCCAAATGAGTCTACCTCAAGACATTTAATAATCAAACTCCCAAACATCAAGGAATTAAAAAAAAAAGAATCCTAAAAGTGCAAGAGGACAGACGTGGTGGCTTACGCGTGTAATCCCAGCACTTTGGGAGGCCGAGTAGGGGGGATAACTTGACGTCAGGAGTTGGAGACCAGCCTGGCCAACATGGTGAAACCCCGTCTTTACTAAAAATACAAAAATTAGCCAGGCATGGTGGCCCTCACCTGAAATCCCAGCTATTTGGGAGGCTGAGGCAGGAGAATCGCTTGAACCCAGGAGGCAGAGGCTGCAATGAGCAACCATTTATTGCATTCCAGCCTGGGTGACAGAATGAGACTCCATCTCAAAAAACAAAACAAACAAACAAAAACAAAAATTAGCCGGGCATGGTGGTGCACGCCTGTACTCCCAACTACTTGGGATGCTGAAGCACAAGAATCACTTGAACCCAGGAGGCGCAGGCTGCAGTAAGCAGTGATCCCGCCACTGCACTCCAGAGCCTGGGCAACAGAGGGAGACTCTGTCTCAAAAACAAAAAAAATTCAGTAACATTTCTATATGCCAACAGGGAACAATCTGAAAAGGAAATTAAGAAAGATAATTCCATTTACAATAGCTATAAATAATATAAAATACCTAGGAATAAACTTTACCAAAGTGAAAGATCTCAACAATAAAAACTATAAAATACTGATGAAAGAAATTGAAGAGGACACACAAAAACATGAAAAGAGATTTCATGTTTCTGGATTGGAAGAATTGATATTGTTAAAATTCCATACTACTTAAGGCAATCTACAGATTCAATGCAATCCCTATCAGAATACTAATGACATTCTTCACAGAAATTCTACATCCTAAATCTTAGGACTTTTGTAAAAAAAAAAAAAAAAATCATAAAATTTTTATGGAACCACAAAAGACCTAAAATAGCCAAATCTATTCTGAACAAAAAGAACAAAGCTGGAAGAATCACATTACATGACTTCAAATTATACTGCAAAGCTATGGTAACCAAAACAGTGTGGTACTGTCATAAAAACAAATACATAGACCAATGGAACAGAATAGAGAACCCAGAAACAAATCCACACGTCTACAGTGAACTCATTTTTGACAAAGGTGACAAGAGTATACACTGGAGAAAGCACAGGCTCTTCAATAAATGGTGCTGGGAAAATTGGATATCCATATGCAGAAGAATGAAACTAAACCCTCATCTCTCTCCATATAGAAAAATCAAGTCAAAATGGATGAAAGATTTAAATCTAATACCTCAATCTATGAAACTATTATATATAAGAAAACCTTGGGGAAAGTCTCCAGAACATTGGTCTGGGCAAAGATTTCTTGAGTAATACCCAAGGAGCACAGGAAACCAAAGCAAAAAATGGACAAACAGAATCACATCAAGTTAAAAAGCTTCTGCACAGCAAAGGAAACAATCAACAAAGAGACAACCGACAGAATGAAAGAAAATATTTGCAAACTACCCATCTGACAAGGGATTAATAACCAGAATATATAAGGAGCTCAGACAACTCTATGGGAAAACATCTAGTAATCAGATTAAAGAATGGGCAAAAAGATCTGAATAGACATTTCTCAAAAGAAGACATACAAATGGCAAACAGGTATATAAAAAAAGTGCTCAAATCATTGACTGTCAGAGAAATGTAAATCAAAACCACAGTGAGATATTATCTCACCCCAGTTAAAATGGCTTTTTCCCAAAAGACGAACACTAATAAATGCTGGTGAGGATGTGGAGAAAAGAGAACCCTCATACACTGTTGGTGGGAATGTAAATTAGTACAACCACTATGGAGAACAGTTTGGAGGTTTCTGAAAAAAACTAAAAATAGAGCTTCCATATAATCCCACAAGCCCACTGCTAAGTATATATCCAAAAGAAAGGGAATCAATATATATATCAAAGAGCTATCTGCACTCCCGTGTTTATTGCATCAGTATTCACAATAGCCAAGATATGGAAGCAACCTAAGTGTCTATGAACAGATGATAAAAAATGGATTTAAAAATGTGGTAAACATACATAATGGAGTACTATTCACCCACAAACAAGAATGAGACCCCATCCTTTGCAATAGCATGAATGGAACAGGAGGTCATTATGTTAAGTAAAATAAACCAGACACAGAAAGAGAAACTTTGCATGTTCTCACTTATTTGTGGGAGCTAAAAATTAAAACAATTGAACTCATGGAGATAGAGAATAGAATAATAATTTTTAAGTGTGTGGAAAAAATAAGGCAAAATGAAAAAAAATTTTTTTAAGGAGAGAGAGAACAGAATGATGGTTACCAGACGCTGGGAAGGGTAGTGGTGGGCAGGGTGAGGGGTGGGGTGGGAATGGTTAATGGGTACAAAAATATAGTTAGATAGAATGAATAGGATCTAGGGATCTTGCAGTTTTTAGCACAATAGTGTGACTACGGTCAACAATAATTTATTGCACATTTAAAAATTACTGAGAGTATAATTGGATTGTTTGTAATACAAGGAAATGATAAATGCTTGAGGTGATGGATACACATGTACCCTGATGTAATGATTACACATTGCATGTACGTATCAAAATATCTCATCTACCCCATAAATATATATACATCAGCTATGTACCCACAAAAATTTTAAATTAAAAAAAAAAAAAACCCAAACATAATTTCTCTTCAGGGCGCCTGACTTTGAAATCTCAGAATGAAGTGCCCCTGTAAGGACGAATGAACAAATACAAAAGAAAAAGAAAAAAGCCAGTAGCTCAAGCCAAATGCCCTCAGTGCTTTCTTAGCCATTTATAAGCAGCTTGTTGTAAGGCCCAGCAACCCAACTATACTTGCCAAATTCTAGTCCAGAAGAAATGTGTACTTTTGTTTTAGATACACACACACAGTAGCAACCCCCACCTACTTCTCTTGCTTGTGTAGCACAGCATGTATTCAACACTCGTAATACTGAATCCCCCCAGATTTTCCTCCCTTCTGCACTCCTTGTTTCCAAAGCCTAAACCACAAATCCCCCCTTTACCCCTGTGCACAGCGGTTTCCCCAGGTTTTAGTCGAACCCCAAATATGTGACCCTTACCTTGCTGCCCTGGGGTGTAGATAGGTTTGTCAGTCTGTACAAAGGTGCCACTCCCCTGCCTCTGAATTAGAACCTCCTTCTTCTCCTCAAAGCTGATGTTATTTCCAACTCCCGACACCCATATTGTGGCCACTTCTTCTGTGCCACCAGCAGGAGGTGGTACCTGACCAAGAAAGGGGACTTCTGGGGAGGAGTAAGGGATTGGGGGAACAGAATCAACTGGTCTCAACCCAACAGTGAGTTAAAGGAAAGACCTGAGTTAGATGGGGGTAGCAAGGATAGAGACATAAAACAAATTACCAGGAGGAAGAATTAAGGTCAGGAACTAAAGGGAGAAATCCTAGGTCAAGGAAATTGTGGGTGAGTTATAGCCGGGGATTGAGGTTAAGAAAAAATAGGTTTAGAGGCCGTGGCAAAAGATAACAGAAATTACACTTTTTTTTTTTTTTTTTTTTTTTTGAGATGGAGTCTTGCTCTGTAGCCCAGGCTGGAGTACAGTGGCACAATCTCGGCTCACTGCAAGCTCTGCCTCCCGGGTTCAGGCCATTCTCCTGCCTCAGCCTCCCGAGTAGCTGGGACTACAGGTGCCCGCCACCACGCCCGGCTCATTTTTTGTACTTTTAGTAGAAACGGGGTTTCACCGTGTTAGCCAGGATGGTCTCGATCTCCTGACCTCATGATCCGCCCGCCTCGGCCTCCCAAAGTGCTAGGATTACAGGCATGAGCCACCGCACCCGGCCAGAAATTCTGCTTAAAGTAGATTATAGTAAGCCTAGGGAGGAGAATAGGCGAGTAAGGGATTTGAGTTAGGGCTGAGTCTGTGCTTACAAGAAAGGAGATACAATGTAAGTGCCTCTTCTTTAGTCCAGAGTGTTCTAGCAACTTCTGGGTCTTGTCCTTGGTCTCCAGAGTAACCGTGAATTTAACATCACAGTACCCAGGGCTCAGGTCCAAACAAACCTTCTGAACGGAGGGGAAATTTAGCCGGGCTGGTAATGTCACCAGGTAGTTTCTATGAAAGAAACAGAAGGATTTCAGGGCAGTAATGATTCATTCACTCGAGGCAAAATTCAGCACTCTCCTAAGGGCTCAGCATGTAGCGGTGAATTAGACAGACCAAGCCCCTGCCTTCCTTATGCACCTCATTTGCTACAAGAAGCAGAGAAGCAACAACTCAGTGCACAGTCTCAAACTTCCAGCATCAGGAGACCCTCACCGAGAACACATGCCTAGAGCACCAATGAGGAAATTAGGCCTATTTCAGAAAACAGGGTACATTTTAATATTTATCTTTTTTAAAGCTTCCTCTGCATGCCTCAGCCTTCCTCTCTGGGTAAAGGATCCGTGGAACCAAAGAAGAGAAAAAAGGAGGAGAAAATTAAGATAAACCAAAGTTGATCTCCCCATCTCCATATAAATGTTTGAGAAAGTTAGGCAAAGCAGCTGCTGCCATAATAAACCAATTCTGACACCGAGCACTCACGGAAGTTCTTCTGCGATGGCTGGCGATAGGGCCAACATTCCTAGAAGGAGCTGAGCCCACATCTTTGTGGGTGAGACAGATTTTCCAGGGTCAGGGGCAGAGATCCGCTCTGCGCAGCTTTATATACTGACTCCAGGTAGGGTGTGCAGCGATGACTGATGCTATCGTCAATCACCTCCTGGCACCTGGAACATAGGAGGACTGTGTTCCTCCTTCTCTAACCACCGGGTTAGGTGGTGGACCAGGGGAGGGCCACTATTCACTTCTTTAAAGTTGTTTCTGCCTGGAACATCCATACTGGTTCAGCCAGTTTTGGGGGAAAACCAGAGCTGAGTATTCATAATGGTAAAGCTCTCAGAACATATTTTGAACTCCTCCTTTTTTTTCTGGTTTCATTCCAATTCCTGTTCTCATTTAATGTCCTTATTTTATTATTCAATTAAGGTGTAGTTGGGAACACAGGTATGAGAACAGTATCAATAGAAAAGCAGTAAACTTGGCCAGTCACAGTGACTCACGCCTGTAATCCCAGCACTTTGGGAGGCTGAGGTTGGCAGATCACGAGGTCAGGAGTTCAAGACCAGCCTGGCCAACATAGTGAAACCCTGTCTCTACTAAAAATACAAAAAAAAAAAAAAAAAAAATTAGCTGGGCATAGTGGTGGATGCCTGTAGTCCCAGCTACTTGGGAGGCTGAGGCAGGAGAATCGCTTGAACCCGGGAGGTGGAGGTTGCAGTGAGCCAAGATCATGCCACTGTACTCTAGCCTGGGTGACACAGCGAGACTCTGTCTCAAAAAAATAAATAAATAAATAAAATAATACTATTCAGTATTGTTGTGACTGTATGGAAATAGGGACACATAAGTTCTAGAGAAAATAGAATGTGGATAACTTTCTCATGGCAATTTCGTAATACACACCAAAGCCTTTAAGATTTGCATAGTCTTTGACTCAGCAACTCCTACTCTGGAAATGTTTCTTAATGGGGAAAAAAAAGGACAGCATGCATGTATGCCACAAGTGTGACACTGAGTTTTTTCACACTCTTCTTTCTTTTTTTTCTTTATTTTTTATTGTTATTTTTATTTTTTTTTTGAGGTAGAATCTCGCTTTGTCACCCAGGCTGCAGTGCAGTGGCACAATCTCAGCCCACTGCAGCCTTGACCTCCTGGGCTCAAGAGATCCTCCCACCTCCGCCTCCTGAGTAGCTGGGACCACAGGTGGCCACCAACACTCCTGGCTAATTTTTTTGTATTTTTAATAGAGACGGGGTTTCATCATGTTGCCTAGGCTAGTCTCGAACTCCTGAGCTCCAGTGACCACCTCAGCCTCCCAAAGTGCTGGGATTATGAACCACCATGCCCAGCCTACAGTGTTCTTTACGATGGTAATACTTAGAAGTCACCTAAAATATAAATTAGTCTAAGTGCAGTGGCTCACGCCTATAATCCCAGCTTTTGGGAGTCGGAAGCTGGAGGACTGCTTGAGCCCAAGAGTCCAAGACCAGCCTGGGCAACATAGTGAGACCCCGTTTTGTAACCACCCAATGGATTCACCTTGCTCGCTGCCTAGACAGAGCCGATTTATCAAGACAGGGGAATTGCAATGGCAAAAGAGTAATTCATGCAGAGCCGGCTGTGCGGGAGACCGGAGTTTTACTATTACTTAAATCCTTGAGCATTCGTGGATCAGAGTTTTTAAAGATAATTTGGCGGGTAGGGGCTTGGGAAGTGGGGAGTGCTGATTGCTCAGGTTGGAGATGGAATCATAGAGAGTCGAAGTTAGATTTTCTTAACGTCTTCTGTTCCTGGGTGAGATGGCAGAACTGGTTGGGCCAGATTACTGGTCTGTGTGGTGTCAGCTGATCCCACCGAGTGCAGGGTCTGCAAAATAACTCAATTACTGATCTTAGGTTTCACAACAGTGATGTTCTCCCCAGGAGCAATTTGGGGAGGTTCAGACTCTTGGAGCCAGAGGCTGCATGACCCCTAAACTGTGATTTCTAATCTTGTAGCTAATTTGTTAGTCCTGCAAAGGCAGACTGGACCCCGGGCAAGAAGGGGGTCCTTTTGGGAAAGGGCTGTTATCAATTTTGTTTCAGAGTCAAAACATGAACTGAATTCCTTCCCAAAGTTACTTCGGCCTATGCCCAGGAATCCACAAGGACAGCTTAAGTGTTAGAAGCAAGATAGAGTCGGTCAGGTCTGACTTCTTTCACTGTCATGATTTCCTTTATAATTTTGCAAAGGCAGTTTCAGTCTGTATAAAACATTTCTTTAAAATTAGCTGGGTGTGGTGGTGCATGCCTGGAGTCCCGGCTACTCTGGAGGCTGAGATGGTAGGATTTGCTTGAGCCCAGGGGTTCAAGGCTGCAGTGAGCCATGATAGCACCACCGCACTCCAGCCTGGGCAACAGTGAGAACTTGTGTCATAAAATAAAATAAAATAATAATAAATTAGCGAGGATGCTCCCTGGGACCAATGATCATCCTATATCAAACCAGCTTAAACAAAAAAGTGTTTTTGGTAACTCGAACGGATCCAACAGGAAGAATGAGCTTATGGAACCAGAGCAACCTGAAACACTTTACAGCCTAGGAGTGGAGACTTGGTGCAGCCAGGGCCGACTCCTCCCAGTCGTTCTCTCTTGTATACTTGTCTCTGATTGGCTCATTTTCTCCTACTGCACACAAGCTTTTCTTCAAGTCATAGGGAGGACGGCAGCTGGGAGCCCTCAAGCCATATTCGTTCAGCTCCATGACCCCAAATGACAAAATTTTTCACCTATGTTACAGAAATTCCGGAAGAAGGACTGTGTTCCTCCCTCTCTCACTGGCTCACCTCTGAATCAGTCACTGTAGTTAGGAGGGTATGATAGGCAGGGCCCGGGTCATTCTCCCACCTAGAGGCCAGGGTGATGGGGTACTGTGATTGGCCGCCCCTTGAGAACCATAGGGAGTTGGGGAGGGGAAATTGTTCAAAGAAGTCACTGCAGTAGGAAATGTGTTGGTGTAAAGAGCTGCAAACATAAAACATTAAGTCTATTACAATGCCCCATAACGAGTTTAGTCGAAAAAACTGTCATGTTAATATAAAGCAATACTCTGCAGCCATTAAAAATAATGTTTTCATGATAAGGGGAATTATTTGCAATACTAATTGAAAGGGGTCAGGGCTGGTGCAGTGGCTCACACCTGTAATCCCAGCACTTTGGGAGGCCGATCCGTGGGAGCTCGAGACCAGCCTAGTCAACATGGCAAAACCCTGTCTCTACCAAAAATACAAAAATTAGCCAGGCAGGGTGGTTGGCACCTATAATCTCAGCTACTCGGGAGGCTGAGGCAGGAAAATCACTTGAACTGGGGAGGTGGAGGCTGCAGTGAGCTGAGAGCACACCATTGCGCTCCAGCGTGGGCAACAAGAGCGAAATTCCGTCTCAAAAAAGAAAAGAAAGGGGTTGGGGAAAGTGATACAAAACGACATGTGGCAAGTTCCACTTTAACTTGGAATATAAAAAAGCTAGAAAGAGTGTGGCATGGTGGCTCAAGCCTGTGACCTCAATGCTTTGGGAAGGCAAGGTAGGAGGATTGTTTGAGGCCAGGAGTTCGAGATCAGCCTTGGCAGTAGAGTAAGACCCCATCTCTACAAAAAAAAAAAAAAAAAATTAAAAATCAGCTAGGTGGCCGGGCGCGGTGGCTCACGCCTGTAATCCCAGCACTTTGGGAGGCCAAGGCGGGTGGATCACGAGGTCAGGAGATCGAGACCATCCTGGATAACACAGTGAAACCCCGTCTCTACTAAAAATACAAAAAATTAGCCGGGCGAGGTGGCGGGCGCCTGTAGTCCCAGCTACGCGGGAGGCTGAGGCAGGAGAATGGCGTGAACCCCGGGGGGCGCAGCCTGCAGTGAGCCAAGATCGCGCCAATGCACTCCAGCCTGGGCGACAGAGCGAGACTCCGTCTCAAAAAAAAAAAAAATCAGCTAGGTGTGGTGTCACATGCCCAGCTACTTGGGAGGCTGAGGCAGGAAGATCACCAGAGCCCAGGACTTCAAGTCTGCAGTGAGCCATGATTGTACCACTGCACTCCAGCCTGGGCAACAGAGCAAGACCCTGTCTCTAAGAATAAAAAATAAAAATAAGCTGGAAAGTGCACTGCCCCCTCTCTGACAATATGAAAAAGCCAGACAAACTCAGGAGTTCGAGACCAGCCTGGCCAATATGGTGAAACCCTGTCTTTACTAAAAATACAAAAAAATTAGCCGGGCGTGGTGGTGCATGCCTGTAATCCCAGCTACTCGGGAGGCTGACGCAGAAGAATTGCTTGAACCCAGGAGGTGGAGGTTGCAGTGAGCCGAGATCACGCCACTGCACTCCAGCCTGGGTGACAGAGCAAGACTCCATCACAAAACAAAACAAAACAAAACAGCGGAGCTGTGGTTGCAGGTAAGCTAAGGAGCCTGAAATTCAAGGAGATACAATTCCTCATGCGCAGAGACCGATGGGTGGAGTCTCATCAGTGCCAGAGCATGGGAGGTCTTTGGGCCATCATACAGACATGCAAGAAGAAAGCAGCTACATTTTTCATAAATTGCTAGAAGCCTGGTGCAGACTAGAGTGGCCATAAGGAGCCTCTGGGTGTCACAGAAGCAAGGGAGGGCTTTACTTACCCACAGGCTCCTTTCCATGACCTCTACCAAGTGTTCACAGGAAATATTGGGGGCCAAGTGGGAGACTAAAAAGAGCCCCCTCAGTACTATGGGCATCAGGGACCGTAGTTGCTATCATTGCAGAAAAGGCCCCAGCTGCCCATGCTCCTCTCTCGAACGCCTTAAGACCCTGGGGAGGAGTGGCAAATACTGCTGCTCCCGTCGCACTGGTGTTACCAAGGGAAGAGCGGGGAGGACCCTAGTCCGAGGGAGCGACCAGGAGCAATTGTGAGCCCAGAGTTCTAAGCTAATACTTTTAGAGGTCTCCTGAAACTGACGGAGGAGCACAAAAAAATCTTTCCCACCCAGGACCCGCCACAAATTCAAAGCAGAGTTTGGCAGCCCGGCATAAGGAGTAGGGCAGAAATACTCATCCCCCGGGGCCCAGGCATATAAACCTACCTAAGATAGAAGATGAAGAGGGCAACAGAGAAGCACCCGTCCCCTCACCATTACCCGAGCAAGAGCACCAAGTAACTAAGCAGTCTGCCACTGGCAGAGGGCATGAACGTGCAGAGAGACGACCTCTGTGGTGCCTGTGTGGTGTACAGAGGAGACGAGAGCTGAGGGTGAGGCACAAACATTGAGAAATAGCCAGCACTCCAGACGCCACCCTAAGCACAAGGCATCACAAAAGGAATTTGAAGCCTACGATGCACCAAAAGTAAACTTGGCAATGACGAAACCTGAATCCAGTTCACCTTTTAACTAGATTAACTTAATCTACCAAGCTAACTGCCTGAGAAGAGGTGTGTCCATTTCTAGTCACAAATACTATTTATCTAAATCTTTCCTGTTCTACATAAGATGTTCGGCAATCAATGAAAAATCGTAAGTTGTATCAAAAGAAGAAGATGACAAGAACGCCCTGTGAAGATACAAAGTAGTCAGCGGAACCAGGCTCAGAGCTGCCCTCCATGTTATAACTAAAAGAGAGAGGCTTTAAAATGCCCAGGAGTAATATGTCAAAGGAGCTCATGAAAAAAAGAAAAAAAAAAAGGACAACAGACATGAGGAGACAGTGTCAGGGGTGGATTTCAAAAGAAAGGTGAAAGTGATCTACTTCCTGAAATACTAAACATGATAGACTTTATAGAAGTTTCAAAAATAAGATATGCAATATCAGGCCAGGAACAGTAGCTGAAGCCTGTAATCCCAGCACTTTGGGAGGCCAAGGCAAGAAGGTCACTTGAGCCCAGGAGTATGAGACCAGCCTAGGTAACATAGTGAGGAGACTTTGTGTCTATATAAAATAAAAACACTAGCTAGGTGTGGTGACTTAGGTCTGTAGTCCCAGCTACTTGGGAGGCTGAGGTGGGAGGATTACTTGAGCCCAGGAGGTCAAGGTTGCAGCGAGCTGAGATCGCACCACTATACTCCAGCCTGGGCGACAGAACAAAATCCTGTCTCAAAAAAAAAAAAAAAGAAAATGCAGTATCAGAGATGAGCAGCTCCTTCTTCATTCTCATTAATAACCTTGACAATACAAATATAGCTGAGGAAATAATCGATTGCCTTGAAATTAGGTCAATAGAAATTACCCAAACAAACACAACAAGAAAAAAGTGAAAATCATTTGAATTCTTTTCAAATAATTTGAATTTTTATAGCACTCGAAGAGAATTCTATAAAACAATATCAAATGGCTTAGCATACATATTATCAGAATCATAGAAGGAGAAGCGAGAAAGAACAAGCAGAAGACATGTTTGAAGAGATAATGAGAATTTTCCAAAAATAATGAAAGATATCAAACAACAGATTCAAGAATTATAAACAATTTCTCCATGTTTCTCCTAATTCACACACACTAGGCACACACAAACATGCACACCCCAAGCCTCTCGGTTAGGTTGTAAAACTTGTGATGGTCTCTGGAGGCTCTGTTTGATTTGGACACAGGGAAAACCAGTATATTCAATTGAGTTTTGGGTCACTCTACCATTCTACATAAACTCCATAAACTTTTTTTTTTTTTGAGACAGGATCTCACTCTGTCACCCATGCTGGAGTACGGTGGCGTGATCTCTGCTCACTGCAACCTCCACCTCCCAGGTTTAAGAGATTCTCCTGCCTCAGCCTCCTGAGTAGCAGGGATTACAGGGGCATGCCACCACGCCCAGGTAATTTTTGTATTTTTAGTAGAGATGGGGTTTCACCATGGCCTCCCAAAGTGTTGGGATGACCAGCATGAGGCAGCGCGGTCTGGTTTTCCTTGGTTCCCATCACTCTTCCTGCTAAGAGCAATCGCCCAGGTCCGTGAGCACCCACTCCTCCGTAGGTGGTGAGTGCCCCTCCAGCAAGAGCTGCTGACTCCCCTTCACCACTTCCATCAGTCAAATCGGCCCACCAGTGATTGTCATCTCTTCTGACCCATTTGAAAATCTATTTAAATGCAGCTATCAGCCTGATAATCTGTCTGGAATTTGGTGGGAGGAAATGTCCAGGGTTTAATAATCTCCCAAAGTTAGGCTGCATAAAACCCTACTGTTGACATCTCATGGGGCGCATATGGGCGAAACGGAGCCATGTGGAAGGCTATTCTGTAAAGGGGTTAGCGTGCTTGGATTTGTTCTGGGTATCAGAATCCTGACTTGAGACTTTTAGTTTAGATAGACACCATAATATGTTACCTCGAAGGCTTCTTACACTTGGACCTTTATTGTAAATAATAAAAGTATTTCTGGAGTAAGAATTACATCAATTATATATTATCTTATCATCTTATGCTACATATTATCTTAGGCATAACTATAATATATACACTTATATATATATACACGTATATATACATATACACACATATATACATATATATGTGTGTATATAGATATATATATATATAGTTTTTATTTATTTTTTGAGACAGAGTTTTGCTCTTGTTGCTCGGGCTGGAGTGCAATGGCACGATCTCAGCTCACCACAACCTCCGCCTCCTGGGTTCAAGCGATTCTCCTGCCTCAGCCTCCCAAGTAGCTGGGATTACAGGCGCCCCACCACCACCCCTGGCTAATTCTTTTTGTATTTTTAGTAGAGACGGGGTTTCACCACGTTGGTCAGGCTGGTCTCGAATTCCTGACATCAGGTAATCTATCCACCTCGGACTCCCAAAGTGCTGGGATTACAGGTGTGAGACACCACACCCGGCCTATAGTATATATTTTTTAATTATTATCCAAGGGTACTGACATAAATTTCCAATTTATGCCTGCCAAAAAATTAGTGATGATAACTGCCGATCAGTACAGCTAAAGAAAATGTTTTCATTCTGGTGTATTTGGAATTATTTCTTTGTATTATCCCAGCCTTCCTCACTCATTTCTGTGTATTTTATATTTTGTTTCACACCATTCTGCTCAAGGATATTATTTTTGGCCGGGCGTGGTGGCTCACGCCTGTAATCCCAGCACTTTGGGAGGCCGAGGCGGGTGGATCACGAGGTCAGGAGATTGAGACCATCCTGGCTAACACGGTGAAACCCTGTCTCTACTAAAAATACAAAAAAAAAAAAAAAAAATTAGCCGGGCGTGGTGGTGGGTGCCTGTAGTCCCAGCTACTTGGGAGGCTGAGGCAGGAGAATGGCGTGAACCCAGGAGGCGGAGCTTGCAGTGAGCTGAGATCACGCCACTGCACTCCAGCCTGGGTGACAGAGCGAGACGCCATCTCAAAAAAAAAAAAAAAAGGATATTATTTTCGCATTTCCAGCTTATTTCTATTCTTCACAGGTAGTCTTTGGTCTTACGTCTGTGAACATTTTATTTGACTATTTTGCTTTTCCATGAAGGGCTTTCTAAAAAGCTATTAGCCCACTTTACTTGGTAACCTCCCAGGAGACAGCTTAGTCCTATCTGCCAAGGGATGCTATTCTCAGCAAGTCAGTTTTCTGCTCTCCTCACTGCAACGGAGGCCAGAGGAGAAGGGCCTGTTTCTGTTCCACCCAGGACTGTTGATTTGAGGTTCTCCCTCCAGAGAGCATGGGGCTAATCAAACCAAGACACAACATTAAGGAAAAGAAAAGAAAGAACAAGCAGAAGCTGGGGCCACTCCTTGCTTGCCACTGTCTCCGCCCTCCTTCTTACTAATTATAGGCTTCACCCTATTCCTTTTTCAAATTCATTCAAGTGAATATGCAATGTACCAAAGTTTGCACATGAATGCATCAGGGAAAATAAGGGTGCCACCCAACCCCACCCGTGCTTAGACAGCACATGAACCAACATTTGGCTTCCTAAAGTCAGAAATGACAGAAAACTGAAAGTTCAAAGAGGGAAAAAAGAAACATGGAGATCACATGCTCAGATTATACCTAGGGAGAAAAACTTTTTTTTCAACAAATATTTATTGAACATTGTTATGGAATAAATTGTATCCCCCTCAAAATTTATATGCTGAAGTCCTAACTCCTAGGATCTCCGAGTGTGACTTAATTTGGAAATAGGGTCCAGCCTGCCCTGGAGATTTTGGGCTTGCCAGCCTCCACAATCATGTGAGCCAATTATAAATCTCTCAGGGTGGCCGGGCGCGGTGGCTCACGCTTGTAATCCCAGCACTTTGGGAGGCCGAGGCGGGCGGATCACGAGGTCAGGAGATCGAGACCACGGTGAAACCCCGTCTCTACCAAAAATACAAAAAATTAGCCGGGTGTGGTGGCGGGCGCCTGTAGTCCCAGCTACTCGGAGAGGCTGAGGCAGGAGAATGGCGTGAACCCGGGAGGCGGAGCTTGCAGTGAGCCGAGATTGCGCCACTGCATTCCAGCCTGGGTGACAGAGCGAGACTCTGTCTCAAAAAAAAAAAAAAAAAAAAAAAGTCTCTCAGGGTGTGGGGCAGGGTGCGGTAGCTCATGCCTGTAGCTCATGCCTGTAATCCCAGCACTCTGGGAGGCCGAGGTGGGCGGATCACCTGAGGTCGGGACTTTGAGACCAGCCTGACCAACATGGAGAAACCCCGTCTCTACTAAAACAAATACAAAATTAGCCAGGTGCGGTGGTACATGCCTGTAATCCCAGCTACTAGGGAGGCTGAGGCAGGAGAATCGCTTGAACCTGGGAGGCAGAGGTTGCAGTGAGCCGAGATTGTGCCACTACACTCCAGCCTGGGCAGCAAGAGCGAAACACCATCTCAAAAAAAAATAAACTATATACATATATACATATATGTGTGTATATATATATATACACATATGTACATATACACATATATGTATATAGTTTGTATATATGTATATAGTTTGCTTGTTTTTTTATCTGAAGAAACCTGACTATGCAAACCTTCAGCATGTTAGACACTTTAGCAACCATATCTGAAGATGTTTTCTTTGACTTCAAGGAAAATATTTCAGAACGTAAGATAGTCACATATGAAAAGTCCAGTAACAAAATGCTAAAGAAATGCTACTGAATAACATGACTGAGTCCCTAATATGTGCTACTGATGATAAATATGACTCATTTTAGAAGACTATAAGCTGGGTTACAGTTGTCAGAAAAAGTTTAATGGCATGTAAATCAGCAAGTAACTGAGAAGTTTCAGGGAACCTCTTTCATCCAGGTGTTTCTTATGCTTTTATCCTTCTTACTCTTCTAACTTTAAATCTTTCAAAGAAACAAAAATCTCTTTCTTCTTTGAAGGACAGGATCCTTCTCCCTTAGTCCTAGCCGTATTATTTCCTCTATGAGACACTGCCTTGTCTATACTAAGCCATTTTTCTGATTTTTCTGAATTAGATGGTACTATTTTGGGGGATGGGAGAGAGGAGGAGAAGTAGTAGAACAGATGGAAGTGCTTCTTGTAAAGTATAAACTGTTTCAGAAAAAGAAATCTTTTTTTTTATGAGACAGAGTCTCGCTGTGTCGCACAGGCTGGAGTGCAGTGGCGCGATCTCGGCTCACTGCAAGCTCCGCCTCCCGGGTTCACGCCATTCTCCCGCCTCAGCCTCCTGAGTAGCTGGGACTACAGGTGCCCGCCACCACGCCCGGCTAATTTTTTGTATTTTTTAGTAGAGGCGGAGTTTCACCGTGTTAGCTAGGATGGTCTCGATCTCCTGACCTTGTGATCTGCCCGCCTCGGCCTCCCAAAGTGCTGGGATTACAGGCGTGAGCCACTGCGCCCAGCCAGAAAAAGAAATCTATGAAACGGTTAATGGGAGAAAGGAACAAAAGGTTTCCTTAAAATTCAGCAATCTCTGGCACATAGTAAGCATTCAATACATTTTTGTTGACTTGCCTTAAAAGAATAAGTGGGAAATAAATTTTTCAAAGCTAGATATTTAGATAAAACTACATAATATCACCAATCACTGTCTTTTTACTGTGGTAATAAGATGTTAGATTTACTAGACAAATATTTTATTTTTTTCTTTATTTTTTTTTTTCTTGAGACAGAGTCTTGCTCTGTCGCCCAGGCTGGAGTGCAATGGCATGATCTCAGCTCACTGCAACCTCTGCCTCCCAGGTTCAAGCGATTCTCCTGCCTCAGCCTCCCAAGTACCTGGGATTACAATGGCACAATCTCAGCTCACTGCAACCTCTGCCTCCTGGGTTCAAGAGATTCTCCTGCCTCAGCTTCCTAAGTAGCTGGGGTTACAGGTGCACGCCACCATGCCTGGCTAATTTTGTATTTTTAGTAGAGACGGGGTTTCTCCATGTTGGTCAGGCTGGTCTCGAACATCCGACCTCAGGTGATCTGCCTGCCTCGGCCTCCCAAAGTGCTGGGATTACAGGTGTGAGCCACTGATCACGAGGTCAGGAGTCTGAGACCAGGCTGGCCAAGATGGTGAAACCCCGTCTCTACTAAAAAATACAAAAATTAGCTAGGCGCGGTGCGGACGCCTGTAATCCCAGCTACTCAGGAGGCTGAGGCAGGAGAATCACTTGAACTCAGGAGGCGGAGATTGCAGTGAGCCAAGATGGTGCCACTGCACTCTAGTCTGGGCGACAGAGCAAGACTCTGTCTCAAGAAAAAAAAAGATGGGGATCAAGTGACTTGAACTATGAGAAGCAGGAACTGATATTAAGTTTAGCTTGAAATACTCAAAAGCAGATTTCAAAGGGCAAACATGTCGAACAGAAGAATTTCAGGAGTTTAGATGTGTGCTTGGAAAATACTGTTCCTACTAGGATTCATTGAAAACTTGCTATATAATACCATAATTTAAAAAATATAGATATATTTGTTAAGACTTTTAATTTTGATAAAGATGTAATAAAATGTGTACCTAATAAACTAATGGTAGAGTTCTTTTTTTTTTTTTGAGATGGAATCTTGCTCTGTCCCCCAGGCTGGAGTGCAATGGCGCGATCTCGGCTCACTGCAAGCTCCACCTCCCGGGTTCACGCCATCCTCCTGTCTCAGCCTCCTGAGTAGGTGGGATTACAGGTGCCCGCCACCACGCCTGGCTAATTTTTTGTATTTTTAGTAGAGACAGGGTTTCACCATGTTAGCCAAGATGGTCTCGATCTCCTGACCTTGTGATCCGCCTGCCTCGGCCTCCCAAAGTGCTGGGATTACAGGCATGAGCCGTCGCGCCCGGCCAACTAATGGTAGAGTTCTGTTGCAATCTTTTTATATTAGTTTTTTTAATTGTGGTAAAATATACATAACATGAAATGTATCACTTTAACCATTTTTAAGTATACAGTTCAGTAGCATTAGGTATATTCACATTGTTGTACAACCATAACCACCATCCAATTCTAGAACCTTTTTAAAAATTTTTTTTAACACATGAGGTCTCACTCTGTTGCCCAGACTGGAATACACAGTGGCACAATCATAGCTCACTGCAGCCTTGAATTCTGGGATTCAAGTGATCCTCCCACTTGGATCACAGTGGCTTTTTTTTTTTTTTTTTTTTTTTGAGATGGAGTCTCGCTCTGGCCCCCAGGCTGGAGTGCAGTGGCACGATCTCGGCTCACTGCAAGCTTCGCCTCCTGGGTTCATGCCATTCTCCTGCCTCAGCCTCCCGAGTAACTGGGATTACAGGCGTTCACCACCACACCCAGCTAATTTTTTTTAATTTTTATTTTTTAGTAGAGACGGGGTTTCACCGTGTTACCCAGGATGGTCTCGATCTCCTGACCTTGTGATCCACCTGCCTTCGCCTCCCAAAGTGCTGGGATTACAGGCGTGAGCCACCGCGCCTGGCCCACAGTGGCTTTTTCAGCAAAATGTTCTTTTTCTTCTCTAGAAATCAGGATACATGGACACATGTTCTGCTATGCAGCTCTGTACTTTTTTAGCAAGACAAATAAATAACTTGTGCTCTTCTGAAAATACCAAAAATACTAATTTCATATAATGTAGGGTTCTTTTGAAGGCTACTTGAAAATATATATGAAAGCATAGGAAACAGCATCACTTGATACTGAACATAATAATATATTATTGTTGTAGGTCTGATCTAAGTCCTGTGCTCCTTTTTTTAAGTTTTGCTATATTCTACAAATATTCTCTCCTGAATTTATTTTTTTGTTTTATTATTTAGTTTTTATTTCATAATCATAAACTTAACTCTGCAATCTGTTGGGAACAGGCCCCAAAATCTGGCCATAAACTGGCCCAAAAACTGGCCATAAACATAATCTCTGCAGCACCGTGACATGCTCCTGATGGCCTTGACGCCCATGCTGGAAGGTCGTCGGTTTACCGGAATGAGGGCAAGGAACACCTGGCCCACCCAGGGCAGAAAACCATTTAAGGTGTTCTTAAACCACAAACAATAGCATGAGAGATCCGTGCCTTTTTTTTTTTTTTTTTTTTTTGAGACGGAGTCTCGCTCTGTCGCCCAGGCTGGAGTGCAGTGGCGCAATCTCGGCTCACTGCAAGCTCCGCCTCCCGGGTTCACGCCATTCTCCTGCCTCAGCCTCTCCGAGTAGCTGGGACTACAGGCGCCCACCACCACGCCCAGCTAATTTTTTTTTTTTTTGTATTTTTAGTAGAGACGGGGTTTCACCGTGGTCTCGATCTCCTGACCTCGTGATCTGCCCGCCTCGGCCTCCCAAAGTGCTGGGATTACAAGCGTGAGCCACCGCGCCCGGCCAGATCTGTGCCTTAAGGACATGTTCGTGCTGCGGATAACTAGCCAGGCCCATCCCTTTATTTCGGCCCATCCTTCATTTCCCATAAGGAATACTTTCAGTAAATCTTATGACTGGCTTGCTGTCAATAAATACGTGGGTAAATCTCTGTTTAAGGCTCTCAGCTCTGAAGGCTGTGAGATCCCAGATTTCCCACTCCACACTCTATATTTCTGTGTGTGTGTCTTTAATTCCTCTAGCACTGTTGGGTTAGGGTCTCCACGACCGAGTTGGTCTCGGCAGCAATCCAGCTAGGCATGGATGGGAATGAGGAACACATGGAACCCAAAGGGAACTGCAGCGAGAGCACAAAGATTCTAGGATACTGCGAGCAAATGTGGTGGAGGGTGCTCTCCAGAGCTGGAGAAGGAATGCTCCAGTGGTTAAGATTTTAAAAAAGTCAAACTTTATTTAGAGTTGTCCACAGTCAATGGTGATCTTCTTGCTGGTCTTGCCATTCCTGGACCCAAAGGGCTCCATGGCTTAGGGTTATGAAAGACTGTTGTGGAAATAATAGACTTGATGGGTCTTACTTATTGCTTGACTTCATGGCAAACTCCCTTAACTGGGAAATCTGCTCTGGGGATAATATAATATGTTTATGTTATCAAGAGTTAGTTCTGTTCAACCCAGACTAGGAGCATTGTATTTCATGCTCTCTGGCAGAGATGCTTTACATAAAGTGATCTAGAATTCCTCTGTTTACACATACACTGAATATATAAATATTTATGAAATATTTATGATCTGTGCCCAATAAATACATGTTGTTTTTGACTGGCTGATCTTGGTGTGTATTGTCACTTGAATGGGTTTTCCTGTAGAGTTAGGTATAAAGTGGGGAATATAATGAAATAAAAATTGCTTTGGAAATATTGAATTGGCACTTTATGCTTCCGTTAAGATCCCATATTCTAATTATACCAAAAATGGATTTTGATTACAATCCCCAAGTGTGTGTTCAAATATTCAATTGATTTTTATTGAACTGGTGCAAATGACTTTTCTTTTTGATACGTTATACTCCCTAGATGTTAATTAGATTTGGCAATTCTTTAATCCTACTACATCCCTACTATGGTGCAACTACCCTTCACTAGATCTAGCGTCACTCAGGTCAATCCATAACTTCTACTGGTTTGTGAAAGCGAGGCATTATTATTTTATTTATTATACTTTAAGTTCTAGGATACATGTGCACGACGTGCAGATTTGTTACATATGTATACATGTGCCATGTTGGTTTGCTGCACCCATCAACTCGTCATTTACATTAGGCATTTCTCCTAATGCTATCGCTCCCCCAGCCAACCACCCCTCCGACAGGACCCGATGTGTGATGTTCCCCGCCCTGTGTCCAAGCGTTCTCATTGTTCAATTCCCACCTATGAGTGAGAACATGTGGTGTTTGGTTTTTTGTCCTTATGATAGTTTGGTTAGAACGATGGTTTCCAGCTTCATCTATATCCCTGCAAAGGACATGAACTCATCTTTTTCATGGCTGCATAGTATTCCATGGTATATATGTGCCAAATTTTCTTTTTTTATTATTATACTTCCAGTTCTAGAGCACATGTGCACAACCTGCAGGTTTGTTACATATGTATACATATGCCATGTTGGTGTGCTGCACCCATTAACTCATCATTTACATTAGGTATATCTCCTAATGCTATCCCTCCCCACTCCACTACCCCATGGCAGGCCCTGGTGTGTGTTCCCCACCCTGTGCCCAAGTGTTCTGATTGTTCAATTCCCACCTATGAGTGAGAACATGTGGTGTTTGGTTTTCTGTCCTTGTGATAGTTTGCTCAGAATAATGGTTTCCAGCTTCATCCGTGTCCCTACAAAGGACATGAACTCATCCTTTTTTATGGCTGCATAGTATTCCACGGTGTATATGTGCCATATTTTCTTAATCCAGTCTATCATTGATGGACATTTGGATTGGTTCCAAGTCTTTGCTATTGTGAATAGTGTTGCAATAAACATGTGTGCATGTGTCTTTATAGCAGCATGATTTATAGTCCTTTGGGTACATGCCCAGTAATGGGATGGCTGGGTCAAATGGTATTACTAGTTCTAGATCCTTGAGGAATCACCACACTGTCTTCCACAATGGTTGAACTAGTTTACAGTCCCACCAACAGTGTCAAAGTGTTCCTGTTTTTCCACGTCCTCTCCAGCACCTGTTGTTTCTTGACTTTTTAATGATGGCCATTCTAACTGGTGTGAGATGGTATCTCACTGTGGTTTTGATTTGCATTTCTCTAATGACCAGTGATGATGAGCATTTTTTCATGTGTCTGTTGGCTGCATAAATGTCTTCCTTTGAGAAGTGTCTGTTCATATCCTTTGCCCACTTTTTGATGGGGTTGTTTGATTTTTTCTTGTAAATTTGTGTAAGTTCTTTGTAGATTCTGGATATTAGCCCTTTGTCAGATGGGTAGATTGTAAAAATGTTCTCCCATTCTGCAGGTTGCCTATTCACTCTGATGGTAGTTTCTTTTGCTGTGCAGAAGCTCTTTAGTTTAATTAGATCCCATTGGTTAATTTGGGCTTTTGTTGCCATTGTTTTTGGTGTTTTAGTCATGAAGTCATTGCCCATGCCCATGGCCTGCATGTATTGCCTAGGTTTTCTTCTAGAGTTTTTATGGTTTTAGGTCTAACATTTAGTCTTTAATCCATCTTGAATTAATTTTTGTACAAGGTGTAAGGAAAGGATCCAGTTTCAGCTTTCTATATATGGCTAGCCAGTTTTCCCAGCACCATTTATTAAATACAGAATCCTTTCCCCATTTCTTGTTTTTGTCAGGTTTGTCAAAGATCAGACGGTTGTAGATGTGTGGTATTATTTTCGAGGGCTCTATTCTGTTCCATTGGTCTATATCTCTGTTTTGGTACCAGTACTATGCTGTTTTGATTACTGTAGCCTTGTAGTACAGTTTGAAGTCAGGTAGCGTGATGCCTCCAGCTTTGTTCTTTTTGCTTAGGATTGGCTTGGCAATGCGGGCTCTTTTTTGGTTCCATATGAACTTTAAAGTAGTTTTTTCCAATTCTGTGAAGAAAGTCATTGGTAGCTTGATGGGGATGGCATTGAATCTATAAATTACCTTGGGCAGTATGGCTGTGTTGCACAGGGTAGCCTCAAACTCCTGAACTCAAGTGACCCTCCTGCCTCAGCCTCGCAAATAGCTGGGACTACAGAAACATGCCACTGTGCCTGTTTCCTATTCTCTTTTCTTGTATTAGAATTTTGTGGCTGCATTGTAACAAATGTAAGCAAAGGAGAAAAATCGGTCAGGCATAGTGGCTCACATCTGTAATCCCAGTACTTTGGGAGACCAAGGTGGGAGGATTGCTTGAGGCCAGGAGTTTGAGATCAGTCTGGGCAACATAGCAAGACCCTACCTCTATAAAAATAAAGTTTTCAAAATTAGCCAGGTGTGGTGGTACATGCCTGTAGTCCCAGCTACTCAGGAAGGTGAAGCAGGAGAATCTCTTGAGCCCAGGAGGTCGAGGCTGCAGTGAGCTTTGATCACATCATTGCACTCTAGCCTGGGCGACAGAGTGAGACCCTGTCTCAAAAAATGGTGGCGGGGGAGGGGGGAGTGAGAATTTATTGGAAGAATACTGAGTTATTTCATTTAACTAAGCCAAGGAAATACATTATGGTAGAAACAAATAATAAAATTTAGGCTGGGCGCGGTGGCTCATGCTTGTAATCCCAGCACTTTGGGAGGCCGAGGTGGGCGGATCACGAGGTCAGGAGATCGAGACCACGGTGAAACCCCGTCTCTACTAAAAATACAAAAAATTAGCCGGGCGTGGTGGCGGGCGCCTGTAGTCCCAGCTACTCGGAGAGGCTGAGGCAGGAGAATGGCGTGAACCCGGGAGGCGGAGCTTGCAGTGAGCCGAGACTGCACCACTGCACTCCAGCCTGGGTGACAGAGCGAGACTCTGTCTCAAAAAAATAAATAAATAAAAATAAAAAATAAAAAAAGAAACAAATAATAAAATTTTATGTTGCTGTTTAAAAAATTGAGACAGCAGTATACCTGCTTGTATGGCAAGATAGTCAAGATGTAATGTTAAGTTAGGGAATACTGCTTATATCATGATCCCACTGGGTTAAGAAATGCTTATAAATGGATATACAAATTTTGGAAGTATATGCAAGTAAATTTTTTTTTTTTGAGTCGGAGTCTTGCTCTGTCACCCAGGCTGGAGTTCAGTGGCGCAGTCTTGGCTCACTGCAAGCTCCGCCTCCCGGGTTCACACCATTCTCCTGCCTCAGCCTCTCGGAGTAGCTGGGACTACAGGCGCCCGCCACCACGCCCGGCTAATTTTTTGTATTTTTAGTAGAGACGGGGTTTCACTGTGGTCTCGATCTCCTGACCTCATGATCCACCCGCCTCGGCCTGCCAAAGTGCTGGGATTACAAGCGTGAGCCACCGCGCCCGGCCTGCAAGTAAATATTAACAATGATTTCTCTAGGGAGTAAGGTCACCAGAATGGGAGGGGTGTCAGTGGATTTGACCTTCATTTATCCTCTGCTTGAGAACGATTTTGTACACTGTGAGCTTTGACAGCCATAGAGGTATGCCACCTAGACCTCCCTTAAGAAAACCTGCTGTAAAATGGTGCAGCTGCTATGGAAAACAGCATGGAAGTTTCTCCAAAAATACAACTATGATATGATTCAGCAATACTACTTCTGGGTATTTATCAAAAAAAAACAAAACAAAACTTGAAATCAGGATCTTGGATATCTGCACTTCCGTGTTCATAGGCAGCACTATTCTTAGCCAAGGACTGGAAACAACCTAAAGTCTATTGACCAATGAATGGATTTAAAAAATGTAGTATATACACGCAATGGAATATTATTCAGCTTTAAAAAAGGAAATCCTGCAATACGCAACAACATAATAAACTTGAGGACATTATGCTAAGAGAATAAGCCAGTCCCAGGATAAATATTCCATGACTCCACTTATACGAGGTATCTAAAATAGTCAAACTTATAGAAACAGAGAGTAGAATGGTGGTTGCAGGAAATGGGAAGTTGCTAATCAATGGATATAACATTTCAATTATGCAAGATGAATTCTAGAGCTCTGCTGTACAGTATTGTGCCTGTAGATGACAATACTGCATTGTGCACTTAAAACTCAGTTGAGTAGAACTCATGTTAAGTGTTCTTGCCACAATAAAACAATGTTAATGCATACATAATGAAAATTATTTTTTAAATCATGTCAAAGAAAGAGAAAGAGGGAAGGAAGGAAGGAAAAGAAAAGAAAGAAAGAAAAAAGAAGAAGGAAGGAGAGAGGGAAGGAAGGAAGGAAGGGAGGCCTCTATGAGAAAAATAGTTCCCTGGCCAGCCTCCAGCTGCTGTTTTTTTTGTTGGGGGAGTGGGGATGGAGTCTTGCTCTGTTGCCCAGATTGGAGTGCAGTGGTACAATCTCAGCTCACTGCAACCTCCGCCTGCCAGGTTCAAGCGATTCTCCTGCTTCAGCTTCCTGAGTAGCTGGGGTTATAAGCATGAACCACCATGTTCGGCTAATTTTTTCTTTTGAGACAGAGTCTTGCTCTGTAGCCCAAGCTAGAGTGCAGAGATGCAACCTTGGCTCACTACAACCTCTGTCTCCCGGGTTCAAGTGATTCTTCTGCCTCAGCCTCCTGAGTAGCTGGGACTACAGGGGCAAGCCACCATGCCCAGCTAATTTTTCTATTTTTAGTAGAGACGGGGTTTCACTGTGTTGGCCAGGCTGGTCTCGAACTCCTGACCTCAGGTGATCTGCCTGCATCAGCCTCCCAAAGTGCTGAGATTACAGGCATGAGCCACTGCACCCAGCCATGCCCCGCTAATTTTTTGTATTTTTAGTAGAGACAGGGTTTCACCATGTTGGCCAGTCTGGTTCCAAACTCCTGACCTCAAGTGATCTTCCCGCCTTGGACTCTCAAAGTGCTAGGATTACAGGTGTGAGCCACCATGCACAGCCAGCTGCCGTTTTTGGATCCACCTCAGTTCTCACACTGAGGACACTTTCTGGTTTACTCCCACTCAGTGACTGCACACAGTAGGAGTACTAAGTCTGAGGTACATAATACACATCCACTGATTTAGTAAATGCATTTTTTCCCCTACTTCTATCAGGAAAAAGACTAGAAAAAGTTCACATCCATGTGGGACAGACAATATTTACTTAGTTTTGCCCCAAGAATAATGTTTGTTCCTTTGATGATAAAATGTGAATTATAGGCTGTTATAGTTTGGATATTTGTCCCCACCCAAATCTCATGTTGAATTGTAATCCCCAGTGCTGAATGTGGCGCCTGGCCAGAGGTGTTTGGATCATGGGGGCGGATCCCTCATAGCTCGGTACTGTCTTTTGAGTTCTCTCGAGATCTAGTCATTTAAAGTGTGTAGCACCTGCCCTTTGACCTTGTTCCTGCTTTCACCATGTGATGTGCGTGATTCCCCTTTGCCTTCTGCCGTGATTGGAAGTTTCCTGAGGCCTCCCCAGAAGCAGATGCTGCTATGCTTCCTGTACAGCCTGTAGAACCATGAGCCAATTAAACCTCTTTTCTTATAAACTACCCAGTCTCAGCTATTTCTGTATAGCAATCTAAGAGAAAATTGGCACCAGGGTGGGGAATTACTATAAAGATACCTGAAAATGTGGAAGTCATTTTGGAACTATGTAACAGGCAGAGGCCGAGTTTGGAAGGCTCAGAAAGAGACAGGAAGATGAGGGAAGGTTTAAAACTTCTTAGAGACTGGTTAAATGGTTGTGACCAAAATGCTGATAGTGATATGGACAGCGAGATCCAAGCTGCTGAGTCTCAGATGGAAATGAGGAAGAAAGTTGGAGCTTATATTTTAAAGGGAAGCAGAACATACAAGTTTGGAAATTTTGTAGCCTGCCCATGTGGCAAAGAAAGAAAAAGCTTTCTCAAAAGAGGAATCCAAAGCCGGGCGCGGTGGCTCACACCTGTAATCCCAGCACTTTGGGAGGCTGAGACGGGCGGATCACGAGGTCAGGAGATCAAGACCATCCTGGCTAACACGGTGAAACCCCGTCTCTACTAAAAATACAAAAAATTAGCCGGGCGTGGTGGCGGGCGCCTGTAGTCCCAGCTACTCGGGAGGCTGAGGCAGGAGAATGGCGTGAACCCGGGAGGCGGAGCTTGCAGTGAGCCGAGGTTGCGCCACCGCACTGCAGCCTGGGGGACAGAGCGAGACTCCGTCTCAAAAAAAAAAAAAAAAAAGAGGAATCCAAGCAGGCTGTGGAGCAACCACTTGCTAGAGATATTTGCATAACTAAAAAGGAGCCAGTGCTAACAGTCAAAGCAATGAAAAAAGGCCTTGAATACATTTCAGAGACCTATGCAGCAGCCCCTCCTATTGCAGGCCCTGAGACCTGGGAGGGAAGGATGATTTTCATGGGCCAGGCCCAGAGCTCCACTGCCCTGCACAGCCTTGGGACACTGCTCCCTACATCTCAGCAGCTCCAGCTCCAGCCAGGGTTCAAAGGGGCCCAAGTACAGCTTAAGCTACCACTTTGGATAATACAAGTTGTAAATGGCTTCCACATGGTGTTAAGCCTGCAGGTACAAAGATTGCAAGACTGGTGGGTTCTTGGCCGCCTCTGCCTAGATTTCAGAGGGTGTATGGAAAAGCCTGGGTGTTCAGGCAGAAACCTGCTGCAGCAGTGGAGCCCACATAGAGAACCTCTACTAGGGTAGTGCGGAGGGGCAATGTGGGATTGGAGGCCCCACATGGAGTCCTTTCTGGGGCATTGCCTTGTGGAGCTGTGAGAAGAGGCCACCATCCTCCAGACCCAAGAATGGTAGATGCACCTGCAACTTGCATCCTGAGCCTGAAAAGGCCACAGGCACTCAACAACCTGTGAGAGCACCTGAGAGGGGTGAACCCTGCAAAGACACAGGGGCAGAGCTGCCCAAGGCCTTGGGAGTCCATCCCTGGCAGCAGTGTGCCCTGGATATGGAATATGGAGTCTAAGATTTAATGACTGCCCTGCTAGGTTTTGAATTTGCGTGGGCTCCGTAACCCTTCTTTTGGCCTATTTCTCCCACTTGGAACAAAAATGTTTACCCAATACCCATACCCCCATTGTATCTTCAAAGTAAATAACTTGTTTTGATTTTACAGGCTCCTAGGTAGAAGGAACTCATTTCCACATAAGAATTTGGATTTGACACTTGGAACTTTTGAATGAATGCTGGAATGAGTTAAGACTTTGTGGGGACTGTTGGGAAGGCATAATTGTACTTTGTAATGTGAGGACGAGATTTGGGAGAGGCTGGGGTGGAATGATATAGTTTGCATATTTGTCTCTGCCCAAATCTCATGTTGAACTATAATCCCCAATGCTAAAGGTGGGGCCTTGTGGGAGGTGTTTGGGCTGTAGGCACAGATCCTGCATAGCTTGCTGCTGTCTTCATGACAGTGAGTTCTCTGGAGAGATCTGGTCATGTGTGTGGCATCTCCCCCCATTCACTCCCGCTTTCACCATGTGATGTACCTGCTCCGCCTTTGGCTTCCGCCCTGAAATGGAAGCTTCCTGAGGCCTCCCCAGAAGCAGATGCTGCTATGTTTCCTATAGGAACATGAGCCAATTAAATCTCTTTTCTTGTAAATTATCTCAGGTATTTATAGCAATGCAAGAATGGCCTAATACGTGGGCCATCTGGGCATTCCATAGAACATTGCATCAATGACATCATGCTAAATAAGCAAAATGAATATAAGGTAGCTAGCACACCGGAAGCCTTGCTGTGTGTTCCAGGTGAGAGAGAAACTCTACGTGGATTTGGTGATCTGCCATTCCTTTTTTTTTTAGATGGAGTTTTGCTCTTGTTGCCCAGGCTGGAGTGCAATGGTATGATCTCGGCTCACTGCAACCTCCGCCTCCCAGGTTCAAGCAACTCTCCTGCCTCAGCCTCCCGAGTAGCTGGGACTACAGGCGTGCGCCACCACGCCTGGCTGATTTTTGTATTTTTAGCAGAGATGGGGTTTCGCCATCTTGGCCAGGCTGGTCTCGAACTCCTGACCTCATGATCCACCCACCCTGGCCTCCCAAAGTGCTGGGATTACAGGCATGAGCCACCGCACCTGACCGGCATCTGCCATTCCTTTAAGGGTTCTAGGAGACCAGGGGTCATGGGCATGCTGGAATACTCTACAAAGTAAAGACACATTACTACATTTTGCATCACCTGCTACAAGGAAGCAAGCACTGTAACTCGGGTTCTCTAGGTTCAGAAAGCAAGACATTCCACCTAGAAAGACTACTCCAACCCACATAGTAAATGACATGAAAAAAATGTTAGGCTTGAGTAGGGCCTTAGAGCAAGAAAGGGCCGTTGAAAATTAAGATTCAGGCTATGATGCAAGCAGCCCTGCAAATTGGACATAATCTGACAAACTTTATGGTGTAAGAGGGTGTCAGTGGCAGGAAAAGACGCAATGCAATGTGGAGTTCACATCAGAAGCTCATGGAACTGTGGAGGGGCTACCCAAAGGTGTAAAGTGCATCTGTGTAGTGTTAAGGAGTAGAATTGTGCCACTCAGTTCTCCTGACAGCCACCAGCTACCAGCTGCCAGTCCTCCTGATCCGCGGCAGCACTCACATGAAAACCATGTGTTCTCCCCAGGCTGCTCCGGACTAGCAGTCAGGCCATCTCTGCCCGATCCGGGACTACTCTTAATGGCTAATCTGCTCTGAGATTCCTCATCAGGCTGGCAGAGTCTCAGAGCAGCTGAGGTTTGAGTTCTCTCTCTTCTGTCACATGCACATTGCATTCTGAAGGCCTTCCCTGCCTACTGGTCCCCTCCCTTGTATCCCTCACAGGCATTTCCCTCAGTACAGCTCTAGCGTATCTAGCGTCTCTGACTCCACCTTGGTGTCTGCCTTTTGGAGGATCTAAGGTGACACGACCATACATGCTTTAACAATGAACTTGTTAAACGATAATAATCAAGTGGAGATTTTTTTTTGAGACAGGGTCTTACTCTGTTAGCCAGGCTGGAGTGCAATGGCATGATCATGGCTCATCGCAGCCTTGATCTCCTGGGCTCAGGTGATCCTGCCACCTCAGCCTCCTGAGTAGCTGGGACAAGTGTACACCACCATGCTGGGCTCGTTTTTTGTAGACACAGGATTTTACCATGTTGCCCAGGCTGGTCTTGAACTCCTGGGCTCAAGTGAGCCACCCACCTCAGCCTACCAGTGTTGGCATCACAGGCGTGAGGCACCGCGCCCAGCTAAGGTTTTTCAAGCGATTCTCCTGCCTCAGCCTCCTGAGTAGCTGGGATTATGCGCCACCATGCCTGGCTAATTTTTGTATATATAATTTTTAGTAGAGATGGGGTTTCACCACGTTGGTCAGGCTGGTCTCGAACTCTTGACCCCAAGTGATCTGCCCACCTGGGCCTCCCAAAGTGCTGGATTACAGGCGTAGGCCACCATGCCCAGCACCATGCTAATTTATTATTATTTATTTTTATGACAGTCTTGCTCTGTCGCCCAGGCTGGAGTACAGTGGTGTGTTCTTGGCTCACTGCAACCTCTGCCTCCCGGGCTCAAGGGATTCTGCCTCAGCTTCCCAAGTAGCTGGAATTACAGGTGCCTGGTACCATGCCCCACTAATTTTTTGTATTTTTAGTAGAGACAGGGTTTCCAGGCCAGGCTGGTCTGGAACTCCTGACCTCAAGTGATCTGCCCGCCTCCCAAAGTGTTGGGATTGCAGGCATGAGCTACTGTGCCCGGCCATTAAATTTTAATAAGAAGATAGTTGCCATTGCGCTGCAATTGTCTACAGTATTCACATGCTGTACAGCCATGTAGCTTACAAGCAATAGGCTATACCATATAGCGTAGGTGTATAGTAGGCTGTACCATATAAGTGTAAGTACACTCTATGATGTACAGGGTGAAATTTTTAAAAAGTTTGCATTTCTTCAGAAATTAAAAAGTACAGCAACAACTATTCAGCATGGACAGATAAAAGTGTGATAAAAAGGACAGGGGAAAATCCATTGAATAGTGCTCACCTATGTGCCAAAAAGAGTAATCATTTTAGAAGGTATCATAGAAATCAGTCTGTTAAGAACCAAAGGACTCAAGAGCAAAAGGCGAAGAGTAGAAAAAAGGGAATGACATGTGGAGCTAGACATCAAGTCTAGATATCTGGACCAAAGTGAACTGATACAAAGAACAAGTCACACTGCATGCTATTTTATTTCCAGTGCATCGTGTCTTTATTTAGAAAACAGACGGAATCAAACAGGTTAGAGTTATTGCTTTCTTGTTCTGTATATTCATATTCTCCACTTTGAAAGAGCACATAGTCAAATCTATCTTCATCCATTCTGTTGATGGGGGTAAGCACAAAGGATCACTGGTTACTTCAAAAGAACCTAGAGGGGAAAAACACAACTTATTTAAATCACAGATTTTAAGTCTCTATAACCAGGATAAGAAAAAATAAAAATAAAGACAGAAAATCAACTAACATGACAATAAAACATTCTAAATTGATTAGACTACCAAAAACCACAGTTTTGTGTTACTATCATTCTTTGTCTTGGTGAGCTCAGTTAACAAAGATATACTCTGATTCTGACTTAGAAGACATTTAATGTTCTTATCATTAAAAAAACTATTCTAACTCCCTAGAAATTGTTCTCTCTAGTGAGTGAATAGTCATAAGTTCAATTTATAGGTCCATAATATATTCTACTTAAGATGCTGACACCAAAACAGCCAAAATGTTTTTCCTTTTCTAATCTGCAAGTTTTGTGACTTATTTTAGACAGCTTATTTAGTTAAGTACATTTTCCCAAAGTTGTTTTTTTTTTTTTTTTTTCTTTTGTCTAGAGACAGGGTCTTGCTTTGTTATCTAGGCTGGCCTCAAGTGATCCTCCCATCTTGGCCTCCCAAAATGCTGGGATTACAGACAAGAGCCACAGTGCCCAGCCTCCCAGGAATTAATTTAAACTGCACTATAGAAATAACATATTTTACAACAAACAAAACAAAACAACCCCATTTAAGACACTGAATATTCATAACTTTAAAAATATAATTGTGCTGGCTGTGGTGGCTCACGCCTGTAATCCCAGCACTTTGGGAGGCTGGGGCAGGCAGATTACAAGGTTAGGAGTTCAAGACCAGCCTGACCAACATGGTGAAACCCTGCCTCTAGTAAGAATACAAAAATTAACTGGGCGTGATGGCGCGCACCTGTAATCCCAGCTACTCAGGAGGCTGAGGCAGGAGAACTGCTTGAACCCAGGAAGCAAAGGTTGCAGTGAGCCGAAATTGGGCCACTGCACTCCAGCCTGGGCAACAGAGCAAGACTCTGTCTCAAAAAAAATGTGTGTGTGTGTGTGTGTGTGTGTGTATATATATATATATATATATATATACACCACAAAAATGTCTCCATACTATTTACTCCTTAGCAATCCTATAATAGACAATTATGCTGCATTTTAGTCAGAAAAATTATACCAAAAGAAAAAAATCTAACAAAAATTCCTTATAGAACACACAAAACAAAATTATTGTGCCAATATGCCTAGACAAACAAAATTCAAGTTAAATGCTCTCTCGTGTTCCAGGTTAACTTAAAAATAAATTACAGGGCCGGGCGCGGTGGCTCATGCTTGTAATCCCAGCACTTTGGGAGGCCGAGGCGGGCGGATCACGAGGTCAGGAGATCGAGACCACGCTGAAACCCCGTCTCTACTAAAAATACAAAAAAATTAGCCAGGCGTGGTGGTGGGCGCCTGTAGTCTCAGCTACCAGAGAGGCTGAGGCAGGAGAATGGCGTGAACCCGGGAGGCAGAGCTTGCAGTGAGCCGAGATTGCGCAACTGCACTCCAGCCTGGGCGACAGAGCAAGACTCCGTCTCAAAAAAAAAACAAAAAATAAATTACAGAAAACAATTTTTGATTCAGATTAAAACTCAAGTTTATCACTTTCTTTCAGTTCTAAAGCATTAACATTTTTATATAGTAATCAAAATTACTGTTCTGTCACCCAGGCTCAAGTACAGTAGAGAAAGAGTGAGACCCTGTCTCAAGGAAAAAGAAGCTGAAATAAGATAAGAACCATATGCCTTTCATTTCTATCCAACTGATCATACACAGCTTGGCTGCCAGAAACAACAGATACTATAGTTAAATAAGTAGTTGGGTGAATAAACAGGTCTGCATCTTACAAATTTAATTGAAATTTATATTCTTTAATTCTAGAGAACTTCAAAGTATCATTTAATTTATTTCTATTCAGTCTAGTCAAATTCTAATAAAGAATGCAAATGAAAAGTGGGGAGAGAGGGAGGAAAAGAAAGACAGACATGCACACTCTCTTAGGAAAAACAGGCAGGCAGAGATGGAAAATGGCAACATCGGATAATTAAAATTCAGGACTGAATGTGAGAGAAAGCAGCTTACAGATAGACTTGGATAAGGGAGAGGCACAACGACAGGGAGAGATAGAGGAACAGGGGAAAAGCCCAGCCAGATAAGCAAGAGAGAAAGGTGAACAGGCAGGGTGGAACATGGCACAGTGGCAAAGAAATGGGTCTTGACCTAGAGACAGCCAGCTGGAAGAGATCATGCCACCCCCAATAATTTTTTTCCAATTATACTCTCTTGTTATCTCCCAAAGCTCACACTAAAAAGGGAAGAATCTCTTAGTTTTTTTTTTATTTGAGATGGAGTTTTGTTCTTGTTGCCCAGGCTGGAGTGCAGTGACGTGATCTCCACTCACTGCAACCTCTGCCTCCTGGGTTTCAAGTGATTCTCCTGCCTCAGCCTCCCGAGTAGCTGGGATTACAAGTGCCCGCCACCACGTCCAGCTTATTTTTGTATTTTTAGTAGAGATGGGGTTTCTCCATGTTGGCCAGGCTAGTTTTGAACTCCTGACCTCAGGTGATCCACTCACCTCAGTCTCCCCAAAGTGTTAGGATTACAGGCGTGAGCCACAGTGCATGGCCAGAACCTTTTATTTGTATAAAATGATTAACAATGCATATTTTATTTATCTTGCAAATTAAAATTCAGATTTACTGTCAGCGTAATTTTGCCATAAAGGTCACATATACCAACATACTGAGGAGAAAATCCTAATTTTACATACTATTAGTTATTCAAAGTAAAGAATGACAGTTTACCAGTGAGGTCAAATTCAACGTAAGGTGAGGACCTACAGGCATTTATGATTACATGCCATAGTACCAAATCATATAATTTATATAACATTGCTATCAGACTAAAAACACATTCTTAAAGATAACTTACCATTTAGAGTCAAAATGCAGGAATCTTAGTCCTGTTTCCATTTTTGTCCCCCTTGCTTCACTTGGTATATGTCATGCTCTATCTCTTCTCCTATGCAGACTTTAAGTCAGTAGCCATCAATCTGAAGAATTCCTTCCTCTGCTGCCACCTACCAGTTTAGTTGTCTGCTGCAGCAGAAGGGTATATAGAAAGAGTTCTTGCTTACCATTCAGATTAAATAAGAAGAAATTCCTTTGTTTAACATTTCGTATTTTGTATATACAAAAACTTCTTAATGTTTCTCCAAGACCTTCCCTCCGAAAATAAAAAACAAAAATCTCAATCACAGAAAATCAAACACTGTATGATCAATGTTCATGCTAAGCTGGGAAAATTTCCCAAAAAAGCAGAAAGAAAGTGGTAAGATTCAGCCACTCAGCAGCTGCCACCTCAAGAAGACATTTTCTTATCTGTTTCCTTCTTTACCTACCCCTACAATCTATGAACAAATACCATAACTTAAAAATTTAAGTAGGTAGTCTACAACTCCTACAAATTTTAAGTTCAGAGACTACCCAAAGAACTGTGGAAGATGCAGCAATATAAAAGTTTTTTAAAGTAATTCTAGAAACTAAGGGTGTTAGGTGCTTTACCTGCTTGAGTTTTCAATGTTCTGGACTGCTTATTGCCCAATGGCTCTGAATACATTAAAACACGAACACATACGCCACCTACATTTAAAATAGGGTAGCATTTGTATGCCCATATAAGCAGTGGGTATATTTTTTGCAAAAGAGTAATAAATTCATTAAGTCTTTTAAAAAGGACTGACCATAAATGCACATTTCCTCAAACCGTATACATACATAAAAGAATTAGGGGAAAAGGGGAGACAGAATGACAAATGTAATAGCAGTTGTAGAACTGGGGATTAACACAGCACAAACGTCTTCTGTTTGTTCAAATCCTGAGATTCATTTCTATTCCCATTCTTTTTGTCATCTAGGTCTATGTTTCAAATTTATTCTACATTAGCTATTAAGGGGACAGTCTCCGGTAATGAACTAGAAATAGCAGTAATGGCTTGTTTTTGTTCCACCCTCCCACTGCCTTCATCAAGATAAAAATATGTAGTTTTGCCAACTTTAAAAAATCAGGAAATAAAACAAACACTGACATAAGCACCAAAGACTAGTCAACAGTGGCACTGAAGTGACATTGCTTCTACTTTCTCATTCCTTCCCCCAATCTCAAACCCCACCCTTTGACCTCTGTATATGGGATGAGCCTGAGCAGGAGAGTTGGTGATGTCAGGACTGCGCCGTTCCCACGGATGCTCCTAGAGGCCTGCTGTGCTTCTGGGAACTGAGGCACAGGGATGTCTGTCTGACTGAAACCTAAAACAACAACAGTTCACCCCACCCCTCATGTTCCCAAACCCCACAATAGCAGCCAGGTATATATGCTATATAAGGCTCACCTAATAAGTTTGAATATGGTAAAATCTAAAAGCAAGATCATTCTTAACAAGTCAGTGGTATTCAAACAGGCAGCTGACCGGAGGTTGTTTAACTCTCCATGCCTTATACAATCACATAGTCTGTATGCTCTAATGTTAGCCATTCTTATCAGCAAGAGTACAAGGCTCTCCTGAATGAGCCTTTTTTTTTTTTTTTTTTTTTTTTTTTTTTTTTAAGTATACATCACAAATTCTTCCATGAGTGCAGCTGGAATCCCTCTGTTAGTAAATTCCAATTCAACAGATAAGTATTTGTCTTAAGATGCTTAAAGGGAATGACTGTCCTTGTAAGAGTCAACTGAAGCACAGAACAGGTTAATCACTTATCACATGTCTTCCTTCAGCTACAAGAAATGGCATTACAAGCCAAGACTTCCTATTCACTAACTAGTGACTTGCTGGACATATAGCCTCTTTGGATAGTACGTCCAAAGCCACAGGATGAAATTATGCAGAAGTATATCTTGAAAAGGTCCTGATTACTTTCACTAAAATTCTACCAATTAGAAAGATGACAATATCCCAAAATAATTAAAGCTCAGAGCTAAAACTTTAGGAATTATAGGAGAAAGGAAGAATGGGTAGGTAGACTGGGGTAAAGACAGAGGAGAGGATAGATTAGTTTATTACCTAACGGAAAGGCTATTAAAATGGATGAGTTGTAGTCCTATCCCTGACATTTTATGTCCTTAGTTAACGTGCTTAGCCATCTTGTGCTTCAGAAATGTCCTCCTATCTGTTCAAACCTGTAATTTTTGGAGGTTTAAACCATGATTTTCTGATAATCTCAAACTGCTCACATCTCCTTGTTAGAACTAGTATCTTAGAAATGCCAAAACGATTAGTTCTGAAATCACATTGCTCCTAAAAGAACTAAATTTTTTTGTATGATCTTCATCTTATTATTCCCTTTCACTTTTATAATGTCACAGAGAGAAGCACTAAGGTAAAATGAATGCTATGTTGAGTTTTTACCATATATATAACCTAGAACCTAATTTTACCTTTCAAAACTCTAGTTTTCCATACCTGTCAACTCCTAATTGATGTCTTTATACTGTGAGCTCACTGTGTATTCGGAACACCAACCCCTGAAAAAGCTTAAGCCAGAGTAGCACAATGGAAGAAACAAACAAACCCAAAACAAAAACAAAGCCAAAAAATTCACACTCTTCAATACTTAATTATAGATATATATGCAAGAAATGGAGCCATCTAAATGGCTAAACAAAATTCCCGAGAAAGCCTTGAGTATATCGTAACCAAGTCAAACTTTACCCCCAAAAGCTCTTCTTTAATCATATTATTTGCTAGATATATTTATGCATTATTTTTAAGTGAGAATTATGACAAACCCATGGTTACTTTTTAAAGTACGTAAAGAAAGGAAGTTTTAAAAAAAGAAAGTTAGCCTAGTGATGGAAAGAAAGGAGAAAGAGTTAAATTACCTGCAGGCAGACTGGGGCTGTGCCTGAATCCAAACCGGTGCATTTACCGTTCATTATACAGCTGCATTATTGGGGGAAGGGGAGTTTAGAAGGGCACTGACCCCGAAAGTTCTCAATACTTCTCACTCATCATCAGGAAGGGGGAAGAAGGAAAGTTTGTTCTCTGGGTATTTGTTTGTTTGTTTGTATTTGTTTTTTTGGCTCCTGAAAAGGCTGGTAAAGAACAGTAACAGTGCAAGCAGTTAGAATATTTCTTTAAAAACAATGTAAAAAATGCAAAACATTAAGGATCTTCAAAGGCCAAACTTTCGTTAATATAGAAATAATTTTCACTAGAGTTAGGCAGCCACCCCAAAACAGCATGGCAAAATGGCATTGGTAATAAAGGAAATAAAATACCACACAAAAATCCAAAACAAAACTAAAAACATTTCAAATTAAACCTGGAAGACTAGAAGATTCCAACAGCAGATTTCTGTCCACTACTGAAACATTCCAAAATCCAAGCTCCAAAGGTGCCTAAATGTATTTTAAATGAAACTTTTTGTTTTTTTAAGAAAAAAAAAAAAAGCAAGCAAGCAGTCAGTGAACCTGGTTATAAATCCTGCAATATATTACATTTTTAAAAATCCTAGTACAACAAAAACAAATCTTAAATAAAATTGAACAAACAAACAAATAAAAACAGTAGCAGCAGTGGTTACCTGTCTGAGCACCTACATTTTCTTAGGAGGGGATCGTGTCTCACCAGCCAAATAGCCCATAAACCTTCTCAAAAAAAGTGAGCCAGGAGAAAAGTATGACACAAGATTTGATTTCACAATGTCTCTAAGCCCCATAAGCCCCAAACTGGGGATTCACTGAATGAAGCAAATTTGCTTCTCCATTGCTTTCTTCTCGAGAAAAAGATGATTTTCAAAGTCAATGCCTTCAATATCTTCTCAAAGTCTGATAATGTGCTCGATGAATGCCAAGTCTCTTGTTGGGTTTTTCTACTGTTCCAGGATAGTTTTCTTATTGATAACATATACAGAAAGATTTCAGTGTTCATTGGTGAAAAGCCAGCAGAAATGACCAATCAATTATAGGCACCAAAAAAGAAAAAAACTATTAAAAATTTTAAATAGAATAGTTCATACTTATATGTTTAGATATATAAAGTCCAGTTTTCATCATGGGTGACATAAAAACAATATCAGAAATAATTATTTTTGAAATACAATTTAGAATTACAATTTTAACAATATACAAAAATTTTACAATTCAGATTTTATCATTACACATATTCGATATATACATTTTATCTCATAATAGCAATGAAGATTATACAAAAGTTATTAAACAATTATGAAAATAAATTTAACCTAAATATCTGCTGCTGTTTCCTTAGGGTACTTCCAGAATGATTTGCTCTTATTCTTTACCTTCATCTTGAAGGAATTCAAGATATCCATGTTTTTTAAAATCTAAGATAACTACTGCTCTTTTCATTCTAACATGTGAGTGTACGTTTTAATATCATGTGAATGCATAATAGTGAATAAAGCTAATGAACTAATTTCACATATTTCCTATAATATAGTTGGTTAATTTGGTATAAGTTAAGAAAAGACTAACTACATTTTTCCTGATGCCTTACCCCACCAACACAAACATCAACTTTTCATTGAATAAAGAGGTTGTTTTTAAATGTATTAATCTACATACTTGTGATATATAACTATTCAAAGTGTATGTGTCATAACACACATGGCAACCAGATGGTCTCTACATGAACATATGAATGATGATTTAATTAAGCAGTTCTTTCTTCCTCATTTTCTCTATACCAAATAGTATGCATCCTCCACAGTATGGTCATTCAGCGAAAGAAGTACCAAGTATTTCTTTCTGTTAATGAGTCAGAGGTACTAACATATGTATGAGTCCCCCATTTACCCTGTGCAAGATAAGTTCTTTTAAATGCAATTAGAATATCCTAAGATAAATTACAAACTCCTCTTATGTATCCTTTTCTCTGAGGTGAAATGAGACACTGCACAGATGAGAGGTACTATTCTGTTCATCAACAATCAACCTTTCACTCAATTTTAATATTATTTAATTCTATGGAAAAAACAAATTTTATTACATTCCTTTTTAAAACGGGGGAAAAACTGTACAAGTAAGCATGATCAAACCTCTGTTATAGCTGGTTAATACTGATCTTTTATTATTGCCTCGAAGTCTCTCTAGTAGTGTCCAAGAAATTTTATGTTTAACGTCCATCTGAAGGAAAATAGCACTGGAGAGGCAAGAAAGGGCTTGGGTAAAAGCTTCAGAGGATTTGTAGGGAGATGGAAAACTTGCTGTTTAAAAAATTACGTTGGGCTCTGCAGCATCTCCATTTCTTAACATACCATCCAAACCCATCAATGGGATTAGTTTTACCCATGTTTTAAAGGCTCATATTATATGCAGTTTGGGGGCTTTTATAAATTCTGCAAGTAAAGGAATATAAAGAGTGGACAGTATTGAAGGCTTAAGAGTAGGGCTATAAGAGACTCAATACTACTAAATAAGTCCCCAAACAAAAACATCCAACCCACCCCCAATCCCAAATCCTATATGTAAAAAGAGAAAATGCATAGCCAGAAGCATTAAAGAAAAGCATGTAGCCTTGAATAAACTGTACACTGAACAGGCTAGAAACAAAAAGAAAAAAACAAACAACGTACATACACACAAAAAGGCCTAAAAAAGCATCTATTCACCCTATGTTTTAAGGTGAATACCTCCTACCCCAGTGGAGTCTACTTATGAAAACAACTCATCTGTTTTTTAAAGTCAAAAACTCTGTTTCCCATCATGCTCCATTTTCTAAATTATTCTTTTTGATTAGTTGATGTAAACAAAAAGCAAAACACATACACATGCATGCGTGCACACACATACATATATACTCCCTCGTAAAATGTGAAAAATGCAAATATATAATACTGGCATTCGAAATCACTTCAGCTTTATACTTAGAACTCATAGGCTCTTGATTTGCCCCCAAAAATATTTTTCCTTGTCCTTAAATGCCCAACCACCAAAACAAAAAGGGAAAAAATAAAAGGCTTTAAATGCACATGTTTCAAGTCAGTGTCTTGTTAACAAAAAAGGTAGCATTTTCTTCACTTTGGCCATTGTTATAGATGCAGGCATAGAGCAGGAAATATTAGACTAGCATGTATTAAAAAAAAAAAAGCAACATTAACAGAGCACATCTTTCAAAAAAGACTAAAACACTAACAAATACAAGTCAATGCACATATTTTAAACTAGTGTAATTTTATCTACATTGAATAAATGTTATTTTGTATACCGGACATTGCAATACTGTTCATTTCCATTTCATCATGCAAACATGCCAATTTTGTCATTAAGAAGCCTTTATTGGGTTATATTCAATTTGACCCTCCCACCAAATTAAGGGGGAAAAAGCAAAATAAGAAATCCCAGTAAAAGAGCCCCTAAAGATTTCATAAACTACAAACTAAAGGCAGATAAGGAAATGGCAGAATTTTCAGAGCTGTGTAACACAAAAATTCCTGTAATTTAAGCAGGTGTTTTCCTAACCAATGACAAATCTTCCAACACAATGTGAAGTTATGCTACTTGGATATTTGTAGCAAAACCATTTTTTTTTGTACAAAAACAAAAGCAAGGGACCATAAAAAAAAAGCATTTGTTCCTCATGGCCTATGAGCATACAAATTTTTTAGCAATTTAAAAGGGTAACTATGAGAGCCTGACATTTTTCTATACCCCACCTATTCTGCCTCTCTATTTGTAGGATTTGTAAATGAAGTAACATCTTACTAGCAGAGGTCTCATCTATCTCCCACTCTCTCCAACTAATCCTACTAATTTTTTCTCATATTCCTGAGCATCCTCCATGAACAGCATTGCAAGTTGGTTTTAAAAATAGAAAAGAAAAAAGAAAGTTTTACAAGGGTTTTGTTGGTTAATTACCAGTGGAGTCAGTCCACCAGTAGTTTGATTTCATTGGCTAGCAGCTGGTTCATGTTGAACAGGCCCCCTGGGAGCTTGGTGAGCAGCTCTCGCTCCGTGCTTTCAGGGTCGCTGTCAACAGAGCTGGAACTTGCACTCATGTTGTCAACAGCAGTGCTGGCTGGGGGACCCAGCTCCGGCTCACTAGTCTCACTGGCAGTGGACACCACGGAGAGCAGGGACATACGCCGGGTGAGCCGGCCAGAGGGTAGAAGGGAGGCGGCATAGTCTGCTATGATACCAGCTACATCTAGATTACAAGCCTTATCAAAGGCGATGAAACCTACATTTGCATTGGCCTCACAGACGCAGAAGGAGCCGTCGTCTTTCATCAACAGGTCAATGCCACACACATCCATCCCCAGGATATTAGACACCTGGATGGCTAGCTGCTTCCCTTGTTCACTCAATGAGCACATCATCCCCACACCACCTGGCAAGAGAAACAAGACAGGAAATTAACAAAATCATAAACTTTTGAAATAAAATTAAAGTTGGCCTCCAAGGCTAAGCCTTTCTTCTAAATTAATAGCACAAACAAAGGTGTTATTCTAGTGTAAAATTAGGACTTCTAAGTCTAGATTTCCTTAATTAGGAATCCTCTCCCTATCCAGTCTCCCAGGAATTGATGATTTCATAAGGTGTCAATATTTTTTCCAAGTCTATCTTACTTGCAATAATATAAACCAAGTATAGGGGAAGTTCAGCATAAATTAGACCACTTTATAGATGGCAAAAGTGTTATTGGTTTTTGATTTATAAAAATAATAAAAATGCATAACAGAACCGAGGATGGGGTGAAATCTGGGAAAGTGGTGGTGACCTGAACACAGTTCTCTTCCTCTACAGCCCCCACTTCAACCTAGCTGTCATTCCTAAGCCAAAAGGCTTCTGGGTTATAAGGTAGCTGGCTGAAGTGAAATCTTTGGCCTTGCCAAAAGGAAGGAAGAGAAAGGAAGTAGAACTTGATTTTCTCACTTGGCAAATGGAGTGAAGTGCCATATGTACAAACTTTCTTTTCATTAACAAACAACTCACAATTACGTAAAAAGTGTGATTTATGCCCTACAGAAAGCCCTCAGAGTCTACCTCCCTATCCCGGCGTCCCCCCAGCTTCTTCCCCAACTAATAAGGACCCAAAAGGAGATAGACAAGGGGTAAACAATGAACCAAAGAGTGCCAATATTTCCCGATTATGCCCCCTCCAAGCAGAGGGAGGAGGAGAATTTGGCCCAGTCAGAGTGCACGTACCTTTTTCTCTCTCAGACTTGAAGCAAATTAAAATAGACCGGGGCAAATTCTCAGATAACCCTGATGGCTATACTGGTGTTTTACAAGGGTTAGGACAATCCTTTGATATGACATGGAGAGATATAATGTTACCGCTAAATCAGACACTAACACCAAATGAGAGAAGTGCCACCATAACTGTAGCCTGAGAGTTTGGCAATCTCTGGTATCTCAGTCAGGTCAATGATAGGATGACAACAGAGGAAAGAACAATTCCCCAAGGCCAGCAGGCAGTTCCCAGTGTAGACCCTCACTGGGACGCAGAATCAGAACATGGAGATTGGTGCTGCAGACATTTGCTAACTTGCATGCTAGAAGGACTAAGGAAAACTAGGAAAAAGCCTATAAATTATTCAATGATGTCCGCTATAACACAGGGAAAGGAAGAAAATCCTACTGCCTTTCTGGAGAGACTAAGGGAGGCACTGAGGAAGCATACCTCCCTGTCACTTGGCTATTAAAGGCCAACTAATCTTAAATGATAAGTTTATCACTCAGTCAGCTGCAGACATTAGAAAAAAACTTTAAAAGTCTGCCTTAGGCCCTGAGCAAAACTTAGAAACCCTATTGAACTTGGCAACCTCGGTTTTTTATAATAGAAATCAAGAGGAGCAGGCGGAATGGGACAAACGAGATAAGAAAAAGGCCACTGCTTTAGTCACGGCGCTCAGGCAAGTGGACTTTGGAGGCTCTGGAACAGAAAGGCTGGGCAAATCCAATGCCTAACAGGGCTTGCTTCCAGTGTGGTCTACAAGGACACTTTAAAAAAGATTGTCCAAATAGAAATAAGCCGCCCCCTCGTCCATGCCCTTTATGTCAAGGGAATCACTGGAAGGCCCACTGCCCCAGGGGACGAAGGTCCTCTGAGTCAGAAGCCACTATCAGATGATCCAGCAGCAGGACTGAGGGTGCCCGGGGCAAGTGCCAGCCCATGCCATCACCCTCACGGAGCCCCGGGTATGCTTGACCATTGAGGGCCAGGAGGTTAACTGTCTCCTGGACACTGGCACAGCCTTCTCAGTCTTACTCTCCTGTCCCAGACAACTGTCCTCCAGATCTGTCACTATCCGAGGGGTCCTAGGACAGCCAGTCACTAGATACTTCTCCCAGCCACTAAGCTGTGACTGGGGAACTTTACTCTTTTCATATGCTTTTCTAATTATCACTGAAAGCCCCACTCCCTTGTTAGGGAGAGACATTCTAGCAAAAGCAGGGGTCATTATACACCTGAATATACGAAAAGGAACACCCGTTTATTGTCCCCTACTTGAGGAAGGAATTAATCCTGAAGTCTGGGCAACAGAAGGACAGTATGGACAAGCGAAGAATGCCTGTCCCATTCAAGTTAAAGGATTCTGCTTCCTTTCCCTGCCAAAGGCAGTACCCCCCTTAGACCCGAGGCCCAACAAGGACTCCAAAAGACTGTTAAGGACCTAAAGCCCAAGGCCTAGTAAAAGCACGCAGTAGCCCCTACAATCCTCCAATTTTAGGAGTACAGAAACCCAACGGACAGTGGAGGTTAGTACAAGATCTCAGGATTATCAATGAGGCTGTTGTCCCTCTATACCCAGCTATACCTAATCCTTACACTCTGCTTTCCTAAATGCCAGAGGAAGCAGAGTGGTTTACAGTCTGGACCTTAAGGATGCCTTTTTCTGTATCCCTGTACATTCTGTCAATTCTTGTTTGCCTTTGAAGATCCTTCGAACCCAACATCTCAACTCACCTGGACTGTTTTACCTCAAGGGTTCAGGGATAGCCCCCATCTATTTGGCCAGGCATTAGCCCAAGACTTGAGCCAGTTCTCATACCTGGACACTCTTGTCCTTTGGTACGTGGATAATTTACTTTTAGTCGCCTGTTCAGAAACCTTGTGTCATCAAGCCACCCAAGCGCTTTTAAACTTCCTCGCCACCTGTGGCTACAAGGTTTCCAAACCAAAGGCTCAGCTCTGCTCACAGCAGCTTAAATACTTAGGGCTAAAATTATCCAAAAGCACCAGGGCCCCCAGCGAGGAACGTATCCAGCCTATACTGGCTTATCCTTATCCCAAAACCCTAAAGCAACTAAGAGGGTTCCTTGGCATAACAGGCTTCTGCTGAATATGGATTCCCAGGTATGGCGAAATAGCCAGGCCATTATATACACTAATTAAGGAAACTCAGAAAGCCAATACCCATTTAGTCAGATGTATGCCTAAAGCAAAAGCTGCTTTCCAGGCCCTAAAGAAGGCCCTAACCCAAGCCCCAGTGTTAAGCTTGCCAACAGGCCAAGACTTTATATGTCACAGAAAAAAACAGGAATAGCTCTAGGAGTCCTTACACAGGTCCGAGGGACCAGCTTGCAACCTGTGGCATACCTGGGTAAGGAAATTGATGTAGTGGCAAAGGGTTGGCCTCATTGTTTATGGGTAGTGGCAGCAGTAGCAGTCTTAGGATCTGACGCAGTTAAAATAATACAGGGAAGAGATCTTACTGTGTGGACATCTCATAATGTAAACAGCATACTCACTGTTAAAAGAGACTTGTGGCTGTCAGACAACTGTTTGCTTAAATATCAGGCTCTATTAAAGAGCCAGTACTGCAACTGTGCACTTGTGCAACTCTTAATCCAGCCACATTTCTTCCAGACAATAAAAAAAAGATAGACCATAACTGTCAACAGGTGATTGCTCACACCTACGCTGCTTAAGGGGACCTTCTAGAGGTTCCCTTGACTGATCCCGACCTCAACTTGTATACTGATGGAAGTTCCTTTGTAGAAAAAGGACTTCGAAAAGCAGGGTATGCAGTGCTCAGTGATAATGGAATACTTGAAAGTAACCCCCTTGGCCGGGCACGGTGGCTCACGCCTGTAATCCCAGGACTTTGGGAGGCCAAGGTGGGCGGATCACAAGGTCAGGAGATCAAGACCATCCTGGCTAACGCGATGAAATCTCGTCTCTACTAAAAATACAAAAAATTAGCCGGGCGTGGTGGCAGGCGCCTGTAGTCCTAGCTACTCGGGAGGCTGAGGCAGGAGAATGGCGTGAACCCGGGAGGCAGAGCTTGCAGTGAGCAGAGATCGCACCACGGCACTCCAGCCTGGGTGACAGAGTGAGACTCCGTCTCAAAAAAAAAAAAGAAAGTAACCCCCTCACTCCAGGAACTAGTGCTCAGCTGGCAGAACTAACAGATCTCACTTGGGCACTAGAATTAGAAGGAAAAAAGGTAAACATATATACAGACTCTAATATGCTTACCTAGTCCTCCATGCCCACGCAGCAATATGGAGAGAAAGGGAATTCCTAACTTCCAAGGAACACCTATCAAACATCAGGAAGCCATTAGGAGATTATTCTTGGCTGTACAGAAACCTAAAGAGATGGCAGTCTTACACTGCCAGGGTCATCAGAAGGAAAAGGAAAGAGAAATAGAAGGGAACCACCAAGCGGATATTGAAGCCAAAAGAGCCGCAAGGCAGGACCCTCCATTAGAAATACTTATAGAAGGACCCTAGCATGGGGTAATCCCCTCCAGGAAACCAAGCCCCAGTACTCAGAAGAAGAAACAGAATGGGGAACCTCATGAGGACGTAGTTTCCTCCCCTCAGGATGGCTAGCCGCCAAAGAAGGAAAAATACTTTAGCCTGCAGCTAACCAATGGAAATTACTTAAAACCCTTCACCAAACCTTTCACTCTCACTGCATCTCCTCCTTGCCGCTGTACTACCAGTAGCTCCCCTTACCAAGAGCTTCTACGGAGAATGCGGCTTCCCGGAAACATTGACGCCCCGTCGTAGTTTTTCTAAAGGAAACCCCACTTTCACCGCCCACACCCATTTGCCGCTGCACTTCAGGTCATACACTTCAATTCCTGTATCTTTAACCTCCTTGTTAAGTTTGTCTGTTCTAGAATCAAAGCTGTAAAACTACAAATGGTTCTTCAAATGTGGCCCCAGATGCAGTCCATGACTAAGATCTATCGCAGACCCCTGGACAGGCCTGCTAGCCCATGCACCAATGTTAATGACATCGAAGGCAGCCCTCCCAAGGAAATCTCGACTGCATGACCCCTACTATACCCCAATTCAGCAGGAAGCAGTTAAAAGTGGTCGTCAGCCAACCTCCCCAACAGCACTTGGGTTTTCCTGTTGAGAGGGGGGACTGAGAGACAGGACTAGCTGGATTTCCTAGGCCGACTAAGAATTCCTAAGCCTAGCTGGGAAAGGTGACTGCACTCACCTTTAAACATGGGGCTTGTAACTCAGCTCACACTGACCAATCAGGTAGTAAAGAGGGCTCACTAAAATACAAATTAGGCTAAAGCAGGAGGTAAAGAAATAGTCAAATCATATATCGCCTAAGAGCACAGGGGGAGGGGCAATGATCAGTATATAAACCCCACGCATTTGAGCAGGGAGCGACAACCCCCTTTGGGTCCCCTCCCATTTTATGGGAGCTCTGTTTTTGCTCTATTAAATCTTGCAACTGAAACAAAAAAAAATCTAAATAAAATATGACAAAAACAAATTTGGTAATTTTTGAAAGAACAGTAAGCTATCCAAAGAAGGTTTATTTTTAAAATGCAAAGGACAATTAAGAAAAAAAAAATTTTTTTTTTTTGAGACCTCCCCCTCACCCTCTCCTCTCAACCACCTAAGTTAACTGGATTTACAGGCATGTGCCAGCATGCCAAGCTAATTTTTGTATTTTTTGTAGAGATAGTTTAGCCATGTTGCCCAGGCTGCTCTCGAACTCCCGAGCTCAAGGCCCACCTTGGCCTCCCAAAGTGCTGGGATTACAGGCATGAGCCACTGCACCCGGCCAGAAAAATTATTTTTAATCTAAAATGTATCAACATAATCCATCACACCAAGAAATTAAAGGTCTTAAGGATCCTTATTAGGATAGCTAAATAAAACTGAGCTGTGAACCTTTCTGGTCCTAAATTAAAGATGCCGAGATGGCACAGCAAAAGAAACCACCATCAGAGTGAACAGGCAACCTACAGAATGGGAAAAATTTTTGCAATCAACTCATCTCACAAAGGGCTAACATCCAGAATCTACAAAGAACTCAAACAAATTTACAAGAAAAAAACAACCCCATCAAAAAGTGGGTGAAGGATATGAACAGACACTTCTCAAAGAAGTCATTTATGCAACCAACAGACACATGAAAAAATGCTCATCATCACTGGCCATCAGAGAAATGCAAATCAAACCCACAATGAGATACTATCTCACACCAGTTAGCATGGCAATCATTAAAAAGTCAGGAAACAACAGGTGCTGGAGAGGATGTGGAGAAATAGGAACACTTTTACACTGTTGGTGAGACTGTAAACTAGTTCAACCATTGTGGAAGACAGTGTGGCGATTCCTCAAGGATCTAGAACTACAAATACCATTTGACCCAGCAATCCCATTACTAGGTATGTACCCAAAGGATTATAAATAATGCTGCTATAAAGACACATGCACTTGTATGTTTAGTGCAGCACTATTCACAATAGCAAAGACTTGGAACCAACCCAAATGTCCATCAATGATAGACTGGATTAAGAAAATGTGGCACATGTACACCATGGAATACTATGCAGCCATAAAAAAGGATGAGTTCATGTCCTTTGTAGGGACATGGATGAAGCTGGAAACCATCATTCTGAGCAAACTGTCACAAGGACAAAAACCAAACACCGCATGTTCTTACTCACAGGTGGGAACTGAACAATGAGAACACTTGGACACAGGAAGGGGATCATCACACACTGGGGCCTGTCGTGGGGTGGGGGGAGGGGGGAGGGATAGCATTAGGAGATATACCTAATGTAAATGACGAGTTAATGGGTGCAGCACACCAACATGGCACATGTATACATATGTAACAAACCTGCACATTGTGCACATGTACCCTAGAACGTACAGTATAATAAAAATAAATAAATAAAAAATAAAGATGCCAAGATGGCACAGGATAAAATCTGACAATCATCCCTCCTAAAAACTCTAATAGAATCTCTAATAGAATTAATCTCCTTAAATATAATATCCTAAATAGCAAAACACTAAACCTATTTCAGTGGAAATCGGAAACTAAACAGAAATCACTGCAATCCTTATTGCTTAACACTATACTGGAGGTTCTAAAGCAGTGGTTCTCAACTGGGGAGAATCTGGAAATTGTACGGTAGCATTTCTGCTTGCTTGAGATCTGGGGCGGACATATTGGCATTTAGTAGTCATTGGTCAGAAATGCTATGCAAAAGACAAAACTGCCCAATTTAAAAGTAAGCGAATATAATGAAGAGCAATACATACACAAGTACATACAAATGACCAAATAAACTATGAAAAGATTCTCTCATCGTTCATGGTGAGAAAAATACAAATTAGCCTGCGGTGGCTCACGCTTGTGATCCCAGCACTTTGGGTGGCTGAGGCGGGCGGATCATGAGGTCAGGAGATCGAGACCACAGTGAAACCCCATCTCTACTAAAAATACAAAAAAATTAGCCGGGCGTGGTGGCGGGCGCCTGTAGTCCCAGCTACTCAGAGAGGCTGAGGCAGGAGAATGGCATGAACCCGGGAGGTGGAGCTTGCAGTGAGCCGAGATCGCGCCACTGCACTCCAGCCTGGCTGACAGAGCAAGACTCTGTCTCAAAAAAAAAAACAAAAAAAAAAAAAGAAAAATACAAATTAAAATAGCCATAAGATAGCAATTAATTCTCATCTGATTGGAAAAAAAAATTGCAAGTTGAAATGCAAAAAGTTATGGGCTTTTTAAAAAGTAATCTGATTATTTAGAGACGGAGTCTTGCTCTGTTGCCCAGGCTGAAGTGCGGTGGCAGGACCTTGGCTCACTGCAACCTCCACCTCCCAGGTTCAAGTGATTCTCCTGTCTCAGCCTCCTGAGTAGCTGGGACTACAGGTGCCTGCCACCATGCCCAGCTAATTTTTGTATTTTTAGTAGAGATGAAGTTTCACCATGTTGCCCTTTGGTCTCAAACTCCTGACCTCAAGTGATCCTCCCACCTCAGCCTCCCAAAGTGCTGAGATTACGGCGTGAGCCACTGTGCCTGGCTATACATTTTTTTTTTTTTTTTTGAGATGGAGTCTTGCTCGGTCGCCCAGGCTGGAGTGCAGTGGCGCAATCTCGGCTCACTGCAAGCTCCGCCTCCCGGGTTCACGCCATTCTCCTGCCTCAGCCTCTCCGAGTAGCTGGGACTACAGGCGCCCGCCACCACGCCCGGCTAATTTTTTGTATTTTTAGTAGAGACGGGGTTTCACCCTGGTCTCGATCTCCTGACCTCGTGATCCGCCCGCCTCGGCCTCCCAAAGTGCTGGGATTACAAGCGTGAGCCACCGCGCCCAGCCACATTTTTTTAAATATGTATTTTGTTCCATCAATTCCAACCTTGATGAGACTTATCAAGATAAAAGCCACCAGTATATAAAACAAAACATATTCACAAGGATGTTTATAGTATTATTGCTCACAATAGTAAAACACTGAACACAAATTGCAATTCAATTCTGGCAAACAAGGTAGAGAGGCTCTTGCTCTATCAGATATCTACCCATAGTACCAAAAGAATAAAGACTGGCATTCATACATAAAAAGCACGATACAATAGACTAAGGGACCTTGCAATAGACCAATGCACATATGAAAATTAAACACATTACAAAGTAGTAATAAACATACTATTCAATAAGTAGTGTTCAGACAACCAGTTACTCATTTTGAAAAAAGAAAACAGGATCTCTTTCATCATGCTGAACAGCAAAATCAATTTCAGGTAGATTAAAGTCCTAAACATGGAAAAGCTTTTAGAAGACATTCAAGAACTGAACATGACCAAAGGGTGGAGAAGAATTTCTTCAATTTAAAAATAGTAGAGAATGTAAAGAAATAGATGAATATGCTTGACATTAAAAGTGACAATTTTTGCCCATCAAAATCTATAATCAAAAAAAAGAAGAAATACCACAGACTGGGATGAAAATACTGTACTTACAATTCATATAACTGACAAAAGAATTTGAAGTCAGATTAGATAAATCTGGCCAGGTACAGTGGCTCACACCTATAATCACTGGACGCTGGGAGGATGAGATGGGAGGATCACTTGAGGCCAAGAGTTCAAGACTAGCCTGGGCAACATAGCGAGACCTCATCCTGATAAAAAATAAGATATTTTTATAAAGGAAAAAAAGAAAAAGAGCCCGCAGATCAATACAAAAAAGGGAAAAAAAAAATCTCGATTAAAAAAGGACACAAAGGACCTGAACAGGCAATTCATAGATGAGATACCAGAATATGCACTAAAAAAAGTGAACAGATGCATAACCTCAACAGTGAGAGATAAATTAAAATAATGACATGACATAAGTTCACATTATTTTGGCAGAAGGTTTACTGTCTACCAATCTTACAGGTTGGCAAGAAGGTGGCATTGTAAGAAATAGTGTTCAACGAGGAGAAATTCTAAGGTAGTATACTCACTTTGGAGAATCATTTGGCAATATCTAGTAGAGCTGAAGTTATTGTAATACACTACAACACAGAAATCCCACTTCTGGGTGAATGGGTTAACCCAGAAATACTCTTGACGATGTATCTAAGGATGAAGTTTTATAACACAAAATAATAACTAGTTTAGGAATATAGACAGAAGAACTAAAAGTACATATAGGAAAGATAAATACCAAGTTCAGGATGTGGGGAAGAGAGAAGAAAACGATCAGAGAGAGTAAACAGGTAACTATATTGACAACTTATTTCTAAAGCTGGTTAATGGGTGCAAGGGAATCCTTTATACCTTTTTGTAAGCCTCACTGATCTCAAAACAACCTTTTTTTTTCTTTTTGAGACAGGGTCTTGCTGTGTCGCCCAGGCCAGAATGCAGCCTCCCAAGTAGCTGGGACCAGAGGTGTGAATCACCACGTCTGGCTTATTTAATTAATTTATTTTTTGTAGAGATGGGGTCTCTCTACATTGTTCAGGCTGGTCTCTAACCTCAGGACTCAAGCCATTCTCTTGCCTTGGCATCCCAAAGTATTGGGTGGGGGATTACAGGACTGAGCCACAGCACCCGACCTCAAAACAAACTTAATGAAAAAAGTATTACTTCTTCATATAAAACTAAGTTACTTTCTAAACTTCCTTTTGCCTGAAGTAAGAAGAGTAACTATTAATTAAATCTCAACGTAGTAAAGTAAAAGTGACCCATAAAAGATGCCATTTAGCACTCTTCTAGCTAGTCAGCAGGTTGTGTTATAATGAAAAATTAAAATGAGACATGAAGAGCTAATTCAAGGAGGCAGAAGTCATTTTTCAAGAATAGAAAGTAGGCTGGGCACGGTGGCTCACACCTGGTGGCTCCCAGCAATTTGGGAGGCTGATCACTTGAGCCAGGAGTTCAAGACCAGCCTGGCCAACACAGTGAAACCCCATCTCTATTAAAAATTAGCCTAGCATGGGGGTGCACACCTGTAGTCCCAGCTACTCAGGAGGCTGAGGCATGAGAATTGCTTGAACCTGGGAGGCAGACGTTGCAGTGAGCTGAGATCATACCACTGTACTCTAGCCTGGGTGGCAGAGCAAGACTCCATCAGAGGAAAAAAAAAAAAAAAAGTAGAAAGTAAAATTAATATAACCAATATCTTTCAAATCTTCACTGTGTTCTTACTCTATCATGTATTCTGAATAAGCCATCATATTGAATTTCATGATTATCAATATATTGCCCTTTTTTTTTTTTTTTAGACGGAGTGTTGCTGTCGCCCAGGCTGGAGTGCAGTGGTGTGATCTCGGCTCACTGCAGGCTCCGCCCCCCCGGGGCCTGCCTCAGCCTCCCCAGTAGCTGGGACTACAGGCGCCCGCCACCTCACCCGGCTAATTTTTTGTATTTTTAGTAGAGATGGGGTTTCACCGTGTTAGCCAGGATGGTCTCAATCTCCTGACCTCGTGATCCGCCCGCCTCAGCCTCCCAAAATACTGGGATTACAGGCGTGAGCCACCGCGCCCGGCAGTTTTACTAAATGTTTGTATTCCCAACACTGCATTGTTTGGTTTTGCATATATTTAAATTTTATATAAATGCAATACATGTATTCTCTTCTTTGACTTGCCTTTTTAAATGAACATTATGTTTTTGAGATTCATCCATGTGATTATAGATCTCAGAGAGGTAAGTAGGAATGACATCACCTGCGGCCTGGTAGCCAGGGCAAGAACTTAAGATTTTTCTGGGAATGAAACTGGGGAGCTATTGGAGGAATTTTTTTTGTTTTTGTTTTTGAGACAGGCTGGAGTGCAGTGGTATGATCATGGTTCACTGCAGCCTCGACCACCCAGGCTCAAGCAATCTTTCTGCCTTAGCTTCCTGAGCAGCTGGGACCCCAGGTGCATGCCACCATGCCCAGCTAATTTTTTTTTTTTTTTTCCAGACAGAGTCTCACTCTGTTGCCCAGGCTGGAGTGCAGTGGTGCAATCTTGACTCACTGCAACCTCTGCCTCCTGGTTCAAGAGATTCTCATGCCTTGGCCTCCTAAGGAGCTAGGACTAAACAGGCATGTGCCACTGCACCTGGCCAACTTTATATTTTTAGTAGAGATGGGGTTTCACTATGTTAGCCAGGCTAGTCTTGAACTCCTGGCCTCAAGTGTTCCATCCACCTTGGCCTAAGAATGTGCTGGAATTACACGTTTGGGCCACCAAGCTTGGCCCCAGCTAATTTATTTTTATATTTTGTAGAGACAGGGTCTCCCCCTTGATTGCCCAGGCTGGTTTTGAACCTTGAGCTCAGGATGATCTTCCTGCCTCAGCCTCCCAAAGTGTTGGGGATTACCAGTGTGAGCCATTGTGCCCGGCGCTATTGGAGGATTTTGAGCAAAGGCTGATTTGACTTGCAATGTAAAAGCATCCATCATACCACTGCAGTGTTAGGAAGAGATTAGGAGGGAAGGGTAGAAGCAAGAAGACCGACCCCTTAAGGGGCTACTATAGGTAATCCAAATAAGAGAAGATGGTATTAGGAGTGGAGATGGTAAAAAATGGTCAGATTTGGAAACATTCTGAGTAGAGATTTCAAGGGGTTCCTGACAATTTGAATATGAGGTATAAGAATAGAGAGGGACCAGGACGCCTTTAAGGATTTGGATCTAAATCAGAAAAACAGAGCTGTCATTAAGCAAAAGAGAGAGGCTGGATGTGGTGGCTCTCATCTATAATCCCACAAGTTTAGAAGGCCAATGCAGGAGGATTGCTTGAGCCCAGGAGTTTGAAACCAGCCTGAGCAACGTAGGGAGACCCTATCTCTACAAAAAAAATGTAAAAAATTAGGCCGGCGCTGGGTGTGGTAGCTCATGCCTGTAATCCCAGCATTCTGGGAGGCTGAGGCAGGTGTATCACCTAGGTCAGAGGTTTGAGACCAGCCTGGCCAACATGGTGAAACCCTGTCTCTACTAAAAATAAAAAAATTAGCTGGGCATGGTGGCAGGTGCCTGTAGTCCCAGCTACTCAGGAGGCTGAGGCAGGAGAATCACTTGAACTCATGAGGTGGAGGTTGCAGTGAGCTGAGATTGCACCACTGCACTCCAGCCTGGGTGACAGAGTGAGGCTCGTTTCAAAAAATAAAATAATTAGACAGGCATGGTGGCATGTGCCTGTGGTCTCGGGTACTTAGGAGGCTGAGGCAGGAGGACCGCTTGAGCCTGGGAGGTTGAGGCTGCAGTGAGCTGTGATCCTGCCACTGCACTCCAGCCTGGGAGACAGGCAAGACCCCATCATTCACTCACTCATACATACATACATATATACATACATAAGAATAAAATGATAAGGAGATAACTACAGGTAGAACACATTGTAAGGAGTTCAGTTTTGGAGATACTGAGTAAGCAATTCCTTATATAAACCTGGAGTTGGAGCAGGGAAAAAAGCCTAAATTGGAGATAGAAATTAGGAAATAATAAACATACAAATGGTATTTAAAGTCATGAGCTGTACAAGATTACTAAGAAAGTGATATAAACAGAAGAGGAGGATAAAAACCCAACGCCTAAGCTCTGATGTACCTGAACAATAAAGAGATCTGAGAAAATACATATTTAAGAAAATCAAAATCAGCAATCTTGTTTGGACCAATGGGTAAAATGGGTTATGACATCTTATAGGAACTCCAATTATATACAAAATAAGTACATAACCAAAGAGGGAATCTCTAACTTTTGTCAGATAACCAATACATGTGTAAACTAGGTTACAAATTGAGAATGGGTGAAGGCAGATTTAATATGATTCAGTGAAACAGAATTATATTACTAGAAAAATAACAAGAGTTTAATTACATTGATGGCATGTGTAAAAATCGTATTTACATGTAAAAGGAAATACGTTTTTCAACTTATTAAGAAGGTCTAGAGTTACACATACGAATACTCACTGGACAAGTTATAAATGTTACTTTATATACTAGAAAGATAATTGCATTATTTTTTACCTAATGAGCAGTTGCTTTGCATTCTCCCATCTGTTGAGCAACGTAACATGGTGCCAACCACACGGCCTCCCACGACAATGACACGTACATCCCGTCCATGAGACTCTTTAACATACTTCTGGAACAGGTATGGCGCTTCATGGCGAATAAGATGGCTTAGATCAGCCAAATGGTGCTTATCTCGAGCCAAGAAAACAGCTTTACCTATGATTGAAAAGAATAAAAATACGTGTTAAGTCATCAATTGTGGGCAGCTAATACCTATCATCTGAATCTTCTTGTATCACAATGTGCTATTTCAGAACCAATTACACTGTATTTAAGTTTTCCTTGTTAGAACTGTTTTAACAGTGAAATAATACAAAAATATATAAAGACAAGGTAAATAATCTCCTTTTACCACTCCCCAAACTCTTTCATGACAAACTAAAATTTATTTTGATATACGCTGTGAGGCAGGGGTCTAGATTTGTACTTCTCCAGGTTAGCCAATAATGTCAGTCTTATTCACTAGCAAAACTTTTTATCTCTGAATTAAAAAGTTATATATTATTATATATTAAAAGTGATATATTATTATACAATACATTAATATATGAGATTAGGATATAGTAATACAGCAGTAAATTACCTCAATTTTTTTCTGAATTCTCTAGCCTGTTCCACTGCTCTATTTGTCTATTTTTGTGCCAATGAAAGTGGCTGTTTTTGATATATGGTTCTAAATTCCTCCCATGGTGGGGAGGGGAAAGGAGAGATACTGAATCTATGTCACTTCTGGCTGAACCTAGGAGGGCTTGTGATTGCTCTGAACAAGAGAATATAGCAGAAGTAATTCCATTATGACTTATGAGGGTAGACCATAAAAGGTCATAGAGATTTTTTCTTCACTTTAGCATTCACTGTAGGAGGCCTGAGACTCTTGGCTGCTCTATTGGAGAAGCCAAATATAAAGAATGCAGTCAACAGTTCCAGCTGAACTCTGATCCAGCCATCCCTGCCAAAACACAAAATATGTCAATGCACTCAGATTGATGTATCATTTTATGCCTTAAAATTCTACCTTAGGCTGGGCGCAGTGGCTCACGCCTGTAATACCAACACTTGGGGAGGCCGAGACAGGTGGATCACCAGACGTCAGGAGTTCGAGACCAGCCTGGCCAACATGGTGAAACCCCATCTCTACTAAAAATACAAAAAAACAAAGCAGCTGGGTGTGGTGGCGGATGCCTGTAATCCCAGCTACTTGGGAGGCTGAGGCAGGAGAATCGCTTGAATCTGGGAGACAGAGGTTGCAGTGAGCTGAGATCACGCCACTACACTCCAGCCTGGGCAACAAGAGCAAAACTCCATCTCAAAACAACAACAAACTACCTTAATCCAAAGTCATTAAGATATTTTCATATGCCATCTTATAAAGTGTTACAGTTTTACCTTACGCATTTAAGTCTTCAAACTACATATCTTTAGAGGGCGATGACTGGAGTTAGTGATCTAAGGTCTTCTTGTTTCTTTGCCTTTTTTTAGACAGAGTCTGGCTCTATCGCCCAGGCTGGAGTGCAGTGGCCTGATCTCAGCTCACTGCAACCTCCGCCTCCCGGGTTCAAGCAATTCTCCTCCCTCAGCCTCCTGAGTAGCTGGGATTACAGGCGTATGCCACCACATCTGGCTAATTTTTGTATTTTTAGTAGAGGCGAAGTTTCACCACATTGGCCAGCTGGTCTTGAACTACTGACCTCAGGTGATCTGCCTGCCTTAGCCTCCCAAAGTGCTGGGATTACGGGCGGTCTTTATATTATTGAGGAAGATACAGACATTAACTTGAGACTCAGTCTAAGTATGTATGTTAAAATCTCTAGGTAACCACTAAACAAATAGCTTTTAGCCAAACTGAACAACTCATAGTAGCCTTTTGTAAGTCTGAGGTATCATGCATCTAACAATTTCTCTCTATTCTTCAAAGTCACTCATATTAATAAGCAAGAATAGTTTCAAAACTATATACCTTACCAACAACTCATACACACCTCTATGACCCCGCGTATTCTTTACTACCATTGGGAACTCCAGTACTTCAGCTTCATCAATCATTTTAGCAAAATTTTCATGGCCACCTGGTTTGAGCAATAAAAAAATTTAAGACAAACAGCAGCAGTATTTTGTGATCAATTTTATCAATACTAAAGACAACCAACAGCACAAGGAAGTTGAAGGTAAGAGCCTGATGGCTATCTTTTTTTCTTGGAGAAAGTATGTGTAAGTTGAAAATATAACTGAATATCAGTTTAAAACAATACGTTGTAAAACAAATAGTAGCTCCCTTAATCTATACATATTCTGATATCTAACTTAAGTATCTTTCAGCTAAGCAGAGTTTCCTAATTCTATGCCATTTCTCATGTTTTTATCCTTATTATTGTCCCACACAAGTAACAGAAGTCCCAAGATTTACTTTAATATATTCAATTCCCTGCTTGAATTAAGGAACTGAAGAATGAGTTGGTTAAGATCTATCCAAGGTTGAAGAGATGCTGCACACACTGACACACTCTTTTTATTATCAACAAACACACACACACAATTTTTCTTATCTCCATTATTAATCAGAGTTCTTTCTACACTGGGGTAACTCAGCATCATGGGTTAAGTCTCCTTTCTTATTCTTTTTATTGCCCAAAACCAAATGATACAATAACAAGATTAGAGCAAAAATAGATTGTAGCTACAAAAATCAGCACGATGAGAGAGAAAAGCTGAGACAGGAGAAAGTCCATTAAACAAGTGAAATACGAGAAATTTATAGTGTTGCAAAATTATGACTTGGTCACCAAATTTTAATCCTTCATCAATAGAACAAAGGTAATACTTGTTAATTTAGTTAACCTGTTTTTCCTTCTTTCTATTCTCATAAAATCAAAATTGTACAATCATGTTATAAACTATTAATATCCCCAAAGCACTAAAAACACAGAATTCTCAACTTACACTAATTCTGTCTCTTCTTATGCAATTGCTAAAAACAGAAACTGCGTCCACACATGCCATACAGGCTTGGTGGGGGTTGGGGGGGAAGAGTTCCTTTTTTTAAAATATTAACAATAAGGAGAGGACAAGGGTTCCTTTGTAAAGCCTCATTAAATCTCCAAGCATTCTACTAGATATTTATTTGGAGAAATACCTTTATGGAAAACTCTGGACTGATTTAAGTTTAATCTTTTCCAAACAAGAGAATTAACGGCAGGAAATACATTAGCAAAATATTGTTTAAAGCAGTGCTACTCAGAATGTGGTCCTGTAACCTGTGCCTGTATAGGAGTTGTTCACTATTGTTACGTGGTCAGATAAATACAAAAAGGGTAGGCAGCAGAAGTTTTTTATAGCAATCTGGCACTGCTGTGATCATTTTATTATATTTTACATGAGTATTAGTCTACCACAGATTGATCTTTTTAAAAAAAAAAACCCTTTTACCAGAAGTTTGAAAGCATTGCTTTAAAGCACACCTACTGAAGTGTTACTTTCTTTAAAAACATTAAAATATTTGAGTTATCAAAATGGTAATGAAGAAAATGAAAAATTCATGTCATAAAATTAGAATTATCTTTTACCACAGAGGTTGGCAAACTAAGGCCTGCAGGTCAAATTTGACCTATTGGCTGTTTTTATAATAAAGTTTCATCGGAACAAAGCTACTCATTTGTTTAAGCATTGTCTATAGCAGCTTTCATGCTACAACAGCATTACGGAGGGTTACCAAAGAACTTATGGCTTGTAAAATCTAAAATACTTATAATCTTGCCCTTTACAGAAAAAGTTTTTTAACCCTATTTTCCCCCATAATATGAAACAAATCTTTATAATTCGTAATTATCCTGTCCAGCGTGTTAAAACTGAAAGTCACTTCTATAAGATGTTCTTTCATGTCTGTAAATTTATCCTATTAAACTATCAGTGGTTAATACTTAAGAGGCTATGTATGCTCTTTAGTAGGCTCACCATAAGAGAAGGTATCTGGCAGAGGAACACCATGGCCAGCCAACTCTTGAAATGTCCAGAACTTATTAACGCAGTTCAGGATGGCTTGAGGTCGGTTCATTAACCGACATCCCATCTTCTCTAGATGGCGCAAAACAGTGATGTCACTATCACTTTGCACCCAAGGGGTTGGTACTCTGACTACCACCACTTGTGGGTAGGCAGTGATTAGCTCTCCATTGATCCGCAGACCTGAAATATATAAATACAAGGCCAAAACCATTAGAGGGAAATATACAACAAAATAGAGGAATAGTAATACACCAACTTTGGATCACAAAATGAAATGTACTATTTTGTTAATATTAAATTGGGATAGAGATATTCCCCTGTAAGAAAAAAGAAAATTTAATTAGAAAAATCTCTGGTTAAAGAAATTATAGTACACATCACTACAATGAATTACCATATAGCCATTAAAAAGAATGTCATAAACATGTATGTTCAGAGATGAACAAATGCCCAGATACATAATGCTGAGTTTTTATTTTAAAGGGCAAATCTGAGAAAAAGTTTTATTTGTGCATACACATAAAAAATATCTAAGTGGGCCGGGTGCAGTGGCTCACACCATAATCCCAACACTTTAGGATGCCAAGGCAGGCGGATCACGAGGTCAAGAGATCGAGGCCATCCTGGCCAACATGGTGAAACCCCAACTCTACTAAAAATACAAAAACTAACTGGGTGTGGTGGCCAGGAACCTCTAATCCCAGCTACTCGGGAGGCTGAGGCAGGAGAATCACTTGAACCCAGGAGGTGGAGGTTGCAGTGACCCGAGATAGTGCCACTGCACTCCAGCCTGGTGACACAGAGAGACTCAAAAAAAAAAAAAAAAAAATCTAAGTGGTTTAACGATTTAACTGGCTTCCTCTGAATATGACTGGGTGGCAAGGCAGGAAGAAGAAGGTTGAAGAGAAAAATTGAACATTGTGCCCTATGCAATTCTCAATCTATATTATGTTTTGTATGTTTTTTAAAAAGTGAGAACATATGCCTCTATAATGAAAAAAGAAAACAATTTTTTAAAATAAATGTTTCTTGAACATTTATCCAACACCATTCTATTTAGGGAGACCCCAAATAATACACAAACAAGGTATTTATATGAGTTGCTTCTTTTTTTTGAGATAAGGATATAGAGAATGGGAATGTTAAGAAGGGAAGCTGGTCTGGGGCAGATGATGTTGGATTTGGATCTAGATAGGAAAGACTTTGGTAATGACATAAGGATTTTAAAGTAGAATTACTGTACTTAAAATGTAGACTGGAACTATACATATATGTATACAGTCATATTGGTGGAGTGAAAACTGTGTATTTATGTTTAAATATTAATTTATAGGGTCAGGTTCAGTGGCTCACACCTGTAATCTCAGCACTTTAGGAAGCCGAGGTGGGTGGATCACCTGAGGTCAGGAGTTCGAAACCAGTCTGGCCAACATGGTGAAACCCTGTCTGTACTAAAAATAGAACAATTAGCCAGGCATGGTGGCAGGTGCCTGTAATACCAGCTACTCGAGAGGCTGAGGCAGGAGAATCGCTTGTACCTAGGAGGCAGAGGTTGCAGTGAGCTGAGATCGAGCCACTGCACTTCAGCCTCGGCGACAGAGTGAAATTGTGTGTTAAAAAAAAAAAAGAAAGAAAGAAAAGGGCTGGGCACACTGGCTCACACCTGTAATCCCAGCACTTTGGGAGGCTGAGGAGGGCGGATTACCTGAAGTCAGGAGTTCAAGACCAGCCTGACCAACATGGAGAAACCCCATCTCTACTAAAAATACAAAATTAGCCGGGCGTGGTGGCTCACACATAAAATCCCAGCTACTTGGGAGGCTGAGGTGGAAGAACTGCTTGAACCAGGGAGGCGGAAGTTGTGGTGAGCCAAGATCCTGCCATTGCATTCCAGCCTGGGCAACAAGAGTGAAACACCATCTCAAAAAAAAAAAAATTCATTTACGGGGCCGGGCGCAGTGGCTCACGCTTGTAATCCCAGTACTTTGGGAGGCTGAGGCGGGTGGATCATGAGGTCAGGAGATCAAGACCATGGTGAAACCCCGTCTCTACTAAAAATACAAAAAAAATTAGCCGGGCGTGGTGGCGGGCGCCTGTAGTCCCAGCTACTCGGAGAGGCTGAGGCAGGAGAATGGCGTGAACCCGGGAGGCGGGGCTTGCAGTGAGCCGAGATTGCGCCACTGCACTCCAGCCTGGGCGACAGAGCGAGACTCCGTCTCAAAAAAAAAAAAAAAAAATGCATTTATGGGAATCAGCCTGAGAACAGCTAAAGAAATAGGAATATGTAAGTTGAAAATATGAAAGTAAAAAAGGGACACCTAGGACCTCAACAAGAGCCAGGAGAAGAAAGTAAAACTTAAAGGAAAAAAATCAGTGAAAAACAAAACCAGCAACGCCAGCCACAGTGGCTCACGCCTGTAATCCCAGCACTTTAGGAAGCTGAGGTGGGCAAATCACTTGAAGTCAGGAGTTCAAGACCAGTTGGCCAACATGGCAAAACCCATCTCTACTAAAAATACAAAAATTTCACAAGGACAGAAAACCAAACACTGCATGTTCTCACAGGTGGGAGTTGAACAATGAGAACACACAGACACAGGGTGGGGAACATCACACACCGGGGCCCGTTGGTGGGTGAGGGGCTGGGGGAGGGATAGCATTAGGAGAAATACCTAATGTAAATGGCCAGTTGACGGGTGCAGCAAACCAACATGGTACACGTATACCTATGTAACAAACCTGCACGTTGTACACATGTACCCTAGAACTTAAAGTACAATAATTAAAAAAAGAAAGAATTATCTTTAAAAAATGCAAAAATTAGGCATGGTGGCACACACCTGTAATCCTAGCTACTTGGGAGGCTGAGGCAGGAGGTACACTTGAACCTAGGAAGTGGAGGTTGAAGTGAGCAGAGACTGTGCCACTGCACTCCAGCCTAAGCAACAGAGCGAGACTCCGTCTCAAAAAAAAATAAATAAAAAAGTTTAAAAAGCTTGCAAAATCTACAATTATTAAAGAGTATTATAAGAAATAAGAAAATCAGGAGAGAACAATCCAAACCATTAAATGAAAGAAAACAAGAAGATTAAGTTTTGAGAAAAGCCTGAGTCATCAGGAAGAAAGACAATGTAATTGTCAAGAAAAAATTCAACCATTATTACCTTGTCATTATGCTAACCTGGAAGTAGCTTTTGTTCCTTTTTAAAAATGGGATACAGAAAGCAAAAAACTGTTCCACTCTCCAGTATAAACAGCCTATCTGTTGCCACCGGAAAATGGGAGTGCTCTACCCAAAGTATAGTTGGATCTGTACAGTGTACTATGGGGGTATTAGTGAGGATGGAAAGAAATTCAATGCCACCTGTAACAAATACCTGATGTTATTCTAGGAAAGCAGAAGTGATCCAAGGCTGGAAAGATGAATGTGAGCCAAAAGTGGCATCTCTTATGACTCTGCCTTATGAGCTACTGATCTCTTGAGCACTCACCAAATATCACTCATGCCTTTGACATAGAGCTTATAAATGGATATAAAAGGAATGGTTTCTTCCCTTAGACCCCTGTTATTTAGTAAACAAGTGCACATAATTGTTCGAAGAACTTTACCCACACTTCCACTACTCATTGTAAAACCTCTGCCTTCCAGGTGCAAACAACTCTCTTGCCTCAGCCTCCCAAGTAGCTGAGATTACAGGTGAGCATCACCACGCCTGGATAATTTTTGTATTTTTAGTAGAGACAGGGTTTCCCCATGTTGGCCAGGCTGGTCTCCAACTCCTGACTTCAGGTGATCTGCCCACCTTGGCCTCCCAAAGTACTGGGATTCCAGACCTGAGAGACCGTGCCCAGCCTGCTCTTCTTTTTCAATCTCTTCAGAATCTCTGCAGAAGTAGAGACCAGGCATAATCTACCATGGGTGTTCACAGGAGGTAGTGCCATGCATTTGCAGAACTTCCCAGGGCCAACATCCACCACATTGGAACCACTGAGAGAACTCCCTTGTTGCTGCATGGGATGCCAATGTCCACACAGTGCAGAGAATCTGTTACACAGAGTAATGGTCGGCAGGTTAACTAAGATGTCTCTGTGAAAGGTTGGTGGTCAGCCTTGGGATCAATAACCGTCAGAAGGCACAGCTCCTGGAAGGCTGCCTGGACTTGGTTAGTGAAGGTTCCAAGAGTCAAGCAGCCAGCAACAGGAGTGGCTCCAGTGGTGGGAGCAAACTTCAGCACAGCCTGCCAGCAAGCATTCCTAGAGGATATGACACTGACATCAATACAGTTTTCAATGGCAACAATGAAAGGAGCTGCCAGTAGAAGCTTCTCCTAGGTCCTCTTCAAATTGATGATGCAGATGTCATCACTTTTTCTTTTATAGATATATATTCCATCTGAAAGTGAAGGGTGGTGCCACCTAAGTGGGTTCCTGCTGCAAGGAACTTGAGGACATCCTCCTCCTCCATGTGCTCTTTGTAGGACATCAAGGGTTCCAGACACCGTGAAAACCTCCCTTTAAGTTACGATGAGAAGGCCACATTGACCCCTCCCTCTCTAGGTAGCATAGAAAGGGACAGTGTCATTCTTTAGGATGGCAGTAGAAACCACAGAATAGTAAAACGAAAAGCATTAAAATCCACATGCTTTCCCTTCTACTTTTTAGGTTAAAACTATAGATGATTCATGATTTTTATGTTAAATGTGTAACAAATGTTATTAAAAGGCTCTCCAGCTGGGCATGGTGGCTCATGCCTGTAATCCCAACACTATGGGAGGCTGAGGCGGGTGGATCACTTGAGGTCAGGAGTTTTGAGACCAGCCTGGCCAACACGGTGAAACCCCATCTCTACTAAAAATACAAAATTAGCTGGGCATGGTGGCGCATGCCTGTAATCCTAGCTACTTGGGAGGCTGAGGCACAAGAATTGCTTGAACCTGGGAGGCAGAGGTTGCAGTGAGCCAAGATTGCACCACTGTGCTCCAGCCTGGATGACAGAGCAAGACTCTGTCTCAAAAAAAAAAAAAAAAAAACTCTCCTTTTTTAATAATTTAAACTTTTATTTTAGATTCAGGGGGTACACATGCAGGTTTGTATATTTGCATGATGCTGAGGTCTGGGGTATAACTGATCCTGTCACCCAGGGAGTGAGCACAGTACCCAATAGTTAGTTTTGGTCTTGCTCTGTCGCCCAGGCTGGAGTGCAGTGGCGCCATCTCGGCTCACTGCAAGCTCTGCCTCCTGGGTTCACGCCATTCTCCTGCCTCAGCCTCCCAAGTAGCTGGGACTACAGGCACCCACCATCATGCCAGGCTAATTTTTTGGATTTTTAGTAGAGATGGGGTTTCACCATGTTAGCCAGGCTGGTCTCAATCTCCTGACCCCGTGATCCACTGGCCTCGGCCTCCCCAAAGTGCTGGGATTACAGGCATGAGCCACTGTGCCCAGCCCCAACAGTTAGTGTTTTAACCCTTGCGCCGCTCCCTCCTGGTTCTCCTATTTTATTTATTTATTTTCCTTCCATCAAGTTATACTTGAAGTTATAATTGAAGAACTGATTCTTTTTTTTTTTTTCTTTTTTTTTTGAGATGGAGTCTTGCTCTGTTGCCCAGGCTGGAGTGCAGTGGCGCGATCTCGGCTCACTGCAACCTCTGCCTCCCAGGCTCAAGTGAATCTCCTGCCTCAGCCTCCCAAGTTGCCAAGACCATAGACACACACCACCACACCTAGCTAAATTTTTTTATTTTTTAAATTTTTTTTGACAGAGTCTCGCTCTGTCGCTCAGGCTGGAGTGCAATGGCTCAGCCTCGGCTCACTGCAACCTCCGCCTCCTGGGTTCAAGCAATTCTTCTGCTCCAGCCTCCCAAGTAGCTGGAACTACAGCACACACCACCACGCCCAGCTAATTTTTGTATTTTTAGTACAGCTGGGGTTTCACCATATCGGCCAGGCTGGTCTCGAACTCCTGACCTCATGATTTGCCCGCCTCGGCCTCCCAAAATGCTGGGATTACAGGCGTGAGCCACCACACCTGGCTAATTTTTGTATTTTTTAGAGGGGATAGGGTTTCACCATGTTGGCCAGGCTGGTCTTGAAGTCCTGACCTCAAGTGATCCGCCCATCTCAGCCTCTCAAAGTGCTGGGATTATGGGCATGAGCTAACACGTCCGGTCCAGTTCTCCTATTTTTAAGAGTAGCTCAGTTATCACTGTTAGGTCAAACAACCATGAGAATTCTCTAAGTGCATGTCAATTGTGGAGAAAACAGCAAAAGGAGACATATGCTCTTTAAAATATTAATATCAAGAATAAAGCATCTTCCTGGAGTTGGAGACCATTATTTTAAGTGAAGTAATTCAGGAAAGAAAAGTCAAACATCATATGTTCTCACTTATAAGTGGGAGGTAAGCTATGAGGATGCAAAGGCATAAGAATGATATAATGGACTTTGGGGACTCAGGGGGGAAGGGTGGCGGGGGCTGAGGGATAAAAGACTACACATTGGGTACAGTGTACACTGCTTGGATGACGGGTGCACCCATTTGAGAAACCACCACCAAAGAACTTACCCATGTAACCAAACACCTGTTCTCCAAAAACTACTGAAATAAAAAACACTGTAAAAAAGAAGTCTATAATGACCGTCGGGGAAAAAAGTATTCTAAAAGAGGGGACACAAAATACAATGTGTTGTTATTCATCATGTTGGTATTATTATTTACCATATCAAAGAATTCAGAAACTAGAAAATACAAATATGGCCGGGTGTGGTAGCTCACACCTATAATCCCAGCACTTTGGGAGGCCGAGGCAGGCAGTCCACCTGAGGTCAGGAGTCCGAGACCAGCCTGGCCAACATAGTGAAACCCTGCCTCTACTAAAAATATAAAAATTAGCTGAGCGCAGTGGCAGGCGTCTGTAATCCCAGCTACTGGGGAGGCTAAGGCAGAACTGCTTGAACCCAAGAGGCGGAGGTTGCTGTGAGCTGAGATTAGGCCACCACACCCCAGCCTGGGTGACAGAGCGAGACCCTGTCTGGGAAAAGAAGAGAAAATATAAATACATCAGTCATCATTTCAATGTTTGTGTCTCCCAAAATGTTAAGTGTTGAAATCCTAACCCTCAATGTGATGACACAAGGAGGTAGAGCTCTCATCAATGGGATTAGTGCCTTTATAAGAGACAAGAAGCCAGGTGTGGTGGCTCACACCTGTAATTCCACTTTGGAAGGCCGAGGCAGGAGGGTCGCTTGAGCCCAAGGAGTTCAAGATCATCCTGAGCAACGCGGTGTGACCTGTCTCTACAAAAAAATTTTTAAAAATCAGTCCAGCAGGCCGGGCGCGGTGGCTCACGCTTGTAATCCCAGCACTTTGGGAGGCTGAGGCGGGCGGATCACGAGGTCAGGAGATCGAGACCACGGTGAAACCCCATCTCTACTAAAAATACAAAAAAAAAAAAAAAAATTAGCCGGGCGTGGTGGCGGGCGCCTGTAGTCCCAGCTACTCGGAGAGGCTGAGGCAGGAGAATGGCGCGAACCCGGGAGGCGGAGCTTGCAGTGAGCCGAGATCGCGCCACTGCACTCCAGCCTGGGCGACAGAGCAAGACTCCGTCTCAAAAAAAAATAAATAAATAAATAAATAAAAACTACAACTTTACTCTCTAGTCTCCTTTTCTTATTTAGACTAAGATGTTTTTCTTATTTAGACTAAGACGTTTTTGCAATAGTGGTGTGTGTGTGTGTAATCAGACAAAAAGATTTAAAAGTCTTACAAAATAATGAATAGTCAAGAAGAAAACATCACGGATGACCATACAAATACTGTCCAGGAGAGAAGACATTTTAATGGACTTCAGATAGGTCATTACTTCAGGCCTTGGTTACTGCATTTTCAAAATGAGTTCTAAGAAACAGCTTGTTATTACTAGATCAACTTTTTATGAAGAATGCTATTTTAAGCTTTGCGTTGTCCAGCAGAAACACTTAGGATGTACATTCAAGAACCATTAATTGCACGGTGTGGTGGTTCATCACTGTAATCCCAGAACTCCAGGAAGTTGAGGCAGGCAGACTGCTTGAACCTCAGGAGTTCCAAGGTAGGCTAGGCAACATAGCAAAACTCTGTCTCTACAAAAAAATACAAAACTTAGCTGGGCAGAGTGGTACACGCCTGTAGTTCCAGCTACTTAAGAGGCTCGGCTTGGGATCACCTGAGGCCAGGTAGGTCAAGGCTCCCACTGTCCCTAACCCTGATAATTTAAGCAAAATGAATAGTGACGGTAATGGATTATAATTTTTTTAATGAGACCATAAATCCAGAAGATAACAGAGAAAATTCATGGGCCAGGCGCAGTGGCTCACACCTGTAATCCCAGCACTTTGGGAAGCCAAGGCAGGCGGATCACCTGAGGTCGGGAGTTCGAGACCAGTCTGACCAACATGGAGAAACTCCGTCTCTACTAAAAATACAAAATTAGCCGGGCATGGTGGCGCATGCCTGTAATCCCAGCTACTCGGCAGGCTGAGGCAAGAGAATCACTTGAAGCTGTGAGGCGGAGCTTATGGTGAGCCAAGATCACGCCATTGCACTCCAGCCTGGGCAACAAGAGCGAAACTCCTCTCCAAAAAAAAAAAAAAAAAAAAAAAAAAAAGAGAAAATCCTTCCTTACAGTACAATACCAACGAATAAATACAGAATGAATAATAGAGATGAGGGGGAAAAAATCCATTTTGTAACAACATCATAATATAATTGATTCAAGCAAGATTCATCAATGGAGGCTAAAACTATTAAAAGTCTGATATAGAAATAGGATATTTACAGTCTCAATCACCCCATATATTATTAATAAAGAAAAACACTGTATCTATATAGTAGGGAAACTTGGAAGACCTTAACCAAGTAATCAAATGTTGAGAAAAATGGGTATATGCCTCTGATGTAAAGAATTATGAAGTACAGCATTTCACTTATGTGATATTCTTACCAAAAATGCAAAACCTGACTCTAATTCTTAGTATATATCAGACAAATCCAAACTGAGGGACATTCTGCAGAAAAGCTCACTTGTACTCTACAAAATTGTCAATGTCAAAAAAGACACAGGCAAAAAAAAACAGTCACAATTAAAGGAAACTAAAGACACATGAGAAATACAATGTGAGATCTTGAAGAAATCCTGGATAAAGGAGAAAAAAATGCTAAAATGATATAGCTATTTTTGAGTATGAACTATATATTAGTTAACAGTAATTAATAAGGCTGGGCACGGTGGCTCACACCTGCAATCCCAGCACTTTGGGAGGCCAAGGCGGGAGGATCACCTGAGGTTAGGAGTTCGAGACCAGCCTGGCCAACACGGTGAAACCCTGTCTCTACTAAAAACAAAAAAAAATTAGCCGGGTGTGGTGGCACATGCCCGTAATCCCAGCTACTTGAGAGGCTGAGGCAGGAGAACTGCCTGAACGCGGGAGGCAGAGGCTGCGGTGAGCAGAGATTGTGCCATTGCATTCCAGCCTGGGCAACAAGAGCGAAACTCCGTCTCAGAAAAGAAAATAATTAACAGTAGTACTAAAATTCCTGAAACTGGCTGGGTGAGGTAGCTCACATCTATAATCTCAGCACTTTGGGAGGCTGAGGCACTTGGGATTACTTGAGCCCAGGAGTTCAAGACCAGCCTGGGTAACATAAGACCTAATCTCCATAAAAAACAAACAAAAATTAGTTGGGCATCATGACACACACCTGTAGTCCTACCCAGGGAGGTCAAGGCTGCAGTGAGCCATGATCACACTGCTGCACTCCAGCCTGGGAGACAGAGCAAGACCCGTCAAAAAAAAAGGGAAATGCGTGCTTAAGAATTTGGGGCACCTTGATCTACTCGGAAAACAAACAAACAAACTACATGGAGTGGCAAAGCAAATGTGGCCAAGTATTAACAATGGGTGAAAACTGAATAAACTGTATATAGGAGCTATTTGTATTATTTTTGCAACACCTCTATAAATTTGAACCTATTTCAAAATAAAAAGTTTTTAAAAGAAAGACAAAGCTAGTAGACTTTTCATTTTAACTGCTTGGAGAAAGAAATTACCCAGCATCCCTAAATAGCACCTTATAAAAAGAAAATAATTTTCAAGCACACACCAAACTTGTAGCTTTCTAAAATTAGGCCCATCCTTAAAACTAAAATAGAAAGAACTAACAATGGTTTTCCACTCCAAAACTGGAAAACACTACCATGTGAGGAAGAAATCTTTCAGTTGTAACAAAATTGGTTAACTTGCTGCACTGAAGAGATTAATACAGACAATAAAAAGTCTAAAATTAGGCCAGGGCAGTGGCTCACACCTGTAATCCCAGCACTTTGGGAGGCTGAGGCAGGCAGATCACCTGAGGTCAGGAGTTTGAGACCAGCCTGACTAACATGGAGAAGCCCTGTCTCTAGGAAAAACACAAAATTAGCCGGGTGTGGTGGCGCATGCCTGTAATCCCAGCTACTCAGGAGGCTGAGGCAGGAGAATTGCTTGAACCTGGGAGGCAGAGGTTGCAGTGAGCCGAGATCCCGCCATTGCACTCCAGCCTGGGCAGTAAGAGTGAAACTACGTCTTAACAAAACAAACAAAAAAGAAAGTCTAAAACAATAACCATTCCCATAAATATGTCATTAAACAAAAACAGGCAAAAGTTCAATGAATAAAGTTTTAAAATTTTTGCCCCAAAGCTAATTATGTATCTTATCTACTTAGCAATATTTCCCTCTGTTTTAAAGCTTAATCCCTTGGTATTTACATTTAAAAAAAAAAAAATTTAGGCTGAGCACAGTGGCTCACGCCTTTATTCCCAGAACTTTGGGAGGCTGAGGCTGGCAGATCACCTGAGGTCAGGAGTTTGAGACCAGCCTGGCCAATGTGGCAAAGCCCCGTCTCTACTAAAAATACAAAAATTAGCTGGGCATGATGGTGTGCGCCTGTAGTTCCAGCTACTTTAGAAGCTGAGGCAGGAGAATCACTTGAACCCACGAGGTGGAGGATGCAATGGGCTGAGACTGTGGCAATGCATTCCAGCCTGGGCAACAAAGCAAGGCTCCATGTAAAAAAGAAAAAAAAAAATTTAGCCTGCTTGATAAATATTGCTGCCTGGTAAGTAGGCAGCAATACCCCACAGCTGACATCATTACCAAATATTCTGCAGCTCTCTGACCAAGGAAAACAAAATTTTTGATTTGACCTATAAACTTTCTGTATCCATATAAGGACAGTTTTTCTTATTGCCTATTAGAGGAAATTTAAGAAATATAATCCAGAAGATGACAGAAGCGAGAAAACGACCTCAATTCTCCTCATTTTCCCCTGAAGTGAATTTCTGATCCTTAATGTATTATTTGCTTAGCTGACATCAAGTCTCATGAAAGGACTACAAAGAACTCCAAAGGTTTTAACCAATGGCAAACTGGAACATCGAAGATGGAATTCAGTTTGCCTCTTGGTGTTTATTACTTTCTCCATCTGGAAGATGCTTTTTAAATACATAAATATATCTATTTTTATAAAATAATTTGGAATACAAGTTAACGCCTTCCTAGTTCCTGTGTTGAATAGTTAATAAAAAGAAACAACTAAAATAAACTTTGAGAAGCTACACAATACTATGGGCAAGTAAAACATGATAACATCTAAACCCAATGGCCACCAACAAAAACAAAATCAAGGATTTTTACACGCATGAGTCCCACTAAATGAACTCACATTCAGTCCAAATATAGCTTGATTCCTTAGATGTCATTAAATACTATATGATTTGATATTATTTTTCATCTACGAGACAAAGATTCTTATGCATACATAATAAAGGTATTAAGGTGAGGGTAGTAGGCACTAACTTCCTGCTCATAAGAACATAAATTAAACAAACTTTCTGAGCATCAACAGGTCACCAGAACCAATATATTTACTTTCAAAATACCTTTCAGGTAAACTAGTTCATTCTATTTCCAGCCATGTTAAAATACAAGATTACTATCTCCCATGAACAGCTTTGAACTGCTCCCCTAGTTCAAACCCTTATATTTCTGAATTTGGCAACAATTAGGTCAAGTTATCCTTTCTCCAAGTTCTCCTTCCTTCTCCCATATCTCAGATTTAGGCTCCTTTCTTTGCCTTAAGTCTACTTCGGTACCATAAGGCCTAGGTAAAATATAACTTTTCCACGAAACTTCACCATTCCTCTGCCTTACCAGATAATTCCTCTGTGTTCTCCAAGTACCTTATTTGTACATCTATTATAACCACTAACACTATTTTATTGTCCTCTAGTAGACCTACAAGCACTTGATGGGGTGAGGACAGTATCCTACTCAAACACTGTACCTTTCAAAGGGTCAATATATAGTAGACAGTAAGTAGTCATACAATCTACCTAAATCAATCAATCAACATCTATCCAGAGACAGGGTCTCACTGTGTCACCCAGGCTACAGTGCAGTGGTCATAGCTCACTTCAGCCTCAAATTCCTGTGCTCAATCAATCCTCCTACCTCAGCCTCTCCGAGTAGCTAGGACTACAGGTGTGCACCACCACGTCCAGCTAATTTCTTATTTTTATTTTATTTTTTGTAGTGACAAGGTCTTGCTATGTTGCCCAGGCTGGTCTTGAACTCCTGGCCTCACATGATCTTCCTGCCTTGGCCTCCCACAATGCTGGGATTACAGGCGTGAGCCACCATGCCCAGCCTGAATCAATTTTAATTAACAAACTCTTTACTTCACATGAATTTAAAATCTCAACTTATTATAGTTTCTCACTTATTCAGACTTAAAGCAATTTCATGTTTTTCCTTATATTCAGGTTACTTAATAATAGAACATTCTCCTCCTCCATATCTATTCATGGCTATGGTAGTAAATAGATACTACACGACGGATCTCATCTTGTAACTTTGAAATAATAGTAGATCCTGAGTTAAGATGTGGCAATGATCTGAGCAAAGGTTTTAAAATGTGGGGTTTTTTTTTTTTTGCATTAACAAGAAGCATTTGTTTTCTAAATAAAATATGTATAATATAAATTCAAGAACTGGTATTTCTGAACGGAATAATTCTTTGTTGTTGGGGGCTGTACTATGTGTTATGAGATATTTAGCAGCATCCTTAGCCTCTATCCATTAGCTGCCAAGAGCAACCTCCTGCCCAGGTGTTTCAAACAAAACATCTACAGGTATTTCTAAATCACAATTCTATACAACTGAATAGTATACAGCCATACTAAATAGTAGGTATATTCCCAAGAAAAACAACAATAAACGTCATCAAAAAGATTTGTTTATAGCTGACTTATTCAAAGTTGCAAACTGGAAACAACACAAATGTCTACCAATAAGACCTATGCAGTATATATATATATATATATTTTTTTTTTTTTTTTGAGACAGAGTCTTGCTGTGTCACCCAGGCTGGAGTGCAGTGGCGCGATCTTGGCTCACTGCAAGCTCCACCTCCCGGGTTCAGGCCATTCTCCTGCCTCGGCCTCCCGAGTAGCTGGGACTACAGGCGCCCGCCAACATGCCCGGCTAATTTTTTGTATTTTTAGTAGAGACAGGGTTTCACCGTGTTAGCCAGGATGGTCTCGATCTCCTGACCTCGTGATCCGCCCGCCTCGGCCTCCCAAAGTGCTGGGATTACAGGCTTGAGCCACTGCGCCCGGCCCCTATGCAGTATATTGTATGAATTATACCTCAACTAAAAATTGAAGAATAAAGAATTTTGGCTGGGCTGACATATGAAAACCGCTAAAATATTAAGTCAGGGAAAAATAATATTCAGAACAATGTGTATGATTCTTTTGCGTAAAAAAATTAAAGAGTGTGTGTGTGTGTGTGTGTGTATATATATAAAATTTTCTGTTATATGCATAACGCTTTCCCCCTGGAAGAATATTCAAGAAGGCAGGTGATGGGCATTATCTTCACGAAGTGTCTGCATTTTAATTATGCCATTAGTACTTTTTTACTCTTAGGATACGCATACAACAGTTATTAATGTTAAAATGTCAGATTATCTGAAAGCTAAGATTTTGAACCATTTTTCCTTCTTCCTTATTAAAGAGGTAACACCACCCCAAAAATACACAATGCAGTAAATATACAGTTTTTAATTTTTTAAATACTCAGCCATGTTAAAACACAAGATTACTATCTCCATAAACAGAAATTGAATAGGAAAGCGTGAATGTGACTTCAATTAATGGACCTAGATGTGTTGGGCTCCATATATTACAAAGGGCAGAAGAGTCCAGTAATTTGATTCCTTAGGATCAAAGGTGCTCCAAATGAGACAGGCAACTAAAGTCTTGATCAATGGCAGAAACAAAGGGCAAGTAGGAATCACCTGCTAAGTAAAAGCTAAAGGCTAGAGTGGCAAGAGAAAACAGCCTCACATTATACAGACATGTGCCCATTTATGTGTTGATTTGGTCATTAAATCTACAAAAATCTCCAATACCAACAGGGTCTCAAGCTCCAGTCCACAATAAAAGTTCTAGTTCTAGTCCAAGGGACCCAAGACACCAAGCAGACGCAACCAAAGTTACTATTCGGCAAGAAACAAACTTGGGCAGGGGAAGAAGAAGCAGAGTACTTCATACTCTAAAATAAGCCTGCAAAGTAAAATGTTAAGGCACATGAAAAAAGTAAGAAAAACAGGCAATAAACTTAGTAATCAAGAGATGAATTCCATCCTGATGAAACAAACATGATAATGCAATCTGAAATGACTTTAAAATAAGTATACTCAAGATCCTCAAAAGGATAAAAAATATATATCCTCGCTTGAGATATTGTAAAAGCTAAAAAAGTTAAAAAAAAAAAAATCCGCAGGTATCCAAGAGGAATATCAGATTAACTATAAATGACAGGAGACTATTCTACATATATAAGATGCCGAAATAAAAACATCTACAAAACACTGGAGTACAAAGTAACTGACTCTCCACAGTTTTAAACCCAATGAAACTATCATTGAAGAATAAAGCAAATAAAGACATTTCCAGGCACAAAGCAAAGATTGTTTACCAATTGCTGACCAGAGCTTAAAGAACCACTAAAGGATGTCAGCAAAGTGGTGGAATAGGAAATTCCAAGCCCTCATCATCCCCTCCTTGCCTAACATTAAAAAAACAGAAACTGGCTAAAATAATCTTACTGAACCTCTGAAAAACAGTGAAAGGAGGCCCAGCGCAGTGGCTCACACCTGTAATCCCAGCACTTTGGGAGGCCGATGTAGGTGGATCACCTGAGGTCAGGAGTTCGAGACCAGCCTGGCCAACATGGCGAAACCCTGTCTCTACTAAAAATACAAAAAATTAGCTGGGTGTGGTGGCGGGCGCCTGTAGTTCCAGCTACTTTTAGAAGCTGAGGCAGGAGAATCACTTGAACCCGAGAGACAGAGGTTGCAGTGAGCGAGATCGTGCCACTGCACTCCAGCCTGAGTGACAAGAGCCAAACTCCGTCACACACACGCACACGCACACACACGAGGGATAATGATACTTTACCCTCAATGAGAATTAAAATGCATCCTCAGCTGCTTAGTATAGTTTATAGTCCTTAATTCTACTAGACTCCTGAGCTCCATGTGAGCAGAGACCCTTTATTTACTATTATACACTGGAAAGTATCTGGCACATAGTAGTTTCTCAAATATTAGTTGACCACTAAGCGTCAAAAGATTGAACTCAAAAGTATGAATCCAATTTTGTACCTTTTAATTAGGCCTTTTACCCATCAAAAGAAACTAAGAAAAAGAATGTTACTGATGATGTGACTTCTCATATTCACCTAATGAATGTGTTTTAATATGGATTTTGTGGTGTCAAAATATATGTCCTCAATGTCTTAATGTTCTATACTCTACTCATAACTGAAAAATGTCATTACTGGCTCAAATCCACACTGTATCCTGGCATTGAAAGTTCCATCATCTAGCTATACCAAACTTGTCACCAAGTCTCAGTAGCAATCTTGCTTTGAATGAAGGCTTCATTCTTTACCATCCTTGGTGCACACCTACACTCACTCCCAAGTAAGCCAAATATGAAAAGAGCTCATGATCTATCTCTACTCACAACCAGGCCCTACCTTGAGGCCAGACTCCTTGTCAGTCTCCTTTATCAGAACAAGATCCTCAGGAGTTGACAATTATGTCTTTTCCATCCTTGTGTCCACAATCTTGTACATTGTCCTTTATGAAACAGGCATTTCATGAATCCAATTTTGTATTTTTACTTTGGTTTTCTATGTACCTTTTTGCTGATAAGCATCTAAGCACCTGTAATAGTTATTTTGAATCTCCCACATTACTAAGTAGATCTTCAATAATTATTAAATTGGAAGACAAAAAACTCAGCTTAGGCTGGGCATGGTGACTCATGCTTGTAATCCTAGCACTTTGGGAGGCCTAGGCGGGTGGATCACCAGAAGTCAGGAGTTCGAGTCCAGCCTAGCCAACATGGTGAAACCCCATCTCTACTAAAAATACAAAAATCAGCTGGGCGTAGTGGTGGGCGCCTGTCATCTCAGCTACTTAGGAGGCTGAGGCAGGAGAATCACTTGAACCCGGAAGGCAGAGGTTGCAGTGAGCCGAGATCGCACCACTGCACTCTAGCCTGGGCGATAAGAGCGAAACTCCATCTCCAAAACAAAACAAAACAAAAAAACCCAGCTTAATTTATAATCCCAGGGCTTAGAATTAGAAGCAACGTGTCTTTTAGCAGTTGAATGAATAAACTACAGTATATAAAAGCAATGAAATATAATTATGCAATAAAAGAAATGACTCTCAAGCCAGGAAAAGACGTGGAAAAACCTTAAATTCATATTACTATGTAAAAGAGCCTAATACGAAAACACTACATATTGCACAGTGCCAACTATAATATGCTAGAAAAGGCAAAACTGTGGAGACAGTCAGAGGGTCAGTGGTTGTCAAGAGATGGATGAGAGGAAGGGAGGGGGGAGGATGAATAGGAGGGAGAAAGAGAAAGGAATGAACAGTCAGAGCACAGGATTTTTAGTGCAGGGAAACTATTCTGTATACCATAGCAGTGGACACATGTAATTATGCATTTGCCCAAAGCCACAGACTATAGAACACCCAAGAGTAAGCAGTAATGTAAACTAAGGACTTTGGGTGATGATGTGTCAATGTAAGTTCATCAAGTTCAACAAACGTGTCCTTCTGGTAAGGGATGTTCAAAATGGGGCAAAGATATCCATGTATATGGGCAGAGGATACATAGGAGATCCCTGTACTTTCTGCCTAATTTTGCTGTAAACCTAAAATTGCTCTAAAAATTATATATATATATACACACACACACACACACACACACACACATATATATATATATAGAGAGAGAGAGAGAGAGACAGAGAGAGACAGAGGGACACGGAGTCTTGCTTTATTGTCAGACTAGAGTGTAATGGTGCTATCTCACTGTAACCTCCACCTCCTGGGTTCAATCAATTCTCCTGACTCAGCCTCCTCAGTAGCTGGGACTACAGGCGCACGCCACCAGGCCCAGCTAATTTTTGTATTTTTAGTAGAGACGGGTTTCACCACGTTGGCAAGGATGGCCTCGATCTCCTGACCTCGCGATCTGCCAGCCTCGGCCTCCCAAAGTGCTGGGATTACAGGCATGAGCCACTGTGCCCAAAGTTATATTTTTAAAAAGAGGTCAACAAACCTTCACCCCAAAGAACAAGTATAAAACTGGAAATATTTTTGTCAATTCTATTTCAGAGCTCTGGTAATTAATCAAAGACAGACAACTTGAGACACATTTAAAACAACAACAACGAAAACCTGCTAGAACTCTGGGTATCAACAATGGAAATCTACGGCCTTTTTTACCTAGGTCTGATTCCATTTCCATAGAGGGAATGGAATAGCTGGCACAGTAGTTTGACTACAGTGGGACAGTTGTGAAAAATCAGCAAACTTGCTACCGGGGGATGGTTTTAATTTGAGGCACAGAGGCTGAAAATCCAAGGCCACGCTGTCAGTAAAAGACATGAACAAGGAAAATACAATTCTGCTAGCCCAAGGACAGTCCTACAACAGGCAATAGCACAGTACATTATTCATTATTTTAAAATAGGCATATATTGGGGTGAATGTTTCAAAAGTTTCTAACCGATGAAGATACTCAACAACAACAACAACAACAAAAAACTTGGAGAATTAGGCAATAAAAAGATAAAGGGGATTTGGGAAAGGCAAATATAACTAGAGCCGTAATTCTGAAAGATTAATTTGACTACAGTACATTAGAAGATGAGTTTAAAGTGGAAACAAATTCAGGTTACTGTAATAGTTCAGGCAACTTTGATTTCATTAGCGGTAGTAAGAACAGACATTATGTCAGATATACTACAAACAAAACAGACAAGCCTTTTACAACATTATATCTGGAAGTAAGGGAGAATGAAGAAGAAAGTTGACTCCATGATTTCTTCAAGCTTAGGCTAGGAATAGGACACCATTAATAGAAAAGATTAAGAGAAGTTCAAGAGAGCAGTTTTACATACACTGACACAAAGGGAGAGGCAATGAAGAAAAAAAAAAAAAAGGAAAAGCAAAAGAACTTCTACGCCTTCTACTCATTTACAACTATACCCTCTCTTTAACCTGACTGTGAAAACACTGCACAGATAACGTGTAAATGACGTGTAACATTTTTTAAACAGCTTTATTGAGATATAATTCACATATTGTAAAATTCATCCATTTAAAGTATAGAACTGTGGTTTTTAATATTTTCACTGTATTATGCAAAATAGCCACAATTTTAGAACATTTCCCTTATGCCAATTTGTTTAAGTTTCTCCACTTAATTCTGTGAAAGAGCCTGTTTCCTCATCTGCATACTGGTAATATCACCTCCCTCATAAGATATGGGAATTAAATAATACATGAAAAATGTAAAAAACCCTTCTAGAAATGCCTGAATATATAGGAGATGCATCAACAAAAAGTCTGAAAAATTTTAAAATTAGATTTAACACTACAGGGGAAAAGTTTCTGAAGATTTTAAAAAGAATATTAAGATGAGAAAAGTTGTGTTTAATGAAGATGTGAAAATGCTAGAGAGGAAAAGACAATTTTGAAAAAGAAAGAGCTACTGAGGTGGGAAGATCGCTTGAGCCGGGGAAGTTGAGGCTGCAGTGAGCTAAGATCGCACCACTGTACTCCAGCCAAGGTGACAGAGCAAGACCTCATCTCAAAGAAAAAAAAAAAGAAGGAAAAGAAAGAAAAAGCTAAGAGCTAGAGGGCTAACTAAAAGTCATTAAAATGTGAAGTCATGGGAAGCCCCACTCAGGTGCCCCTCTCTCTCACAGGAGAGCTGATCTCCTTTTTCTTTTACCTAGTAATTAAAACTTCACTCTTAGTCTAAAAAAAAAAAAAAAAAAAAAAAAAAACCATGTTAATGGTAAGGCTAGGTTAATGGGAGAAAGGTGATATTACAAAGAGACGGAGAAGCTGAAATAACAAGACAGCTTTGATGGAAAAAAGCAAGTTCCACTGTGATAGAATGGCACAGAAATGCCACTTGAGAATAAAGTGAAAATGTTCACTAGGTAACTGGGAAAAATATCAAGAGCAATGGTTTTCAACCCTAGATCCTTTTCAACCTACACACTTCTAAAAAATAGAGATGCCCATTTCTACCTCCCAAATTTTGTGTTATTACTTAGTAGCCACTAGATTTCATAAGGAACTATGGCTGTAACCTTTGGTTTTCCAACCACCAGAAGCCTTGTAGGAGCAGTGCTGAGTGAACTAACATTTTACATTGGCATGTCTCTTCTCATGCAGACTTCAAAAACATGGCTCCCAATACAATAAAGTGTCTGAGTTTCTGACTCCAATTTCAACAACTGTACATACACACACTGAAAAAGCTGTGTAAGTTGAACCAGCATGTCACAAATATTGAGTTTTAGAGATTTACCTCGATTTGATCAAGGATCTTGGTCACAGATGTGAGAGGGGTGCAAAGTGACATTCACACTTTTCATTCATAACTTACCAGTTATAATAACTTTACATTTGTGTGATTGTTTGACTAATGTTGACCTCATCCTTTAGAATATATGAGGACTATATTTTATTTCGTATACCATACCACTATCCAGCACATAGTAAATGCTCAAATAATACTTAATGAAAGAATGAAATAGACTCTTATCCCAGATTTCCTGAATCTAAATAACTAGGTATTGAACCCAGGCAATATATACTGAAAAGAGAATTACATTGAAAATAAAATAGTGAGCATCATCCCGATAAGGGTAGTAACTACATTCAAGAGAACCAGAGTAGGTGGGCATGGTGCCTCATGCCTGTAATCTCAGCACTTTTGGAGGCCGAGGTGGGTGATCACTTGAGTTCAGAGTTGGAGACCAGCCTGGCCAACATGGTGAAACCCGTCTCTACTAAAAATACAAAATTAGTCGGGCATGGTGGTGCACATCTGCAATCCCAGCTACTCAGGAGGCTGAGGTAGGAGAATTTTTTTTTTTTTTTTTTTTTTTGAGACGGAGTCTTGCTCTGTCACCCAGGCTGGAGTGCGGTGGCGTGATCTCGGCTCACTGCAAGCTCCGCCTCCTGGGTTCACGCCATTCTCCTGCCTCAGCCTATCCGAGTAGCTGGGACTACAGGCGCCCGCCACCACGCCCGGCTAATTTTTTTTGTATTTTTAGTAGAGACGGGGTTTCACTGTGGTCTCGATCTCCTGAGCTCATGATCCGCCTGCCTTGGCCTCCCAAAGTGCTGGGATTACAAGCGTGAGCCACCGCGCCCGGCCGAGGCAGGAGAATTTACTTGAACCTGGGAGGCAGAGGTTGCAGTGAGCTGAGATAGCGCCACTGCACTCCAGACTGGTGAAAAAGACCGTCTCCAAAAAAAAAAAAAAAAAAAAAGAACAAGAGCACTTATCCGTTTAAGCAAAACAACAAAGAAACATTTCTGGAAACAAAAACTGATCAAAAGTACTATGGATAAAATAAATAAATGTTACAAGAGGACTGAAAATAAAAGTGATGCTTGCTAAGAGATTATACTTAGTGTGATACTCAACCTATAGTAACATTTTAATTTAGACAAGATTCTGAATCTGTTGGCCTGTGAATGAAATTATCCTACCATGGCAGATAAAGGTAAGATTTTATTGTACTTTGCATAGCCTTAATTCTCACAATAACTGTCTTTCTCCATTTCATTGATGAGGAAATTAAATCATGGGGCTTCAGTATAATTTTAGTCACAAAGGAAGAAAGTGATCTAAAATGTATTTATACTATCATTAAATTATGAAGTACTTTCTGAAAGCCAGTCAAAAAGTCCATTTATATGACACCATATAACGCTCCCTGACAGAAACTGCCGATTTAGCTATAGTAAGCCATAAAACTTTCAAAAGCAAAAATTTAGTTTCCTGAAAATCAGTACTAAAGAATTTCTATACTTTTCCAGGATATCTTCCCCTACAATCCTAAAACAAATACGAAATACTAAAAATACTAGAAATATTTATCACCAATTGAGTTAAATCATTAAGACACTTTCACCTATAAAACCGTATTAGTTTATATTACATGTATAAAGTGGTTTATAAAAAGGAATCACGTGGATCTAATTTATTAATCAAGTATTAATCAAAGAACCTCCAAAGATACAAATTTCCTTAGGAGCATCTTATAAACAAGGTATTTTAAAAATAGAAGACGGTAAAAATGAAAAGAACTTGAGAATCATCTTTACTTTTATTTTTAAGAAACTGTGTCGGCCGGGCGCGGGGCCTCACGCTTGTAATCCCAGCACTCTGGGAGGCCGAGGCGGGCGGATCACGAGGTCAGGAGATTGAGACCACGGTGAAATCTCGTCTCTACTAAAAATACAAAAAAAGAAATTAGCCAGGCGTGGTGGCGGGCACCTGTAGTCCCAGCTACTCAGAGAGGCTGAGGCAGGAGAATGGCGTGAACCCGGGAGGCGGAGCTTGCAGTGAGCCGAGATCGCGCCACTGCACTCCAGCCTGGGCGACAGAACAAGACTCCTCTCAAAAAAAAAAAAAAAAAAGAAACTGTGTCAGGACCACATCTGCCTGGCCGCCACCCCGTCTAGGAAGTGAGGAGCGACTCTGCCAGCCTGCCCCGTCTGGGAAGTGAGGAGCACCCCCGCCCGGCCGCCCCGTCTGGGAAGTGAGGAGTGCCTCTGCCTGGCCGCTGTGCAACCTTCCAAGTGTGAAGTGACAGCCTTCATTGTAGAATGAATGAAGACACTGGCACTGATTATATAACACCTTGGCAGCTATCTCAAGTCGTTGATGGTGGAGGTATTGGAATTATAGAAGAAAGCAAACACACAAATTTGAAAAAAAAAAACAAAAACAAAAAAAAGAAAAGAAACTGTGTCTTACAATGTTGCCCGGGCTGGACTTGAACTTGTGAATTCAAGTGATCCTCTCACCTTAGCCTCTGGAACTACAGACATGCGCCTACTTTGTTTTATTGTTTATCTATTTTGAAGGTCACCTTTAATTTCCCTCACAATTGTTTTCTAATAAACTTAATAAATATTACTGTTTATATTACTTCCATAAAATATATTAGACCTTATAATTAGAAGATACTTAGTAATGACAAGGCTAAGAATTCCTCTGTCCTAATTATTCCTAAAACATGTATATTCATCATATTCTAGGTAAAAATCCAAAAGATCACTTAGTATATAGACTTACCCAAGTTTCCTTGCTCGATTGTCAGCACCACCTCATCCATCACCACAGCCCTAAAGTCCAGCTCCTCCTCACAACATTTGGCCTTCAATGCTCGTAAAATCTCTTTCTGAGGATAGTCTTCCCTGATGCGACGATCTGTCAAAAACCACAACTTGGCAGCCACAGAACTACACATCTTGATCAGCTTGTGCTTCCTTGCTTGGATTATTTCCTCTTGGATGTAACGTCTACCTAGATGGAAGAGAAAATATACATAAAAGGTAAATCAAGAAATCTACTTGATTTCTGGATTTCATACAAATAAATGCTGTGATTATATACTAATTATATAAACAGGAAAAAACAAGTCTACAGGTATTGTTTCCCTTTCATTCAAACTAAAATTTTTATACACTAGTAATATGGAAACTGACCATCTCTTCAGAAATACAATTTCTCCATTTTTCCTTGGAGAAACTGGCACTGCAACTTAATAACGGTAGCTGGTCACTTAGCAGAAAGTTTAAATACCCTTCCCAATATTACATATTGTCTAGGAATATACTTTAATCTGATCACTTTTTGTTTTATCTCCTTCCTCAACTTTCTGTTCTTGATAAGAAATGAAATGCCAATCATCAATATATTTCCATCTTTCCCATCACTAGAAATCCCACTTAAGTATATTTTTGTATCTGTGGTTAACTTTACATTCAATTTTCTTCCCTGGTTTTGTTATAGGTATGTAGAAAAAAAAATAGGTAGTAGCACTTATCTTACTAGGTAAGCTTCAACGATGAAGTCATTTACACAGTAGCTTTAGTGAAAATAAATAATTGGACAATGAGCAAAAGGGTTATCAATAACCAAAATAAATGTCAGGTCTGTTCACTAAATTTCATTTATTTCAGTCAGAAGACAGCATGCTCTTACTCAATGTTTTCTTTCTATAAATATAATTTTTAAAAATAAATTCAGCTTTTTTACTAAAATGCAAAAAAGGACTTTTTTTCCAGATGGTGTTGCTTCTCTGAGTTTGTATCATGAACAATGCAACATTAAAAATCACCTTCCTGAGAAGCAAAAAAGTTACAAGTTTCAGAACAAGCAACAAAAATTTTTTTTTAATGTTTACAAAAAAACAAAATGTCAAGTATCATTCAAGTATTATTCCAGATAACATGGCACACCTAACACAAAAGGAAAGGTCTCAGGCAAAGACTGCAGGAAGGAAAGGCTGTACAGACCAGCAGCCTCCTGAATAGTGGCAGCTGGACATGGTCCACCCTCCCAGGTACCAGCAATAAGGGCCTGCCCCACAATGCACACGGTTTGAAAGCAGAGCATTGCTGGGCAGGGGCACCACCAGAGCCAATAGCACACATCCCCAAGCACCTTGAAATGCCATGTCTGCCACACTTGACCACCTACCTCTCTCTTGACCCACCTACTACCCCACAATCCACTGCCTCGAACGAAGGCCTAAGTCTCTGTTAAACAAGCAGGGTATCTAAATTGGATTATGGTAGTAACTCAGCTTATACACATGCTAGGAAGGAACTATGCTAACTTAATGTTGGATGCTCTAGGGTTAGCAGTTCTGAATATTTAATAACTTTTTATTTTTATTTATTTATTTTGAGATGGAGTTTCACTCTTGTCACCCAGGCTGGAGGGCAATGGTGTGATCTCGGCTTGCTGGAACCTCCGCTTCCTGGGTTCAAGTGATTATCCTGCCTCAGCCTCCCAAGTAGCATGTGCCACCATACCCAGCTAACTTCTTCCGGAAGGCGGAAAGGTTGCAGTGAGCCGAGATCACACTATTGCACTCCAGCCTGGGCAACAAGAGTGAAATTCCGTCTCACACACACAAAAAAGATAAGGACCAGGCTCATTAAAATGAAAAATATATAAACACTATGGCTTCCCTACAGCAGGATATTCCATGCATATTATAAGCAGTAAACCTTATCCTCCCTCCTCCTTAAACAGAATGTTTCTGATAAACTTTTTCTCCTATGAAACTTTTCTTGAAAAGAGATTTACATTTTAACCGCAGTATGGGAAAGGCACAGTGCAAACTTGCATTGTCAATTCAACCTGATGGAATGACTTTTTTTATGGGTTGCATTTCAGTCTCTTCCCTGTGGACAATCACAGGGAAGGCCACAGTGTGTCCCTGACCAGACGCTGTACCCAAAGAGATACTACGCTCATTAGAAAAAGATTATAGCCACACAGGGCCTTCCAGGCCACTTGGGAAGGTCTCAGAAAGCAAAGCTCCACAAAAGAAAAAGTCACGCCAGAATACCTGATGTAGAATATCCCCAGCTTCCCTTGATGAAGGAATTGTAAAAATGCCCTTAAAATGTCTATAATCAGTAGTGATTGAAAGACTCTGTCACTGACTTCCAACACTCTGAAGCTATGTCCGTGCCTTGGCCTGACACTTGGCTCTTGAAACTCATCCGTTTGCAGACGATTTTTTTTTTTCTTTCTGAGACATGGTTTCAGTCACCCAGGCTGGAGTACAGTGGTGCAATCATAGCTCATTGCAGCCTCAAACTCCTGGGCCTAAGTGATCCACCTGTCTCCTCTGCCTCCCAAGAAGCTGAGAGACAGGAGCAAATCACATCAGGCTAATTTTTTTTCCCTTGAGATGGAGTCTTGCTCTGCCACCCAGGCTGCAGTGCAGTGGCGCAACCTTGGCTCACTGCAACTTCTGTCTCCCAGGTTCAAGTGATTCTCCTGCCTCAGCCTCCCGAGTAGCTGGGATTACAGATGCCCACCACCATGCCCAGCTAATTTTCGTACTTTTCTCTTTTTAGTAGATATGGGGTTTTGTCATGTTGCCCAAAGTGATGGAATTATAGGCGTGAGCCAACAAGCCCGGTCTCTAATTTTTTTTTTTTTTTGGTAAAGATGTGGTCTTACTATGTTACCCAGACTGATCTCAAATTCCTGGCCTCAACCAATCCTCCCACTTTGGCCTCCCAAAGTGCTGGGGTTATGGCTGTGAGCCACCATGCCTTGCCAATCGATGATTAATTTCACTGTACGGTGGGTTTTCACCTGAGTGTGGCAGTTGCTGCCCCAATAGCAGTCAGGATGGAATGTTACAGTCACTAGCAATTGGGAAGCAGAAATGTTCCGCTGCTGATATATCAGTAGTCAGAAATTACATGGGCTATAACAGTGTTTCCAATGATTCTGAAATCAGAAAATAATATTCCCCTCTGAAGAGCCACAAAGCTTTCAGTCAGCATGTTTTTCTAGGCCAGGCACGATGGCTCCTGCCTGTAATCCCAGAACTTTGGGAGGCCGAGGTGGGCGGATCACTTGGTCAGGAGTTTGAGACCAGCCTGGCCAATATGGCGAAACCCTGTCTCTACTAAAAATACAAAAATGAGCCAGGTGTGGCAGCACATGCCTGTAATCCCAGCTACTCGGGAGGCTGAGGCAGGATAATCACTTGAACTCAGGAGGCGGAGGTTGTAGTGAGTGGAGATCACGCCACTGCACTCCAGCCTGGGTGACAGAGCGAAACTCCATCAAAAAAAAAAAAAAAGAAAAGAAAAGAAACAAACAAACAAACAAACTGGCAGGGAGCGGTAGCTCGTTTTGGGAGGCTGAGGTGGGCAGATCACTTGAGGTCAAGAGTTCAAGACCAGCCTAGTGGATGCCTGAAACTGCAGATAGTACTGTACCATATACATATACTATGTTTTTTCCTAAACATACATATCTATGATAATTTGCATATTAGGCACAGTAAGAGATTAACAATAAAATAGAACAATTATAACAATATACTATGATAAAAGTTATATGAATGCGGTGTGTCTTCCACTCTCAAAATATCCTATTGTACTGTGTCAGGGCGTAACTGAAACCACAGAAAGTGAAACCAGGGAAAGTGAAACCTGTCCAGTGGTACACTGCCATTCCCACAGGAGGACATGCGGCTAGCCTTCCTCAGGGCCCAAGCGATGGGGCCTCCCCAAGGGCTGCTGCAGCAACAGCTGCTCGCCTTCTTAGGGGTGCTCCAACTGGATTCACATCTGAGATGCCAGAAGTGTTGGGTGAAGACTTCAATCCCAAAGGTAGAGGTTCCAGGCGTGCCTGCCTGCTTCTGCCCCTCAATGGTTCTCTCCTAGCCTTGGGCACAGCTGTTTCCTCTTCAACAGAATTTCAAAACATCTACTTTTCTATTTTTCCCATCTGCTAACATAAAGAAAAAAGAAAAACAGGGAAAAACAGAAATGCTGACAAGTCAAAAGAATTCCAGTAAATCTAAATAGTACAGGAGCTCAAAAGTGCACCAATAAAATGACAGTCCTGCTAATGATCCAGAATCTTAAAATTCAGATAATATTCACTATTTTAAAAGACAGTAGAGTCCTCTATAAAATAAAATGGTAAACTTTTTTCCTAGTAGTTTCAAGGAGTAAACTTGGTTACCCAAAGGTAACTGTAAGAAAATATTCTCCAGTAGCAAAACATAAATGCAGCACTTGCAAATGTCCACATATAGTATAGATGAGTACCATAGTATTTCCTCTCTTAGAATGTAAGCTCAGGTCAACCAATCCCATCCTCTCTTTATTTCCTCCAGTGTATCAAGAAAAACAATGTATAAATATCAGATGCCGAATAAATACTACTGACAAAAGTACCTTTTTTGAAATAAAGAGAAATTCTACCAAGAGAGTTTATTTTTTAGAGTTTTCCCACACAAACTTCTGGATCAGCATACCAATAAAAAACAGCACTGTATCTTGGAATACTCAGGCAAAACTGAGTATATGGGAATCTTAAAGTGCTTCATTCATCTTCTGAAATAGGAAATAAACATTTATTTCACTGCTTAAGATTTCCCAAATTTTTTCTAAGGTAATAGTTTAGAAAGTACCACTTTGTTTCTCCCAACTTTTAGTTCCCATATTAGACCAACCCGAGGAATAATTTTTCTACTTTAAAAGTTTTTTCAAGTCAACATCCTGGGATCTAAAACTTAGTGTTGTTTCTTATTGGATCAAATTTCCTTAATAAACAAACGAAAAGTTCAATGTTTAGAGTCAAAATCTCAAAATACATTACAAATATTTAGAGCTTCCAAAAGGATGTGTCAACCTATTCTGTACAGAGGACAAATGAGAGCGTAAAAGATTTCTATTACATCACAGAATAAGAGAAAAAAAGTTAAAATGAAAGTCATTTCTCTCCCTCTCATCTTTCTTGTGAGGACCCTTCCCAAAGGTATTTTATTCTAGTACAGAAAAAGCAAAAAATCACAATCTACCATCTGAAGATATTAAGGTACCTCTTACTAAGAAAATCCATTAACATATGAGCTCAAAATTCCAACTACTGAAGAAAAATAAAGCTAAAGGAAAAAAACACATACACTAAAATAGAATATGTATAGAACTCTATTGTACCACACAATGGAATCTGTATAGAACTCTATTGTAACACACAATGGAATCTGTATAGAACTCTTGTAACACACAATGGAATCTGTATAGAATTCTATTGTAACACACAATAGAATCTGAATAGAATTCTATCGTAACATACAATAGAATTTTAATAGCATTTATTCCATTTGTCAGTTAATACAGACTTGCTTCGGGAAAGACTGTACATAGGATAAAAAATAATAATACTAAACTTGTTTTCAACACTATCCACTCTTGGATAGGAATCACGGGAGTTAAATCAGGTTTCTGGAGAAAAATAACAAATTTGTGTCTCTTAAAAGTGTGATATTACAAAATATATACTTGGTCTTCAACCCTGTTTCCTGGCATACAACTCCTAAAATCATAAGAATCTCCAAAATGATATCTTTCTGTATGCTAATAATTGACTGATGGCTGGCAGCCCCTAGGCAGCTTTAGTATGGGGGCTGGTCACCAGAAAGACCAAGGAATGATTAGAAGGTTGGAACCTTCAGTCTCATCCCCTAACCTCTGGAGGGGGGTGACGGGCTAACAGTCAAGTTGATCACCAGTGGCCAGTGGTTTAATCAATCATGCCTATGTAAGGAAGTCTCCAAAAAAAAACCCAAAAGGATTGGGCTCAAAATGCTTCCAGATAGCTGAACACATAGCAGATCCTGGAGGGTGACGCACCCGGGAAGGGCAAAGAAGCTCCGTGCCCCTTTTCCATACTTTGTCCTATGCACCTTTTCATCTGTATCCTTTATAATATACACGTAAACATGTTTCCCTGAGTTAAGTAAACTGCTCTAGCAAATTAATCGAACCCAAAGACAGGGTTGATGAGAACTCCAACTTAAAGTCAGTCAGCCTTCTGGCTGAAGTCCAGAGGCCTGGACTGGTGGGGGGCGTGGTACGGGGTCGTTTTGGGGACTGAGCCTTAACCTGTGGGAGACAGTGTCAGAAATGAATTAGAGGACACCTAGCTGGTGTCCATTGCAGAAATGATTGTTGGTGAGGAGAAATCTCCATCAGTGGATCTTCTGTGTTGATTGATTGGTATTGCTGAAAGAACAGGAGAAAGCACATTGAATGTTGTTTTTTCCAGGCTCTCTCATTAAATTTTAGGTATGCTATCAAGTCTCTTTTTCTGTGACCTTCCTCCCGACATCTCTCCTTCTGCACGTGATCCCCCGAGTTTCATTCTTAAACTCTGCTTTCCACTTTCTAGAAATGTCATCCGAATCCAGGTTTAAACTTTATTCCTTCCGAACCACTGACCCACTAGGTATTTCTTTCTCAACTAAATTTCAGAATCCATTTCAATGAGGCTACTGGGCATCCCTAACTAAATGCCACCCACTGTTGCCTCAGTTGAGCATGTTTTTTAAAACAAAAAAAGGACAGGCACGGTGGTTCACACCGGTAATCCCAGCACTTTGGAGGGCTGAGGTAGACGGGATCACCTGAGGTCAGGAGTTTGAGACTAGCCTGGCCAAAATGGTGAAAACCTGCCTCTATTAAAAACACAAAAAAATCGACCGGACGTAGTGGTGCACACCTATGGTCCCAGCTACTCAGGAGGCTGAGCCAGGAGAATCGCTTGAACCCGGGAGGCAGAGGTTGCAGTGAACCAAGATTGTGCCATTGCACTCCAGCCTGGGTGACAAGAGCGAAACTCAGTCTCAAAAAAAAAAAAAAAAAAAAAAGCCGGGCGCGGTGGCTCACGCCTGTAATCCCAGCACTTTCGGAGGCTGAGGCAGGTGGATCACGAGGTCAGGAGATCAAGACCACGGTGAAATCCCGTCTCTACTAAAAATACAAAAAAATTAGCCGGGCGTGGTGGCGGGCGCCTGTAGTCCCAGCTACTCGGGGAGGCTGAGGCAGGAGAATGGCGTGAACTAGGGAGACGTAGCTTGCAGTGAGCGAGACTCCGTCTCAAAAAAAAAAAAAAAAAAAGAAAGAAAAAAAAGAAAAAGAAAAAAGAAAATACAAAAAATTAGCGGAGTGTCGTGGCGGGCACCTGTAGTCCCAGCTACTCGGGAGGCTGAGGCAGGAGAATGGCGTGAACCCGAGAGGCGGAGCTTGCTGTGAGCCGAGATCACGCCACTGCTGTCCAGCCTGGGGTACAGAGCGAGACTCTGTCTAAAAAAAAAAAAAAAAAAAAAAAAAAAAAAAGGCCAGGCGTGGTAGTTCACGCCTGTAATCCCAGCACTTTTGGGAGGCCGAGGCGGGTGGATCACCTGAGGTCAGGAGTTCAAGACCAGCCTGGCCAACCTGGTGAAATCCCGTCTCTACTAAAAATACAAAAACTAGCTAGGCATGGTGGTGGGCGCCTGTAATACCAGCTACTTGGGAGGCTGAGGAAGGGGAGTCACTTGAACCCAGAAGGCGGAGGTTGCAGTGAGCTCACACCATTGCACTCCAGCCTGGGTGACAAGGGCAAAACTCCGTCTCAAAAACAAAAAACAAAGAATGTATTTTTATTCACAGAAATGTTTCAGCACATATATTCCCCATTGTGATCATTAAATTTTACATCAACCTGGTGAGGCAATCGTTCCAAGCTATTTGGGCAAACAACAGTCTACACATTGCTGAAGGTATTTTCTATATGTGATTAACACCTAATCAGTTGACCTTAAGGAAATTAGCCTCCATAAAGTGGAGGGGCTTTATCCAATCAGTTGAAGGTCTTGCTAAAAAGCAAAAACTGAGGAGGAACTCTTCCTCAAGACTCAGGACTTATAGACAGACTCACAGAAATGCTACCTGAGTTGTCAGTCTGCTGGTCCGCCCAAAAATTTCAGACCCAAGACTGCAACATCAAGTCCTGTCTGAGTTTACAGACTGCTGCTTACTCTACAGATTTTGAACTTAGCAACTCTGCAATCATGAGCCAACTGCTTAAAACACATACACAATTAAAAAAAAAAATATATATATATATATATATATATCTTATTGAGTCTATTTCCCTGGAGAACCCTGACTGATATACCTATCCTTATTAAGGCACTCAATTCAGACAACTGGGCATCAATTTTTATTTCCATCCTTCTTTCACTGTTTACACAAAGCGAATTCTATCTTCTAAATATTAATATCACTGGGGTTTGACTTTTTTTTTTTTTTTTTTTTTTTTTTTTTTTTTTTTTTTTTTTTTTTTTTTTTTTTGAGATGGAGTCTCAATCTGTCACCCAGGCTGGAGTACAGTGACGTGATCTTGGCTCACTGCAACCTCCGCCTCCCGGGTTCAAGCAATTCTCTTGCCTCAGCCTCCTGTAGCTGGGACTACAGGCATGTGCCACCACACTTGGCTAATTTTTGTATTTTTAGTAGAGATGGGATTACACCATGTTGGCCAGGCTGCTCTCGAACTCCTGACCTCAAGTGATCCTCCTGCCTTGGCCTCCCAAAGTGCTAGGATTACAGGTATGAGCCACCATGCCTGGCCCACTTTACTCTTATCTCCAGTATATTCAACTTATGACACTTGGACTACTATAAAAGCCTCCAAATAAATCTTCTGCCCTCTGTCATTTCCAATTTTCTAAACACATTATATTCTTTCATGCTTCCTTTTGCTTGGAATATATACCCCAAACACTTACCTATTTAGTAAAGTCTGAGCTCAAATGGTTTCAGTCTGGGGTTTTGTGTGTGTGTCTGTGTTTTAGAAGTGAGGTCTTGCTCTGCACCAAGCCTGCAGTGATGCAACTGCAGCCTTCAATCTTGGGCTCAAATAATCCTCCCACCTCAGCCTCCCAAGTAGCTGAGACTACAGGTATGTACCACTACGCCCAGCTAATTTTTTCCTCTTCTTTTAGAGGCAGGTTCTCACTATGTTGCCCAGGCTGGTCTCAAACTCCTGGCCTCAAGCAAAATTCTCCTGCCTCAGTCTCCCGCATAGCTGGGATTACAGGCATGAGCCATGGCTCAAGTGTTAATGCATTCATTAGGTAACACATCCTCTGGAAGAATGACTTTAGGAGTCAGGGAAAACTTAACAGACGTGTTAACATTTGCACCCAAGCCATTATCATAGTATATAATTAAGGTTTATTTTTAAAAACTAGGGTCTGCCAGTGCTATAAAATGAATTCTTAAAGTCTATGTTTAAACAATTCTATTTGTTACAAAGACAATTTCTATTTTTACAGGTTAAGTCATGATTGAAAACATGTTCAACAAATAAGTATGTTTAGGTGATCTGAGTTTATAAAATGCCATTTTCCTTACCAAATCAAATTTTTTTTTTTTTTTTTTTTTTTGAGACAGGGTCTCACTCTGTCACCCAGGTTGGAGTGCAATGGTGTGATCTCGGCTCACTGCAACCTCCGCCTCCTAGGTTCAAGTGATTCTCCCACCTCGGCCTCTTGAATAGCTGGGACCACAGGCACACACCGCCACACCTGGCTAATTTTTGTATTTTTTGGTAGAGACGAGGTTTCATCATGTTGCTCAGGCTGGTCTCAAACTCCTGACCTCAAATGATCCGCCTGCCTGAGCCTCCCAGGGTTGGGATTACAGGCGTGAGCCACCACGTCCGACCCATAAAACACTTTCTACATATATTTTGTCACTTAATCTGTATATAATAATGTGAGGAACACAGGCTTCTATTATCCCAATTTAAAGAAAGACCAGCCCAAGATATCACAATAGTAGACCCCAAACTGGAATTAAGATTTTCTGTTTCTCTATGCTTTTCTACAAAGAAATCAGAACCATCAAAGCTAATTTGGATAAAGAAAATAAATTCACATACTGAGTAATTATATGTACCAAACATAATATGAGATGGTTTATTTTTATCATTTAATCCTCACAACCATCCCTCTGCAGTGTGTTATGGTCTTCATTTGGCAGTGACGCTGTTCTAGCAGAAAGGTTAGATAACTTGTTTAAAGTCACAGTTAGAAAGTGGTAGGGCCCAGGCACAGTGAGTCACACCTGTAATCCTAGTACTTTGGGAGTCTGAAGCAAAAGGATTGCTTGAGGCCAGGAGTTTGAGACCAGCCTGGGCAACACAGTGGGACCTCATCTCTACAAAAAATAAACACTTTAGGACGCTGAGGTAGGAGGAAAGGAGTTCAAGACTAGCCTGGGCAACATACTGAGGTCTCATCCCTACAAAAAGTGAAAAGAAAAAAAAAATTAGCCGGGTATGTTGGCACAGGCCTATGGTCTCAGCTACTAAAGAGGCTGAGGCAGGGGGTTCGCTTGAGCCTAGAAGTTCAAGGCTGCAGTGAGCTATGATCACATACTACTGTACTTCAGCCTGGGTGACAAAGCAAAACCGTGGTTCAAAAAAAAAAAAAAAAGTTTTTCTGGAATCCAAACATTTCTTTTTCTTTTTCTTTTTTTTTTTTTGAGAGGGAGTTTCACTCTGTTGCCCAGGCTGGAGTGCAGTGGGTGCAATCTTGGCTCACTGAAACCTCTGCCTCCTGGGTTCAAGCAATTCTCCTGCCTCAGCCTCCTGCGTAGCTGAAATTACAGGCACGTGCCACTACACTCAGCTAATTTTTGTATTTTTTAGTAGACATGGGCTTTCGCCATGTTGGCCAGGTTGGTCTCGAACTCCTGGCCTTAGGTGATCCACCCATCTTGGCCCCACAAAGTGTTGGGATTACAGGTGTGAGCCACCATGCCCAGCCTCCAAACATTTCTAATGATTTCACTTAATAGAAAAAACTTACATCAAATTATTTCTGGAACATGGCACAGAAAACAGTTCCTAGGTTTAATGCACAGTACAGTTCAAAGTCCCAAAGTTTCATATTTAACATGATAAATGTCTGGCCTTCTGTCTAAATTTTCTTCCCAGGTATTACTTTGAAAAAGGAGTTACAAAGCTATTCATTTACTCTCAAGCCCAAGGCTTTACAGATATGGCTAACTAAATCACATGTCAAAGGAATAAACTAAAAACTGAGAACTCCAAAGCCTCAGGGAAGAATTCCAAGGTTGCTATTTGGGCAAACCCGCCTGACTTTTCAAAATGCAGTTTTCTGATAAAGTATGAAAAATTCAAATACTCCTCAAAATTGGAAAGCACAATAGTAAGAAATGGTCTGATCTTACATAGCAATTCTATATGCCATTTTACAGACCTTATTTCTAAATTTATAGGAACATGAAGCCAAAAGCTAGTATCAGAAGGAAAAAAAAATGTAAGAAGCTGAATACAGAATAAAAGCATTTAAGAAAGGAACAAGTTTGAATCTTTTTTGTCACAACTTGATATACAGACACTTTTGAAATAAAAGGTAGTAAAATTAATCAGGCATGTAAATGTTTAAACAGATTTTTGTTTTGCCAGTTCATCAATTCACAAATTAGTACGCATTTCCTAAGAATCCACTAGACTCCTTCAGACACTGCTCGGATAACTGATAGATAAAAACTACAGAGATTACCAAAATTAGTCTGTAAACTCCATGAAGAAAGAACCCATAACCATTTTATTCCCTGATGTTATCCCCAGTGGGAAATGCATAACCTGACATGTAACACTGAGAAGTTATGGAATAGAACATATTTTAATAATCTGTTATATCAAGTTGTAAAAGAGTATCAAAAAATCATAGCTTTTTAAATATTAAATACCAGGCAAATGGGTGTCCCCATAAGATCTATTTTTTTTTTTTTTATTGACATGGAATCTTGCTCTTTCACCCAGACTTGAGTGCAGTGGTGCGATCTAAGCTCACTGCAACCTCTGCCTCCAGGGTTCATGCAATTCTCCTGCCTCAGCCCCCCGAGTAGCTGAGATTACAGGCGCACACCACCACACCTGGCTAATTTTTGTATTTTTAGTAGAGATGGGGTTTTGCCATTTTGGCCAGGCTGGTCTCGAACTCCTGACCTCAAGTGATCCGCCTGCCTCAGCCTCCCAAAGTGCTGGGATGACGGGTGTGAGCCACCGCACCCAGCCCCTGTAAGATCTAAATGCAGCTATCCAAAATTCCTAATTAATGTTTTCGGGTTCTCTTAAAAAAAAAAAAAAAAAGAGAGAGAGAGAGATCAGGCCTGTGCTTACTTCCCATAATGATCATATAACTGATCCAGAAATAATTAGCTTTGTTAACAAAATTAGAAGAAAAAACAAAAACATAATTTCAGAAACAAGAAAAAAGATATAAACAGATGGGTTCCATGCAGACCAGCCTCTAGGGGAGTAGAGCTGGCTAGCTCTGTGGCTTTTGTCCTCCAAGCCAATTTTGAGTGGGGTGGGGGGGAACACTGAAAAAGAAAACATTAAAAATAACACCATGGCATTAGCTACCATGAAGCCAGAAAGTCAGTACTTTTCTACAAACCTAACATGTACACAGATACATATGGCATATAAATCTAAAATGTATTATGTAGATACTTTTCGAGGTACTATCTTATTTCTTAACAATCCCTCATATGACAAGCAGAAAATTCTGAGACAATTAAGAGACAATTTCCAACATCTGTACGTAATCTCCCTACTCAACCTCTCTTGAAACAACTGCACATATCAACACAGCTAACATTTAAAAATAATACTTTTTTCACTATCACAATCTCCTCCTCCCTCAGATTCTAATAACATATTACAATTTCTTTTTTTTTTTTTGAGACAGTCTTGCTCTGTTGCCCAGGCTGGAGTGCAGTGGTAAAATTTCGGCAACCTCCACCTCCCAGGTTCAAGCGATTCTTGTGCCTCAGCCTCCTGAGTAGCTGTGACTACAGGTGTGCGTCACCACGCCCAGCTAATTTTTATATTTTTCACAGAGACGGGGTTTCGCCATGTTTGTTGGCCAGGCTGGTTTCGAACTCCTTTGCTTGTGACTTAATCCCACTTGCAGAATACTCTTTGTAAACTAATCTGCCATAAAACAAAGTCTCTCTATGAATGTATATCACTGAAGCGCCCCCAAAACAGTTGTCAGCAAGCAACATACAATAAAACTCACCCTCCTTACTTTATGTTTGGTTCTCTCTCTTCACATGTTGTTCGTGGGTATAGAAGTTCTTCCTCCACCCATTTTCACTCAGTTTATGTCTCTATGCCTGCTCCCCCAGAGGAAGATGATAAAAGCTACTCCTGCTTCCCAAAGTGTGGAACAACTGGCTCTGCTCTGTCCCCTTTCCCCATCCCCTACCAGTGTTCATGGTTGGTCAGTCTTTCAGCTCATAGAGAGGGGAGCTTTGAGAAATAAATCTAGTGACTTACCCCAGCAGCAAATCCTAGGTGGATACAAATTGTGAAAAGGGTAATTGGGAGATATTTTAAAAGAGATATTTCTCCATGTGCCACAACAAACCGATGCCTGAAGCTGGGTTCGTGTTCACTGGTCAAATAATGTCCACTTTAGTGTGTTTCTTCACAGTATGACTGAGAAGGGGTGGAAGATTTAGAAGAGTTTACTGGTAATTTCCCTCTGGAGAGGAAAAGGGGCCTGAATGAGAAGGGAAAAAAGGAGGGGCTAATTTATTGTCACTCCCCCTGCTACTCCTAGATGCTGCTACTGACAAAAGTATATTAAATAGGGATTCTAAAGAAACATGGGCAAAATAAGAAAGCTATCCACTAGAAACTAAGTAGAATTTTAGCTGGTAGCCAATGGGCTAAAGATTAAACGCTCAGTTCCTTACCCCCTGCGGGGGGCAAGGCAGGAAGAGGAAAGTGGCTCTTGACTGAGTGGAGGATTGTATGTGACTGAATTTGCTGTTCCCCTTCTTGGCTCTGTTCTCAGAATCACAGACTGCCCCCCTCCCTGACAAGCGGACTTCAGCACCTGGTAGGGGTAAGAGAAGACAAGAGAGAAAAAAGGGAGACAGAGAAAGATAAAAAACATCAACAGCCATGTTGCCAAACTAACAACTAAATCAATGACATGAAAGAAGGAAATTAACAGCACTAACCAAGATAGAAAGGAATAAAATAGGATTGATTACCTCAAGACAAAATAGGCCTCCTCCCCTTTAACACACTAACCAAATAAACCATTGGAAAAGAAATTTAACTATGATTATTTTTTAAATTAGAGGTTTACATAGTAAAATTTAGGAAATAAATGTTAAATCTCCGCGACTGGAATTTCAGAGAGTGTTTTATTCCAAATGAATATCTTAAAAGTATTCTCATAATTGCTTTTAAGAAATCATTTTTTAAAATAGAAATGACCTTTAAGCTACCCAATATTGTGAAAGTAACAAAAATGAGATTTAAAAACATTTAAATTTAAATGGCTATAGTTAATAAAGAACATCCATAAATATAATGAACATATCAAGCCCACACACACAAACAAATCTTCATAGTAGGCTGCCCATATACTTTCTATACCGATTTAGAGTTAAACCTAACTCCACAAGGATGTGGTAACAATACATATAACTAATGGGAAAATGACAGCATACTGAAAGAATTTACATAGCAGTTGCATCGAGCATGGTTAGTGTAATAACCCCACTCACACAACAGAATTACCACCCCATCGCTATTCGCAAATACAAATGGGATAAAACAGTGGAATAACAAATGTGTGATCAGAGATAAGGATATATTAATAAAGGGAGATTGAAATTATCACCACTCTGGTTTGCGTTTTTTTGGGGGGGGCGGGTGAGGGGCAAGTAGTGTAATATTTACATCATGCTCAAATTTTCAAAGAATCAAAACTAGACAAGCAATTATTTGGTCATCCCCTTCTCATTCAGAGGGCTGTCAAAGGAGAAGGTGGAATGACTGCCACTCTCTAAAATTTACACGTAAGGAGGAAAACGTGGAATCGAAAACAGTAGCTGCGGGACCGCACCACATGATCCTCCTCCCGTGGTCGCTCTATAGAATTTGTGGGAATGGGGGGCGGGGGGTGTCGCCGCAATCCCGAGGACAGGTCAGCAGCCCGCAGGTCCGACTCCAGCCGGCGTTCCCGGGGTTACCACACCCCCTCGCCGGCGGGGAAACCATACTCCTTACACGCCCGAGGTCGCCGCCCCCTCAGCACGGCTCGCCCGGTCTCACGCACACGCCACGGGCCGGCGCCTCCCGGCACACGCGCGAAGGCCGGGCCCCGCCTCGCTCCCCACCGACTCCGCGGAGCGGCGACCACCGGCCTCAACTAGACCCGGACCCCGGGCGCGCTCGGCCCGGTCCCCTCCCCGGCCCAGCCCCCGCTAGTCGGGGGATCCATTCCGCTGAACTCGCCCACTCGGGAGGGCGCGCCTTCGCCTCACTGCTCTACACCCGGGGGCAGCAGCGGTCGTACCGCTCACCTGGTTCGGGGGGCTCCTCCCTCGCTCTCGGCCGACTGAGCCGGGCTGGGGCCTTCGAAGAAGCGCGGGCCGCCGGGCGGCTGGAAGTGGGGGGAAGGAGAGGAGGGGGAGGGGGTCGGGATACCGGGAGCCGCCTCCTTTCTCCTCCGCCGACCCCGGCTCCCGCAGGCTGGCCGGGCGTCCTCGCACACTCGCCCAGTTTCTCACAGCCTCGCGTCCCGTCAGCCTCTCCCTCACCCCACTCCCACACACTCTCACTCCCACACACTCACACCCGGCCGCTCCTCGTTCCCTCACTCGCCTGCCGCGCGCGCGCGCGACCCCGCTCACACACAGCGCGCGCGACGCCGGCGGAGACCGCCCCGCTCCCGCAGACCGAGCGCCAGGACCGGGGCCCGCCCCCCCCCTGGGGGGGGGGGGGGGGCGGGCGGGGGGGGGGGGCCGAGCCGAGCACTGCCGAGCTGATCTGACACCTGCGTCGAGACCCGCCCTCCCAGCTCCTCGCCCGCACCCGAGCCATCGCTGGCCTCGGGGGAAGAGAGGCGATGGATCGCGCGCGGGGAGCGAAAAGGGAGCGCGAGGGCGCTCCGAGGACGCGCCTCCCCACCCGCCCCGAAACCGTCTTCACTGAGAAAGGGAAACGGATGGGGGGGGCGAGGTTTGCTCCCAACTCGAAACCGCGAGATTAGTCCCTTCCGTTGTACGCCCTCCCCGCCCTCACATTCCCTGCTCAGGCCCCATCCATCTGCGCCTGGAGCCCCGACGCGAGTCCCCGACCCCCTTGGGCGCTGCCCACATCCCGACGCCTCCCGCCCAGCCCTTCCGCCGGCCGCCGCCCGGAGTCCCCGCTTACGGTGGTTCCTCCCTCCGGTAGGCAAAGATATGGAGACAAAGATCATTCATACCTAGAAGGTCTTTATCCGTGACTGGAGTAAAGACAATACCTCTGTATATTGAGAGGCACATTTAAAACCACACGATAAATTTCCTGGCTGAAACGGGTTTGGAGATACAGGCGGGGTGGATAGCGCCAGCTCTGCGCCCTAGAAACCAGCGTAAACCTTGGACAAGTTAGTTGCTACGCTTCCTCTGAGCCTTTGTTGTGAAAAGATAAAAGAGTACAGTCCGGAGTCGTTGGGAGAATGAAATGAGATATTTTAAGAGCATTTTGTAAATTCTAAAACTATGTATAAAAAATAAAAGTATAGCCCAAAGGAGGCTACGAATATGAATGTTCAACTACGCTATTACTTTTTCTTAAGGAGAAAAAAAGAAAGGGCTACAGACGACCTCCCAGGTTTACATGGAAGATTCACTTCCAAATAACTTCAGTCACCAGAGACACCAGGTGTGTGGGGTACAGTAATGTGCTCACCAGTTTGCCTTCTTGCTGGTCTCAGCCGTCTCAGTGACCTCAGCTAACAACTTTTCACTGCTCCTCTCCCAGTCAATTGACAATATAATTTCATTTTCTGCTTTTAAAAAATTTTTTGACAAATTTCAGCGTCTCGAGAGTCCTTTAAAAGATGTAGCATAACCCAGGGTGGTAACTTCCAGACTGCCCTGATTGGATTTTTGGTTCCACTACCTATGTGATCCTCTGCAGTAACTTAACCTCTCTGTATCTTTATCTGCTGAGCTGTAAAAGTGAGGATAAAAATAGTTACCTACTTCGTGGAGTTGTCATAAGGAGTAAATGAGTTAATAAGTATATAATATTTAACACCTGACACAGATCAAGTGCTGTTCAAAGTGTTTAGTGCTATTATGTTACATCAGTGAGTAACCTAGGATAGGCGTCTAGTTTTACAAAATTTAGAGGAACAAACGCCCTATAAGATAGATACACTATCTTGAGAGAACAAAGGGGATAAGGTCTACACAACTAAAATGTTGCTATTTACTTCCACTCTGATATTCAGCCCCCTGGGACATAAAGTATATTCAACTCAAAGACCAAGAGAAGCATTTTGTGATCAAGGGAAGCTTGAGCACAGATATACTAACACTGAAAATCTGACAAAATAAACCTAGTGAAATTGACACAGGGAAAAAATTGTACAGAGGATCAATAATAATATTTAATTAACCTATTCCTTCAGTCCCACTCTTAAAGAATCCAATTCGTGGTAACTGCATCCCCAGGAGAAGTGGGTTGTACTAGTGAAACTGTGCATAGGAAGTATGACTATTAACTCACTTGCCACTTGCCCTTAAAAGTTGTTATTCAGGGCCGGGCGCGGTGGCTCACCCATGTAATTCCAGCACTTTGGGAGGCTGAGGCAGGCGAATCACCTGAGGTAGGGAGTTTTGAGACCAGCCTGACCAACATAGAGAAACCTTGTCTCTACTAAAAATACAAAATTAGCCAGGCATGATAGCGCATGCCTGTAATCCCAGCTACTCAGGAGGCTGAGGCAAGAGAATCGCTTGAACCTGGGATGTGGAGGTTTCAGGCCGAGATGGTGCCATTGCACTCCAGCCTGGGCAACAAGAGCAAAACTCTGTCTCAAAAAAAAGTTGTTATTCAGTTTATTGCTACTATGTGCCATACACATTCTAAGATATTCTCATGTATATAACAACGTTGCTTTTGACTTAAGCTAATAGGGAGTAAAACAAAACTCAGGAGGGTATTTAAAAAAACAAAGCCAATGATAAAGCTTAAACAGATTACCATTATGTTTATGTGAGTAATGATCAAATTCATACATCATACTTTTTGTATGAAGTAATAAGGAGGCAAAAATTATTTACACCATTTCCATATTGGAAACCCAAGGTTCAGAAAGGCTGTACATAGATTCAGTCATAATCTTTGAGCATTCATGGTTGATATGTTCAGGCGGCTATGGACTCACATCTCCTTTGGGTAGCAACACCTGCTCAAAAATATTTTAAGTAGTTTTTCTTTCTTTTCTTTTTTTTTTTGAGACAGAGTCTCGCTCTGTCACCCAGGCTGGAGTGCAGTGGCACAATCTCGGCTCACTGCAAGCTCTGCCTCCCGGGTTTACGCCATTCTCCTGCCTCAGCCTCTCCGAGTAGCTGGGACTACAGGCACCCGCCACCACGCCTGGCTAATTTTTTTTTTTTTTTTTGTATTTTTAGTAGAGACGGGGTTTCACCGTGGTCTCGATCTCCTGACCTCGTGATCCTCCCACCTCGGCCTCCCAAAGTGCTGGGATTACAAGCGTGAGCCACTGTGCCCGGCCAAGTAGTTTTTCTTGGCATAATCATGCACCACTCATTTTTAACCAGTGAATTAATATTTTTCAGGAAGTTCAGAGGTGTGGGGGGGAGGGTCAATTGAATCCCCTGGGAAGACATACTATAAGTAACCTAGCATGTCTGGAGTCAGATCAATCTGATTTGAAATCCAGCTGCATTTACTAGCAGCATGAGATTGTTGCTTAACTTCCATAAACCTCAGTTTTCTCATCAGCAAAATGAAGATCATATTAGCAGCACTTTATTAAGATAGAAGGATGAATAAGGTAACTCAAACATAATGCATAACATAGTAAGTCTCAATGAATGTTAGCTATTATTATTCAAGGCTGATTGATACCAAAACAGTCAAATAGCAATCAAAGAGAAATTATACAATGTTTAGATATGTGTGATAATCATACAAATAGTTATACCCATTTACTGCATATCCCTATGAGTGTGAGACCAACTCTGTGGGTGAGTAATGTCTTTGAGATGAAGTTAGGGTTCATCCTTTGCCTGCACCAAAACATCCTAGACACATGAGAATCAACAGGAGGGACCAGGCAGGGTGGCTCATGCCTGTAATCCCAGCACTTTGGGAGGCCGAGGCAGGTGGATCACCTGAGGTCAGGAGTTCGAGACCAGCCTGGCCCACATGGTGAAACTCTGTCTCTACTAAAAATACAAAAATTAGCCGGGAATGGTGGCAGGTGCCTGTAATCCCAGCTACTGGGGAGGCTGAAGCAGGAGAATCATTTGAACCTGGGGGTGGAGGTTGCAGCAAGCCAACATTGGGCCACTGCACTCCAGCCTGGGCAACAGATGGGTACTCCATCTCAAAAAAAAAAAAAAAAAAAAATCAACAGGAGGCTGAGTGTGATGGCTCACACCTGTAATCCCAACACTTTGGGATGCTGAGACAAGAGGATCGCTTGAATACGCGAGTCCGAGACTAGCCTGGGCAACACAGGGAGAACCTGTCTCTATTTTTATTGTTTTTTGTTTTGTTTTGTTTTTTTGAGACGGAATCTGGCTCTGTCACCCTGGCTGGAGTGCAGTGGTGAGATCTTGGCTCGCTGCAACCTCCACCTCCCAGGTTCAAGTGATTCTCCTGCCTCAGCCTCCTGATTAGCTGGAATTACAGGCGCCCAGCTGATTTTTGTATTTTTAGTAGAAACTTGGGGTTTCACCACGTTGGCCAGGCTAGCCTCGAACTCCTGACCTCAAGTGATCCACTCACCTGAGCCTCCCAAAGTGCTGGGATTACAGGCATGAGCCATCTCACCTGGCCCCTGTCTTTATCTTTAAAAAATAAATAGAATCAACAGGAGAGCTCCCAAAAGCTGATTAAATCAGCATTGGCATCCAGGCAGCAATATTTTTTCAGAGCCCTCCAGGGGATTTTAATACACAACCAGGGTAAAGACCCAAGTTTACAAAACAGAGATGTTAGAATTAACTATACCATTTGGTTGTGCTGAAATACACATGTTATCTAGCCATTTCGGCTAATCAGTCAGATTAGCTGATTAGAATATGACAACTAAATTTGCAGTACAGGCCGGGTGTGGTGTCTCACATGTGTAATCTCAGCATTTTGGGAGGCTGAGGTGGGCAGATCACCTGAGGTCGGGAGTTCAAGACCAGCCTGGTCCAACATGGTGAAACCCCATCTCTATTAAAAACCCAAAAATTAGCTGGGCGTGGTGGTGGGCACCTGTAATGCCACCTACTCAGGAGGCTGAGGCAGGAGAATCACTTGAACCTGGGAGGCAGATGTTGCAGTGAGCTGAGATAGTGCCACGGCACTTCAGTCTAGGCGACAGAACGAGACTCCGTCTCAAAAAAAAAAAAAAAAGAAAGAAAAAGAGAAAATATTGCAGTACAAACCATTTTTAAGTTTTTGATGGGATAATATGAAGGTACTGGGGGGAAGGCCTATAAAAGTGCGGGTTTAATGAAAACAAAATCTCCCCTAACAGAGTTACCCAGGTCTGGTCAACCCCACGTCTCTGATTCTACTTGAGTACACAGTGTATCTACATCAGCCAGAAAAACATAATTTACAAATGAAATAACAATAAATTGTTTGTCTATTGCAGGTCAAGCAAAAACCTTTAAGTGCCTATACACATCATCTGTTGCAAATCATTTCCCCCTGGGTTTGAAGACAAGGAAACTAGCGGGGATTTGATCAAAACTAGAGGCCTCGAAGTAGTGAAGAGAATTGTAAACAAGAATTTAATCTTTGAGATGGTTATCATCAGTACCTAAAATAGTGTTCTTTGTGGATTATCTAACGTTATTACTGCAAAATTCATGTGGCTGGAGAAAAGGTGGTTGGTGTCTAATGTCAGAACCTTGACTAGCAAATAAGGAACGGTAGCAGCAGCTGCAGTAAATCTAGCTCTCCCCACTGCTTCCTCTCCTGGAGCCAGCCGGCTAGAACCAGCCTGACAGTCTTTGCAGTCTTTGCAGTAGAATAGCTAAACACTGATCTAGCCTTTCTCCACCCACATCCCTCCTCCTTTTCCCTGCTCCATCTCAGCACATTAAACTGAGCTTTCTCTCTATGCTAAGAAAATGCAGATGCCAGACACAAAGGGAGGAAAGACCATACATTGGCTGAATCACAGAAGAGAAAGAATGGGTGGAAAGAAGACAGTCTTGGCAAGAAACATGATATAGGTTTTCCCCCCACTTCTTTAATTGTATCTGGTTAAGATTTTTTTTTTCCTCTACCACATAGAAATTACCTGGAATGCTTGTTTAAAATGCAGATTCCTTGACCTCTGCCTCTGACCTGAATCAGCCTGTGTACCTGCGTTTCTTGAGCAACTCAAAGCATCTAAAATCAGCAATTTATCTGCATTTGGAATAAGCATACTAAATGATCTTTAGACACATGAAAGTTTGAGCAGTGTCTTAGAGACCAAAATAACTATTTGTAAAATGCTCTTTATTTAAAGCCCTCAACATTTATAAACTCATTGTACCCTCAAGCAACATTCTAAGGTTGAGCAAATATTGTTAGTCCTCTCTGACTGAACAGAAAATGAGGCAATGAGATTAAATCATTGGCAGCAATTTCCTAGTCCTGATTTCCCTGTCTTTGGGAGGATCTTAGAAGTATAACAACCTGGGTAGGCCGGGCGCGGTGGCTCACGCTTGTAATCCCAGCACTTTAGGAGGCCGAGGCGGGCGGATCACGAGGTCAGGAGATCGAGACCATGGTGAAACCCCGTCTCTACTAAAAATACAAAAAATTAGCCGGGCGTGGTAGCGGGCGCCTGTAGTCCCAGCTACTCGGAGAGGCTGAGGCAGGAGAATGGCGTGAACCCGGGAGGTGGAGCTTGCAGTGAGCCGAGATTGCGCCACTGCACTCCAGCCTGGGTGACACAGCGAGACTCCGTCTCAAAAAAAAAAAAAAAAAAAAAAAAAAAAAAACCTGGGAAGAATGAAAGAAGAAAAAATGAAATAAGAAAATATGGAAAGGCATATTAGATGTGTTCTCATCTAAAGAATAGAGGAAGCATCAAGTATCAAAGGAAAAAAAAACCCTCTCTTGGTGCAGAGAAACATGACTGAATTTGTAGATAATGCATCCATAGAATCCAACCACAGAAATGATAATATGCAAACCACATAAGGGGTGTGTGCATCCGTCACACATCTATGTCACCAGCAACACCTTGAATGACTAGTAAACATTTACAGATTAAATGAATGAATGAAGTCTGGAAGCATCCTAATGGCCTGGCACCACCATAATTGTCCTGATCTGCCTTGCTGTTTTTTGTACAATGAAAGAATTAGACTGGGGAGCCCTGTTCAGTAGTCTAAGTTCATGTGGTTATCCTAGGTTCAAAGAAACTTCAGTTTATTTCTATTCAATCTAAATTCTTAACCTGTCCTATTTCCTAATTCTTTTCTTTTTTGTTTGTTCGTTTGTCTTTTTGAGACAGTCTCACTCTGTCACCCAGGCGGGAGTGCAGTGGCTCGATCTCTACTCCAACCTTTGCCTCCTGGGTTCAAACAATTCTGGTGCCTCACCCTCCGGAGTAGCTGGGGTTACAGGCATGAACCACCACACCCGGCAAATTTTTGTATTTTTAGTAGAGATGGGGGTCTCACCATGTTGCCCAGGCCGGTCTTGAACTCCTGCCTGCCTTGGCCTCCCAAAGTGCTGGGATTGTAGGCGTGAGCCATCACGCCCGGCCCCTGATTTTGTTTTTAAATCACTGAGCTAATTTACTCATTTTTTAAAAATCTTTGCTTTTCCTGTTTAACCTTTCTTCCAGCAACTCTTGAATTCCCAAACTCCTTCTTTCCTTGATTTCTCTTCTCTTTCAGTACCTTTCAATTTTGGTTTCATCCTAACAAAAAGCTACAAAGTAAGATGAGACTGTGAAGAGAAAGAAAGAAAAAATGGCCAGGTGCCTCATGCTTGTAATTCCAGCACTTTGGGAAGCCAAAACAGGAGGATCGCTTTGCGGCCACGAGTTTGAGACCAGCCTGGACAATATAGTGAGACTACATCTCTACAAAAACTTTGTACTTATTTATTTTTTTGAGACAGAATCTCACTCTGTCACCCAGGCTGGAGTGCAGTGGCGCGATCTTGGCTCACCGCAACCTCCACCTCCCGGGTTCAAGCGATTCTCCTGTCTCAGACCCCCCAAGTAGCTGGGATTACAGGTGCCTGCCACCATGCCTAGCTAATTTTTTTTTTTTTTTTTTAGTAGATACGGTGTTTTACCATGTTGGCCAGGCTGGTCTCGAACTCCTGATCTCAGTTGATCTGCCTGCCTTGGCCTCCCAAGGTGCTGGGATTACAGTCGTGAGCCACTGTGCCCAACCCCTACAAAAACCAAAAACTTTAAAAAAAAAAATATGGCCAAGTGTGGTGGCACATGCCTATAGTCCCAGCTGCTTGGAAGATTGACGCAGGACTGTTTGAGCCCAGGAGTTCTAGGCTGCAGTTAACCATGATCATGCTACTGCACTCATACAGGTTCCCATCTTTCTTATTGTTTCCCAGAACTTTTCTGGGTAACTGGGGCAGACAACATAGATACTTGCTTAATAAATAAACGGTAAATGTAGACTTAGGCATGAGGATCACACCACAGAAATACTTGAAACACATAGTTACATCACTGTCCCCAGTCTCATAATAAACTTATCATATCTTAGAACATGGAATGTTCTAACCCTACTGGGTTTGGATTATCTTTATTTTTTGTTTTGTTTTTTGAGACGGAGTCTCGATCTGTCACCAGGCCGGAGTGGAATGGCGCAATCTTGGCTCACTGAAACCTCTGCCTCCTGGGTTCAAGTGATTCTCCTGCCTCAGCCTCCCAAGTAGCTAGGATTACAGGCATGCACCACCACACCCAGCTAATTTTTGTATTTTCAGTAGAGAGGGGTTTTCACCATGTTGGCCCGGATGGTCTCGATCTCTTGACCTCATGATCCACCTGCCTTGGACTTCCAAAGTGTTGGGATTACAGGCGTGAGCCACTGCACCTGGCATGGAGTATCTTCTTTTTACAGATGAGCAAACAGAGACAACAGTGAGGTTAAGTAACTTGTCCAAAGTCACTCAGCTAGCAAGATAGCAGAGCCAAGATTTGAATCCAAGTAGCAAAGTACATGCTCTTAACTGCTTTGTCAAACACTTTTTGTAATCCCTCCGAAGACTATAAAAGGGATTGTCTGCAGTTTCCCCCACTTCTTAGTGAAGTTTTACTTAGATATCAATGCCTGCTGTTTGGGTTCATGCTTCAGTAGCATTTACCAACATGTGAAAAATAATGGTACATACATTATAATTTGCCACAAAGGACCTAAGAATCCATTAACTGAGCATCACCTCTAAAGATTCAACAAAAAATTGTTACTAACACATACATGATTCTTCAAAAATGTATGGATTCTATTTTGATAAAGTATAACTCCATTTAAGGCATAAATGGATTTTCTACAGTCATAGAAGCTTTTTATCAATTATGCTTTTTCTCGAACTTCAGGCATGAAAAAATGACTGTATTGTAGGTAACTGTAAAATGCTTTGAGGTTTAAAAAGGGACCCACTGACATGCTGAGACAAAGGGTTTAGCAGAAAATCCTGAGTGTAGTGGAGAAAACATGGCTTATTGCCTAATAGAGTGGCCAAAAGTAGGTCAGAGTCCCTGACAGTCACAGCTGGTAAGGAGTGATGTCACTAGAGAAATGGGGATGGGGGAGGTGGAATTTAAGGTGGGGAAGTAGAGAGACCCTTTGAGGGGGCGGAAGAGGGGGGATTTACAGAGGCAGGTTTTAAGTCAGCCTTTTGTAGGCTGATTGCAGAAACAGCTGAAGCCCCATTTTCTCCTGCCTATACCCAGCCTGCGTTCTCCCAGGCCTCATTCCCCACCTCCTCATCACCAGCAGACCCCCTCTGCTGGAGACACAGACACCAGAGAAAGGAATGGGGAGAAAGACAAACCTGAAAAGGAGTGATTTCCATACAAGAAAGATGGGTGAGGAGAAAGTGAAGGAGACTTTAATCAAATCCAGGGAAACGTGACAGAGAGGAAGAACTAACAAAGGAGAGAGGCAGAGGAAAAAAGAGTAGAAAGTACAGGAGGAAAATATGGCTGAATGAAAACAATAGATTAATGAATGGAGCAAAAGTGGTGTTGGAAATATAATTTCGGCCGGGCGCGGTGGCTCAAGCCTGTAATCCCAGCACTTTGGGAGGCCGAGGCGGGTGGATCACGAGGTCAGGAGATCGAGACCATCCTGGCTAACACGGTGAAACCCCGTCTCTACTAAAAAATACAAAAAAATTAGCCGGGCGTGTTGGTGGGCGCCTGTGGTCCCAGCTACTCGGGAGGCTGAGGCAGGAGAATGGCGTGAACCCAGGAGGTGGAGGTTGCGGAGAGCCGAGATCGCGCCACCGCACTCCAGCCTGGGGGACAGAGAAAGACTCCGTCTCAAAAATTTCTTTAAATTTTTTTTAAAAATTAATTGACAAAATCTGGAAAGAGAGACATTGTAATGGTTGCAATTTGAAGTCAAAATATATTTTATTTTGGCAACAAACAAAAATAGGCTCTCCAAGAGGGCCTCTTTCATCCCACATTCAGTCTAAAATTATGTGTCCTTTTAGTCTCACTCTGTCACCCAGGCTGGAGTGCAGTGGCACGATCTCGGCTCACTGCAAGCTCCGCCTCCCGGGTTCACGCCATTCTCCTGCCTCAGCCTCTCCAAGTAGCTGAGACTACAGGTGCCCGCCACCACGCCCGGCTAATTTTTTGTATTTTTAGTAGAGACGGGGTTTCACTGTGGTCTCGATCTCCTGACCTCATGATCCGCCCGCCTCGGCCTCCCGAAGTGCTGGGATTACAAGCGTGAGCCACCGCACCTGGCCTGCTGTCCTTGTGTTTACCAAATCTAGAAGAAAATCTCATGACTAAGTTAAATATCTTATTCCAGGTGTAGGTTGCCCCTGTTAAATTTTGCTAATAAAGTAATAACAATAGATCTTTAGAATGTGGAGATAAGGTGTATTTTATTATCCCTATTTTGAAATATGTCATGCACGGCCAGGTGCAGTGGCTCACGCCTGTAATCCCAGCACTTTCGGAGGCTGAGGCAGGCAGATCACCTGAGGTCAGGAGTTCAAGACTAGCATGGCCAACATGGTGAAACCCTGTCTCTACTAAAAATAGAAAAAATTAGTCGGGTGTGGTGTTGGGCACCTGTAATCCCAGCTACTCGGGAGGCTGAGACAGGAGAATCTCTTGAACCCAGGAGGCCAAGGCTGCAGTAAGACGAGATGGTGCCACTGCACTCCAGCCTGGGCAACAGAGCGAGACTCCACCTCAGAAAAAAAAGAAAGAAAGAAATATGTCATGCACTTCACACATTATTTTAATCACTCACACAAAATTCCCTAATCCTGTTCAATTAATCCCTGGATCAAAACTTTCATTATGCTCAACAGCCCTCCTTTAACAACAAGTTTTTTTTTAATTACATAAAAATGGTAATGCTCATTTCTGGATAATTGGTAAGGTTTAAATATCCTCTGGTATAACCAAAATATACCTGTAATATACATTATTTCAAGAGAAACCATCCAGAAAGAAATTAGGGAGACTAAGAACTATGTCACTGGAGTACCAGGAGAACTAAAAGTATACAGTGCCTATATCTGAAAGAATGTGTTGTTTTTCTTTCTGCGCTTCTTTAAAATTTTCCTAAGAAAATAATTTCTATTATTTATCTTCTGTTTTCTCATTCCCCTTTCCCTAAATCTCCCTTTTCTTGTCTCTTATTGTAACAGCTTCTGTTTCCCTCTCATGTTGCCCCCATATTTTCTTCTAAATTCTGACTTTGTTATGTCTTGGCTTAATCTGCCAGACTTCCACTAAACTTTCAGAGCTGGAATCAGAACAGTGCATTTGGCAAAAAGCCACACATACCACACAACCACAAACAAGCACTCTGGCTGCAAGGTCTTTTCAACAACCCACTCCTGTTTCTTGCAGTCAGCAATTCACACAGGTTCATCCATGATCTGAAATAAACAACACATACATTCTCATACATTTCACATGCACATGGCCTCTGCAGTCAGCTCACAAAGACACAATGTCTGCAGAAAGGTCTTGCAGCATACACAGGCAGTGCATTCTCCACCCCTTTCATAAGCTCTTCCTGAATGGCTGTTTCTTCTAGACACCTCCTCCCCTCATGCTGCCTGGCAATGACTCCCCTCCTTTTCCTGCAGTTCTCCAAGTCCTAACTGCAGTGCCATCCATCACTCTCCCAACAGATCCCCAGGCAGAGCAATTGTTTCTTGAAGCTCTCCCTGGTCCCCTGCTTTTTTTTTTTTTTTCCTGACTTGGAACTTGCTCTAGCAAAAGGACTGTCAGAACAGAATCTCCTTCTGGAACACAATAATGTAGGCTGGTCCTCAGTACCCTGACTCCCTAATTTGTTCCTACGGATTTTAATTTTGACATGGATGGCTTAGGGAGAAAGCAGAAAGGAAGGAAAAAGAGAAGAAAACAGAAAGGAAGAAAGGAAGGAGGGGAGCCCTGGTAGAAATTTCATTTTGTCCAGGGCAACTTGGGGACTTACAAAGGAAAGAGGAGAGAGCACAGGCGGAGAGAGGAAATGGAGCAAGAAGTGTGAAAATAAAAGGAGAAACAAAGAAAACAGGAAAAAGTATGAAAAATAAGTTGTAACATTTCTCTGGAGCTTTTTGTTTCAGAAGTGACCACAGAAGGAGGATGGAGATATTAAGAAAAAGTTAACAGGAGAAACAGTAATGAAGAGGAAAATCTTTTGATGAGGTTGTATATTTTGAAATGTCCTAAAAAGACAAAATAATCATCACAAATATCTGCCACAAGGGAGATTTAAACTCCTAATTTGAAAGTACTCATGATGCTTAGAGAGGAAGCACATTTGAATTTTACTTAGATTATTTGCCCAAATATTACAGTATTTGAGACACATACTAAAAAAATTATATTGTTTATCTGAAATTCACAGTAAACAGATCATCCTGTGTTTATCTGGCAATCATGCCCTCGGGGGATTCAGGTACATACTCAAATTTGAGAAATACTGGTATAAAGTAAGAAAGCCTGCATTTATGAGATCATCTGAATCAGAGTCACTTGAAGGTGGTTGCCAAGTACGTATTCTTACCCCACCACAGACACACCAAATTGAAATCCTTAGAGAAAGAGCTGAAGATTCCTCATTTTGTTGTACATTGATGATTCTGATGCACTAAAGTTCATAACCGCTGATTTCTCCATAATTCCTCTGTGGAGCCCTCTCCAAATCTGCATAGGATTGAACACTGCATCTATATATATGCAGCTGTCTATATAGCATTAACTTTTTAAAAGTCAATGGAGGCTGGGTGTGGTGGCTCACACCTGTAATCCCAGCACTTTGGGAGGCCTAGGCGGGCGGATCACGAGGTCAGGAAATCGACACCGTCCTGGCTAACGTGGTGAAACCCCGTCTCTGCTAAATATACCAAAAAATTAGCCAGGCGTGGTGGCGAGTGCTGTAGTCCCAGCTACTTGGGAGGCTGAGGCAGGAGAATGGCGTGAACCCGGGAGGCGGAGCTTGCAGTGAGCCGAGATCGCGCCACCGCACTCCAGCCTGGGCGACAGAGCGAGACTCCGTCTCAAAAACAAAACAAAAGAAAACCCTGAATCAAAGAAAAAAAAAAGAAAAAAGAAAATAGCTGTTCATGGTGTCACGCGTCCGTGGTGGGGAGGCGGAGGTGGAAGAATCGCTTGACCCTGGAAGGCGAAGGTTGCAGAGATCGGGCTACTGCACTCCACCCTGGGTGACAGAGTGAGACTCCGTCTCCAAAAAGGAAAAGAAAGGAGAGGAGAGGAGGGGAGGGGAGGGGAGGGGAGGGAACGGGGAGAGGGCTCGGTGGCTCACACCTGTAATGTAATCCCAGCACTATGGGAGGGCAAGGTGGGTGGATCAGCGGATCAGCTGAGGTCAGGAGTTCGAGAGGAGCCTAGCCAACATGGTGAAACCCTGTCTCTACTAAAAACACAAAAATTAGTCCGGGTGCGGTGGCTCATGCCTGTAATCCCAGCACTTTGGAAGACCGAGGTGGACGGATCACAAGGTCAAGAGTTCGAGACCATCTAGGCCAACATGGTGAAACTCTGTCTCTACTAAAAATACAAAAATTAGCCAGGCGTGGTGGTGGGCGCTTATACTCCCAGCTACTGGGGGCGCTGAGGCGGGAGAATTGCTTAAACCTGGGAGGTGGAGGTTGCAGTGAGCCGAGATTGCCCCACTGCACTCCAGCCTGGGAGGCAGAGCGAGACTGTCTCAAAAAAGAATAAAAAATAGCTAGGAGGCCGGGCGCGGTGGCTCAAGCCTGTAATCCCAGCACTTTGGGAGGCCGAGGCGGGCGGATCACGAGGTCAGGAGATCGAGACCATCCTGGCTAACACGGTGAAACCCCGTCTCTACTAAAAATACAAAAAATTAGCCGGGCGTGGTGGTGGGCGCCTGTAGTCCCAGCTACTCGGAGAGGCTGAGGCAGGAGAATGGCGTGAACCCGGGAGGTGGAGCTTGCAGTGAGCCGAGATCGCGCCACTGCACTCCAGCCTGGGCAACAGAGCAAGACTCCGTCTCAAAAAAAAAAAAAAAAAAATAGCTAGGCGTGGTGGCATACACCTGTAGTCCCAGCTACCTGGGAAGCTGAGGCAAGAGAATCACTTGAACCAGAAGGCGGAGGCTGCAGTAAGCTGAGATTTCACCATTGCACTCCAGCCTGGGCGAGAGATTCCAACTCAAAAAAAAAAAAAAAAAAGAAAAGAAAAGAAAGGAAAGAGCAGGCATCACTGCAAATCCTATAGATATTAAAATATCTGTCATAAATATAGATGTAAAAATCCTCAAAATATTAGCAAACTGAATGCAACAATTTAATAAAAAGAATTATATACCACAACCAAGGCTGACTCAATATTTGAAAAATCAATTGATGCAATCCATCGCATCAACAGACTAAAGAAATACCACATGATCATACCAATAGATGCTGAAAGAGCATTTGACAAAATCCAACACCCATTCATGATCAAACAAAACAAAACAACAAAAAAAAACTCAGCATTTTGACATGAAGTATGGGATAAAAATAAAAACTCTCCTGCCGAGGGCGGTGGCTCACGCCTGTAATCCCAGCACTTTGGGAGGCCGAGGTGGGCGGATCACGAGGTCAGGAGATCAAGACCATCCTGGCTAACACGGTGAAACCCCATCTCTACTAAAAATACAAAAGATCACGCCCGGCGATCTCTTGATCTCTTAATCTCTTGATCTCATGATCCGCCCACCTCAGCCTCCCAAAGTGCTGGGATTACAGGCGTGAGCCACCGCGCCCGGCAACCTCTTGATCTCGTGATCCGCCCACCTCAGCCTTCCAAAGTGCTAGGATTGGCCAGGCACAGTGGCTCGTGCCTGTAATCCCAGCACTTCGGAGCCTGAGGCAGGCAGATCACCTGAGGTCAGGAGTTCGAGACCACTTTTTTACATTTGTTTATATATTTCAAGGTGAAAGTATTTTAGAAAGGCATAAGATTCATACAACCCAGTGCGCACCAAAAACCCCTATTCTAACACAAATTTTGATAGAAAAACATGCTTACAAGCACGTGCACATAAAAGTTTGCAAAACTTCTCCCATAAAGCACAAAATGGGCCGGGCACGGTGGCTCACACCTGTAATCCCAGCACTTTGGGAGGCCGAGGCAGGCAGATCACGAGGTCAGGAGATCGAGACCACATTGAAACCCCATCTCTACTAAAAATACAAAAAATTAGCCAGGCGTGGTGGTGGGCGCCTGTAGTCCCAGCTACTCGGGAGGCTGAGGCAGGAGAATGGCGTGAACCCGGGAGGCGGAGCTTGCGGTGAGCCGAGATCACGCCACTGCACTCCAGCCTGGGCAACAGTGAGACTCCATCTCAAAAAAAAAAAAAAAAAAAAAAAAACTCTCTGAAGCCTGAAAATAAAGAGGAACTTCCTCAAGTGCTTAAAGAACATCTACAAAGAAACTACAGCTAACATCATGTTGGTGAGAAACTTGAAGCTTTCCCACTAAGATAAAGGACCAAGGCAAGCATGGCTTCTTTTACCACTTTCAATACTGAAAGTTCTAGCTAGTGCAACAAGACATGAAAAGGAAATAAAATGTGTACAGACTGAGAAGGAAGAAATAAAACTCTTTGTTCGCAGATGACATGATTGCCTATATAAAAAATCTACGAGAATTTACAAAAAAGCTCCTGAAACTAATAAGCAATTCTAGCACAATTACAGGATAAAAGGTTTACATACAAAAATTAATTGCTTTCCTATATATCAGTGATGAGCAAGTGTAATTTGAAATAAAAAACACAGGCTGGGTGCGGTTGCTCACTCCTGTAATCCCACCACTTTGGAAGGCCGAGGTGAGCAGACTGCCTGAGTTCAGGAGTTCAAGACTAGCCTAGACAACGTGGTGAAACCCCGTCTCTGCAAAACATACAAAAAAATTAGCCGGGCATGGTGGCAGGCACATGTAGTCCCAGCTACTTAGGAGACCGAGGCGAGAGAATCACTTGAACCCGGGAGACTTGAACCTGGGAGGTTGCAGTGAGCCGAGATTGTGCCACTGCCCTCCAGCCTGGGCGACAGGGTGAGACTGTGTCTCAAAAAAAAAAAAAAAAAAAAGTGCTGGAACAACTGGACATTTACATGAAAAAAAAAAGGAATCTAGACAATAGACACAGACCTTACACACTTCACAAAAATTTACTCAAAATGGATCACAGACCGACATGCAAAATGCAAAAGATACCACTCCTAAAAGATAACATAGGAGTAAATTTAGGCCGGGTGGTGGCTCACGCCTGTAATCCCAACACTTTGGGAGGCCGGGGCGGGTGGATCACTGGAGCTCAGGAATTCCAGACCACTCTGGCCAACATAGGGAAAGCCCAGCTCTACTAAAAATACAAAAATTAGCTGGGTGTGGTGGTGTGTGCCTGTAGTCACAGTTACTTGGGAGGCTGAGGCAGGAGAATCGCTTGAACCGGGAGACAGAGGTTGCAGTGAGCAGAGATGGTGCCACTGCACTCCAGCCTGGGTGGCAGAGCGAGACTCCCATCTAAAAAAAAAAAAAAAAAAAAAGGAGAAAATTTAGATGACCTTCAGTATGGCAATAACTTTTTAGATATGACACCAAAGGCATAATCCTTTGAAAGAACTTAGAAATAATTGAGAACTCAAATTGATAATTTGACTTCATCAAAATTACAAACATTGGTGAGGCACAGTGGCTCACGCCTATAATCCCAGCACTTTGGGAAGCTGAGGGGAGTGGTTCACTTGAGGTCAGGAGTTTGAGACCAGCCTGGCCAGCATGGTGAAACTCCACCTTTACTAAAACTACAAAAATTAGCTGGGTGTGGTGGCAGGCGCCTTTAAGTTCAGCTACTCGGGAGGCTGAGGCAGGAGAATTGCTTGAACCCGGGAGGCAGAGGTTACAGTGAGCTGAGATCGTGCCACTACATTCTAGCCTGGGCGGCAGGAGCGAGACTCTGTCTCAAACAAACAAACAAAAAACCAAAATTACAAGCATCTACTTTGCTAAAGAGAATATCAAGAGAACGAGAAGACAAGCCAGACTGGGAACAAATATTTTCAAAAGACACTTCTGGAAAAGGCATATTATTCAAAATAATAAAAGAACTGTTAAAAACAACAATTTAACCTAAATTTTTAAAATGGGCAAAATATCTGAACAGAAACCACATCAAAGATATACAGATGGCAAATGGGCATATGGAAAGGTGCTGCACATTATATGTTATTGAGGGCATAAAAATTAAAACATAAGATACCACTATGCCCCTATTAGATTGGCCAAAATTCAGAACACGGACACCACCAAATGCTGGGGAGGCTGTGAAGCAACAGAAACTCTAATTCATTGCTGGTAGAACATAAAATGGGGCAGCCACTTTGGAAGACAGATTGGTGGTTTCTTACAAAACTAAACATACTCTTACCATATGATCCAACAATCATACTCCTTGGTATTCATCCATAGGAGAGGAAACTTAGTGCCCACACAAAAACCTGCACATGAATGTTTATAGCAGCTTTATTCATAATTGCCAAAACTTGTGGGCAATCAAGATGTCCTTCAGTAGATGAAGGAATAAATAAACTGTGGTATATTCAGACAATGGGATATTAATCAGCAATAAAAAGAAATGACCTATCAGGCCTCCAAAAGACATGGAGGAACCTTAAGAGCATATTATTAAATGGAAGAAGTCAGTCTGAAAAGTCCACATACTGTATGATTCTAACTATATGACATTCTGGAAAAAGACAAAAGTATGGAGATGTTAAAAAGATCAGTAGTTGCAGGCCGGGCACGGTAGCTCACGCCTATAATCCCAGCACTTTGGGAGGCTGAGTCGGGCGGATCACCTGAGGTCACGAGTACGACACCAGCCTGACCAACATGGAGAAACCTCGTTTCTACTGAAAATACAAAATTAGCTGGGCCTGGTGGTGGACTCTGAGTGATGATGTGTCGATGTTGGTTCATCAGTTTTAACAAATGTACCACCCTGGGTCAGTGATGTTGATGCTACAGGACACGTATGTGAAGGCGAGGAATACATGGGAACTCTACCTGCCTTTCAACTTTGCTGTGAACCTGGCCGGGCGCGGTGGCTCACGCCTGTAATCCCAGCACTTTGGGAGGCCGAGACGGGCGGATCACGAGGTCAGGAGATTGAGACCATCCTGGCTAACACGGTGAAACCCTATCTCTACTAAAAATACAACTTTGCTGCGAACCTAAAACTTCTTTAAAAATCAAGTCTATGTAAAAGGAAAAACGGGTTTAAGATGTGGCAAAACATGCCTCGTTGCCCAGACTGACTTGGCCTCCCAAAGTGCTAGGATTACAGGCACCACGCCCGGTCTTTCTCCACCATCTTTGGTCTTTTGTTTGTTTTTCGAGACGGAGTTTCGCTCTTATTGCCCAGGCTGGAGTGCAATGGTGAGATCTCGGCTCACCGCAACCTCCGCCTCCCGGGTTCAAGCGATTCTCCTGCAGGCATGCGTCACTACGCCCGGCTAATTTGGTATTTTCAGTAGAGAAGGGGTTTCACCTCCTGTTGGTCAGGCTAGTGTCCAACTCCCGACCTCAGGTGATCCGCCCGCCTCGGCCTCCCAAAGTGTCGGGATTGCAGGCGGGAGCCACCGCGCCAGGCCTTTCTCCACCATCTTAAGGAGCTAGTATTACTGATGGAAATGGGTTTGACCCTTTATTTCTTTATATTTTGGGGAAATAAAAAAATAAGAATCACTTGTTTCTCTTTCCCACTAAATTCTTGACTCCTTGACTGATTCATCATTTTAAAATATCAGTACTCAACGCAGTGCCTGGCATTGAGAAGGAAACCGACTATAAATGAAGTACAGGTCTTAGTCATTAGGAGCCTTTCATCCTGCCAGGCATAGTTCAATATTCTTGCTACATGAACTATATTAGCAATCAACTGGAAGTATAAACCCCTTGGAAAGAAAAGCAACGCGACGACAAGGCTCTGGTGGTTATTTGTTGCCCTCTTGTGTCCCGATTTAGGAACTACAGGCTCTTCCCTCCACTTTGAAGAATTCTGATTCCTTTAACTTTATGTGTTTTTTAATGTATGTATTCTAAGAAATACACTTGTTTCTCTACACCCTCACACAGAACACTTTTGACACCAGAGTTTTTTTCCCCACACTGACCGATTCTCCAACACCAGCTGGGTGTCCTACAATCCAACTCAATACTGACACTATCTACCTGCAGTCAATGTCAGATCCCACAAGTTTAGAGCTGAGTCCCACAAGACTGCTCCCACCCAGATGCCAATTGAAAGTCCCGGTACTTCCGACTGACCAGCTATAAATTTGGGGGTTCCCATGACCTCCTCCTTGAGTTCCATCATTTGCTAGAATGGCTCACAGAATTCAGGAAAACATATTACTTACCAGTTGATTATGGAAGATGAACAGCCAGGTAAAGAGGTCTGCAAGAGTCCTGAGCACAGGGGCTTCTGTCCCGGAGTTAAGAGTGCACCACCCTCCTAGCTGGTGGAAGCAGCCCATGAATCCATAAACCCGGAAGCTCATCAAGACCCACTGTTCATGAGTTTTTATAGAGCTTTATTTCCAGCCCCCTCTCCTGCCTGCTTCCCGAAGGTCAGTGGGTGGGGCTGATAGTTCCAGTCCTCTTATCCCTTGGTCTTTACGTGAGCAGTTTCATCCGGAATAGGAGCCACACCTTACGTCATGCATTAACGTAGCACAAGTTCAGGTGTGACTGATGGTTATGCAAGATCAGGGGCTTGTTGTGAATAACAAAAGACACTCTTATCACTCAGGAAATTCCAAGGATTTTAAGATCTCTGTGACAGGAACGAGGCCCAAAGACCAAATGTATTTATTCTTATACCACACTTATTCAACATATATATATATATATATATTGTACAATTGTTTGTTTACATTGGCAGCAGCCCTCAAAGCACTGGTATATGAAGACCAGGCCTGCCAGACACAGTGGCTCATGTCTGTAATCCTAGTACTTTGGGAGGCCAAGGAAGGTGAGTGGCTTGAGCTCAGGAATTTGAGACCAGCCTAAGAATGGTGTCCATATGCTATGGTGAAACCCCATCTCTACAAAAATTAGCTGGGCGTGGTGGTATCGAACTATAATCCCAGCTACTTGGGAGGCTGAGGTGGGAGGATCATTTGAGACCAAGATTGTGCCACTGCACTTCTGCCTGGGTGACAAAGTGAGACCCTGTCTCAAAAAAAAAAAAAAAACAGACCTGGAGAACAGCAGCTCTGACCCCAGGAACAAGGGGCTTGTAATACACAATGCTTCATTGTAAGTTTGTTTCCTTTAGATGGATCTTTTAGATCCAGCACACAAAACTTTTTAGAAGACCTTTCCGGCTGGGCGCGGTGGCTCACGCTTGTAATCCCAGCACTTTGGGAGGCCGAGGCAGGTGGATCACGAGGTCAGGAGATCGAGACCACGGTGAAACCCCGTCTCTACTAAAAATACAAAAAATTAGCCGGGCGTGGTGGCGGGCGCCTGTAGTCCCAGCTACTGGGAGAGGCTGAGGCAGGAGAATAGCGTGAACCCGGGAGGCGGAGCTTGCAGTGAGCCGAGATTGAGCCACTGCACTCCTGCCTGGGCGACAGAGCGAGACTCCGTCTCAAAAAAAAAAAAAAAACAAAAGAAAAACATAGAAGACCTTTCCATAATAGATGAAGGTCAAGGTCACACATTAAAATCTGCCCTAATTGGCATTTTGCTGGGAATGAGAGATCTCTAGCGACGCTTGTCATCTTAACTGAATGAGGCAGTGCCCTCCGCAGTCCAATAACTTCAATGCCTGAACCGAGACAGTATAGCGGTGTTACAGGAAAGGGGTCCCGATCCAAACCCCCAGAGAGGGTTTTTGGATCTTGCGCAAGAAAGAATTCAGGGCGAGTCCACAGTGCAAAGGAAAAGCAAGTTTATCAAGAAAGTAAAGGAATAAAAGAATGGCTACTCCAAAGACAGAGCAGCCCCGAGGGTGACTGGTTGCCCAATTTTATGGTTATTTCTTGATGCTATGCTAAATAAGGGGTGGCTGGCTGGGCGCGGTGGCTCATGCCTGTAATCCCAGCACTTTGGGAGGCCGAGGTGGGTGGATCACGAGGTCAGGAGATGGAGACCATCCTGGCTAACATGGTGAAACCCCGTCTCTACTAAAAACACACACAAAAAATTAGCCGGGCGTGGTGGCGGGCGCCTGTAGTCCCAGCTACTCGGGAGGCTGAGGCAGGAGAACGGCGTGAACCCGGGAGGCGGAGCTTGCAGTGAGCCGAGATCGCGCCACTGCACTCCAGCGTGGGTATCAGAGTGAGACTGTCTCAAAAAAAAAATAAGGCGTGGCTTATTTATGCCTTCCCTTTTTTGACATATAGGGTAACTTCCTGATGTTGCTATGGCATTTGTAAACTGTCATGGCGTTGGTGGGAGTGTAGCAGTGAGGACTACCAGAGGTCACTCTCATGTCCATTTTGGTTTTGGTAGGTTTTGGCTGGCTTCTTTACTGCAATCTGTTTTATCAGCAAGGTCTTTATGACCTGTATTTTGTGCTGACCTCCTGTCTCATCCTGTGACTTACAATGCCTTAACCATCTGGGAATGCAGCCCAGTAGGTTTCAGCCTCACTTACCCAGCTCCTATTCAAGATGGAGTTGCCGTGGTTCACATGGCTCTGACAGCAGGATGACTCGCAGGCTCCACTCAGGCCTCACCTCATCTTTCACTAGTTGCTGTGAGAAGAACTATTTTTCTTGGTTTTTAAATATGAATACAAGACCTTATTGTTCGTGGTCTAAAGGAGAATACATAGTAGATATGAGGCCATGCGTCACTTGGACTGTGTGAAGAAGGCAAGGATTTGCTGTGCTAGCTCTTGTCCAAAAAGCTGCTCGAGTTCTCGGATGCAATCATTACTCAGTTCCTGGGTACTTGGAAACTTCTGAAGCAAAAGGAAAGCTTTAACTTTTCCAACTCCTGGAATCTGCTGCACATTTCAAAGAAGGAATGGGCTGGGCGCAGTGGCTCGTGCCTGTAATGCCAGCACTTTGGGAGGCCCACACAGGCGGATTACTTGAGATCAGGAGTTCAAGACCAGCCTGGCCAAAATGGTGAAACCCCATCTCTACTAAAAATACAAAAATTAGTCAGGCTTGGTGGTGGTGGCGGGTGCCTGTAATCCCAGCTACTCAGGAGGCTGAGGCAGGAGAATCACTTGAACCGAGAGGTGGAGGTTGCAGTGAGCCAAGATCATGCCACCACTGCACTCCAGCCTGGATGACAAAGTGAGACTCCGTCTCAAAACAAAAACAAAAACAAAGAATAAATGGCTCAGAAAACAGAGCCCCTTTCTTCCTGAGAAAGGATTTTTCCAGAGCTCTTTGGTTTGCTCTTCAATTCACCGGATGGTGAGGCAGGATGCTTCCATCTGGCTGGCCATCCCAAGGTCAAGCACAGTGAACTTCTGTATGGCTGGAAAGTATTGTTCACTCATATGAGTTTTTTCAACTAATACAACCCCTTGAAGATTACTGGAATTCCTAACCTGACCAAGCCTCTTTATGTAGCTATTTTCTGGCTACTGAATCAGCTTCAGTGACATAAAGAATGCAGCATCTGCTAAATAGGTAAAAATCTGATGTCAGATCATCCTGAAAAATGAGCTTAATTTTCCTTTGCATCCCCTGCACCAGCTGGAATCCATGCCATTTCTCAGTGACCACAGTGAGGGAAATGCAAGACAGAACTTGAACAGTCTCTCCTGAACACAGCCCCGCATTCCAGAAGTTAGGGCCTCTGGCAGGATCTCGTCTGCAGAGCATTCTTTCAAAGACTGAAATTATTTGCCAATGTCTTAGACATAAGAAAGACCGCTGGGCGCAGTGGCTCATGCCTGTAATCCCAGCACTTTGGGAGGCCGAGACAGGCGGATCTCCTGAGGTCGGGAGTTCGAGACCAGCATGACCAACATGGAGAAACCCCGTCTCTATTAAAAACAAAATTAGCAGAGCGTGGTGGTGCATGCCTGTAATCCCAGCTACTCGGTAGGCTGAGGCAGGAGAATCACTTGAACCCGGGAGGCGGAGGATGCAGTGAGCCAAGATCTCACCATTGCACTCCAGCCTGGGCAACGAGAGCGAAAATCCGTCTCAAAAAAAAAAGAAAAGAAAAAAAGAAAGACCGGCCAGGCGTGGTGGCTCAAGCTTGTAATCCTAGCACTTTGGGAGGCCGAGGTGCAAGGAATCACTTGAGTCCAAGAGTTCGAGACCAGCCTGGGTAACATAGCGGGACCCTGTCTCTATTTTTAAATTTTAAAAAATATATTTAATTAAAAAAAAGAAAAATAAGAAAGACTTCTGAACTTTTGAAGAACTGCAAGTAATTCAGTATGGCTAAAAAACAAGGGGCAAGTCTGGGTGTGTGAACATGGTGGTTTACGCCTGTTATCCCAGCACTTTGGGACACTAAGCTGAGCTGATTGTTGAGTCCAAGCGTTTGAGACCAGCCTGGGAAACATGGCAAGACCCTGTCTCTACAAAAATAAACAAATAATAAAAATAAATTAGCCAAGCATGGCGGCGCATGCCTGTAGTCCCAGTTACTTGGGAAGCTGAGGTGGGAGGATCACCTGAGCCCAGGAGGTGGAGTTTCCAGTGAGCCGAGATTGTGCCACTGCACTCCAGCTTGGGTAACAGAGTGAGACCCTGTCTCAAAAAAAGAAAAAAAAAAAAAAGGGCAAAGTTTCTGGGGTGGGTGGGTTGGAGCACTGATGACACAACATAAAAATATTATGAATAGCTGTGTATGCCTTGCTAAGGAGTTTCGTCCACATCCTAAGGATAATGAAGGGTCTTTACAGTTTTTAAACCAGGGAATGACTTAATCAGATTAGTGCTAAAGAGATTACTCTGGCTGCTTTGTATTATAAAGATGGGGAAGCATGGGTGGAAACTGGGAGGTCACTTAGGACTCTGTTACAGTAATGACTGAACAGAGCTGAAGCCGTGTGGGAAGAATAGAGGATGGATGGATTTGAATGATATTAGGGAGGTAGGCTTAATGGGATTTTAGTGATAAAGGGTGTGGTGTGTGTGATAAAGGGTGTGGTGTATGTGCTGGGATTCAAGTTAGGCAAAGAGAGACATTGAGGAAAATGAGGATGATTCACACATATTTCAACTGTGTAACTTAGTAGATCATGGCACCAGTTTAGCTGAGGGTGGGGGTGCACTGTGCAGGAAAGTGACAATTCTGTCGCAGACATGTCGAGCTATAAGGGATTTAGCTTGCTCAACATTTATCCACACTTTTTCCTTGAGCTTTTCCTGGACTACAGGTGGTGGAAAACAAAAAACTACATATTCAAGACTCTCCTACAGCTAGAGTTTGAATGTGATTTAGATTCCAGTGACCGTATACCCTAGAATGAGACGAATTAAAAACCGAGCTCAGTGAGAAGAGCAGCAAGGAGTGAGCATATGATTTCTTGGTGTGGACTATAGCACGGCCAGGGTGGCTCTCATGCCTGAGTGGTGACATTCCAATTTTGGAAGGTGGCCCCTAGATGGTGGAGAAGCAATAGAGTCCCTTGGTAGTCACTCCTGGGGGCTCAGACTAGAGTGTTTCTTTAGCTTTTCCCCTTCCTGAGTCAGCTTTCTGTAATTAAAGCCTGTCTGACTCAAGGTGCCTATGGGATATTCAAACAATGATGTGCTATTGCATATTCAGACTTAGAGCTGAGGACATAGATATGTAAAAATAAATATAATTTAAAAGCTGTTGGGCTGTATGTGGTGGCTCACACCTGTAATCCCAGCATTTTGGGAAGCCGAGGCGGGTGGACCACTTGAGGCTAGGAGTTCAAGTCCAGCATGGCAAACATGGTGAAACCCCATCTCTACTAAAAATACAAAAATTAGTCAGGTGTGGAGGTGCACACCCGTAGTTCTGGCTACTCAGGAGGCTGAGGCAGGAGAATCACTTGAACCCGGGAGGCAGAGGTTGCAGTGAGCTGAGATTTTTTTTTTTTTTTTTTTTTTGAGACAGAGTCTCGCTCTTTCGCCCAGGCTAGAGTGCAGTGGCGCGATCTCGGCTCACTGCAAGCTCCGCCTCCCGGGTTCACGCCATTCTCCTGCCTCAGCCTCTCCCAGTAGCTGGGACTACAGGCGCCCGCCACCGCGCCTGGCTAATTTTTTTGTATTTTTAGTAGAGACGGGGTTTCACCGTGTTAACCAGGATGGTCTCGATCTCCTGACCTCGTGATCCACCCGCCTCGGCCTCCCAAAGTGCTGGGATTACAGGCGTGAGCCACCGCGCCCGGCCGAGTGAGCCGAGATTATGCCACTGCACTCCAGCCTGGGCAACAGAGCAAGACTCTGTCTCAAAAAAAAAAAAAGCTGTTGGGGGCCTAGCACAGTGGCTCACTCCTGTAATCCTAGTACTTTGGGAGGCCAAGGCTGGGGGATCACTCAAGCTCAGGAGTTCGAGACCAGCCCAGGCAACATGGTGAAAACCTGTCTCTACAAAAAAATACAAAAAATTAGCTGAGTGTGGTGTGGTGGTATACGCTTGTAGTTCCAGCTACTGGGAGAGCTGAGGTGGGAGGATCGCTTGAGCCCAGGAGGTCAAGGCTGCAATGAGCCGAGATCACGCTACTGCACTCCAGCCTGGGTGACAAAGTGAGACCCTGTCTCAAAAAGAAAAGCTTTTGGAACCCCCCAAAACATTTAAACCTTGACAGAGATGAGACTGATCTGAGTCCCATTTGGCTATAACATGTTTCTCAGACTATAGATTAACTTGTTTTCTCATTTTTCTTGTCCTGTACAATGACTAGAGAAAATTTAACGACGTCAGGGACAAAAACCTCCTGCCTTCTTAATTAATGACCTTTGTTACAGATTAACTTTTTCTTTGTTGTTCTGCTTTGCTTAGACCAGATGACAGAAAACCCATGACTATTACACTTCCGTAAAAAAAAAAAAAAAAGAAAAACAAGAAAACAACTATATGTACTCTACCAAAAAGAAACACTTTTATAACCAATCAGTTTGCTATAACTATGTGCCAACCTTGTCTAAAAAAAGTTGTAATCCTGCTAAAGGCTCCTCTGTCTATAGAAATGAACCTTTAACTTCCTGGCTTCACAAAGCTGACTTCCTTCTTTTGGAGTTGATGTTTCCACTCTTTGCACCTGAATAAACTGTTTTGAAATTAGATCCTGACCCTTTTGATTATTTTAGGTGATAGATAGAGGTTAGACTGAAGTATAGATCTGGGAGAATAAACCAATAGATGGTAAATGAAAACTTGGGAGTGGATTAAGGAGAGGGAGAAAGCACAGTAAAAAGAGAGGTGGCCGGGCCAGAACCTTGAAAACCAGCACTTAAGAGTAAACAGAAGAAGAAAAAAGAAATGTAAAAGAACAGTAGAGAGGTGTTAAGAGGAAAACAAGGACTGTGATATCATAGATGTCAAGAGGAGGGGACATTTCAAAAGTAGGGACTGGTCAGCAATGACTAATGTTTCAGAAAATAAGAAAATAAGACTGAAATGTGTCTGTATTATTCAGCAACAAAGAGGTTCTTGCGTGACAGCTTTTCTTAGAATTGTGAGAAAAGGGCCAGGTACAGTGGCTCACGCCTGTAATCCCAACATTTTGAGGCCGAGGTGGGTGGATCACTGAGGTTGGGAGTTCGAGACCAGCCTGGCCAACATGGTGAAACTCTGTCTCTACTAAAATACAAAAATTAGCTGGGTGTGGTGGCAGGCACCTGTAATCCCAGCTACTCGGGAGGCTGAGGCAGGAGGATTGCTTGAACCTGGGAGGCGGAGCTTGCAGTGAGCCGAGATCCTGCCACTGCACTCCAGCCTGGGCGACAAAGCGAGACTCCGTCTCACAAAAAAAAGAATTGTGACAAGAGGCTGGACGCAGTGGCTCATGACTGTAATTCTAGTACTTTGAAAGGCTGAGGTGGGCAGATCACTTGAGGTCAGGAGTTCGAGACCAGCCTGGCCAACATGGTGAAACCCCATCTCTACTAAAAACACAAAAATTAGCTGTGCATGGTGTCACATGCCTCTAATCCCAGCTAGTTGGGAGGCTCAGGCAGGAGAATCGCTTGAATCTGAGAGACAGAGGTTGCAGTAAGCTGAGATAGCGCCACTGCACTCCAGCCTAGGCAACAGGGCGAGACGCTGGCCCCTTGGTCCCCTAAAAAAGGAAAAAAAAAAGAATTGTGAGAAGAGGTGAGTTAGGCTTCAGGGAAAGGGCAAAATGTAAATGTTGACTATTTGACACTTAACCCTAGTCTGTTGAAACGATGAGGCTTAACTTCAGAGATGCTGTGGAGGACTAAAGATGACTGCATGTTTGTTTTTTGCTGCTCTTCCTGGTAAAAGGTGGAGTTTATTTCTCTTTCCCTTAAATTGGAACTGACTCTGTGGCTTATTTGAACCAACAGAACATGGTGGGGACTTCTGAGACTGAGCCTTAGGAGATGTGATGTTTCTTCACATACTCTCTCAACCCATGATTGTGCTGTCAGAAGGCCAAGTGAGGCCGGATGCGGTGGCTCACTCCTGTAATCCCAGCACTTTGGGAGGCCAAAGCAGGAGGATCACCTGAGGTCAGGAATTTGAGACTAGCCTGGCCAACATGGTGAAACCCCGTCTCTACTAAAAACTACAAACATTAGCCAGGCGTGGTGGCACACACCTGTAGTCCCAGCTACTGGGGAGGCTAAGGTAGAAAAATTTCTTGAACCTGGGAGGCAGAGGTTGCAGTGAGCCAAGATTGTACCACTGCACTCCAGCCTTAGCGAAAGAGCAAGATTCCATCTCAAAAAAAAAAAAAAAAAAGCTCAAGTGAGTTGAGTTGGTGGAGATACTACGTGGAAGATACCTGAGGCTTCTGCCAACAACCCTATTTGGGATTCCCACTGGCAGCTAGCACCAACTAGCCATTCAGCCATTCCCGCAGCCCAGCTAACACTGTGTAAAGCAGAATTCCTGCCTGATCAACACACAAAATCAAGGAAAATAATCATTATTGTTGTTTTTAGTCACTAAGTTTTGGTGTCGTTTGTTAAATAGCACCATTCAGGGAGTTAAGGAGAATGCTCTTCAGATGGAAAGGTATCAGTGATTCATGAAAACTTGTCAGTAAGGAGTATTTGAAAGACCAGCACTGTACCTCTACCTGTCACTGCTCTCAGCATCACTCTGTCACTGTATTAGGCTGTTCTTGCATTACTCTAAAGAAATACCTGGTCAGAGGCCAGGCATGGTGGCTCAGGCCTGTAATCCCAGCACTTTGGGAGGCCAAGGCAGGCGGATCACCTCAAGGAGTTCGAGACTAGCCTGGCTAACGTGGTGAAACCCTGTCTCTACTAAAAATACAAAAATTAGCTGGGCATGGTAGCAGGCACCTGTAATCTCAGCTACTCAGGAGGCTGAGGCTCGAAAATCTCTTGAACCCGGGAGGTAGAGGTTGCAGTGAGTCAAGATGGCACCACTTGACTCCAAGACCGGGTAATTTATAGACAAAAGAGGTTTAATTGGCTTATGATTCCACAGGCTATACGGGAAGCATAGCGGCATCTGCTTCTGGTGAGACCTCAGGAAGCTTTTACTCATGACGGGAGGCAAAGCAGGGGCAGGCCATTCCCATGGTGAAAGCAGGAGCATGGGGAGGCAGGGAGGTAGCACACACCTCCAAACAACCAGATCTCATGAGAACTAATATGGTTTGGCTGTGTCCTCACCCAAATCTCGGCTTCAATTGCATCCTCCAGAATTCTCATGTGTCATGGGAGGGACTCAGGGGGAGGTAATTGTATCATGGGGGTCATCTCTCCCATGCTATTCTCATGGTAGTGATTAAGTCTCATGAGATCTGATGGGTTTATCAGGCGTTTCCACTTTTGCTTCTTCCTCATTCTCTCTTGCTGCTGCCACGTAAGAAGTGCCTTTCTCCTCCTGATTCTAAGGCTTCCCCAGCCATGTGAAACTGTAAGTTCAATTAAACCTCTTTTTCTTCCCAATCTTGGATATGTCTTTATCAGCGGCATGAAAACGGACTGATACAGTGAATTGGTACCAACAGAGTGGGGTATTGCTGAAAGGACCCCCGAAAATGTGGAAGCAACTTTGGAACTGGGTAACAGGCAGAGATTAGAACAGTTTGAAGGGTTCAGAAGAAGACAGAAAAATGTGGGAAAGTTTGGAACTTCCTAGAGACTTGTTGAATGACTTTGCCCAAAATGCTGACGGCAATATGGACAATAAAATCCAGGCTGGGTGGTCTCAGATGGAGATGAGGAACTTGTTGGGAACTGGAGCAAAGGTAACTCTTGTTATGTTTTAGCAAAGAGACTGGTGGCATTTTGCCCCTGCCCTAGAGATTTGTGGAAATTTAAACTCGAGAGAGATAATTTAGGGTATTTAGTGGAAGAAATTTCTAAACAGCAAAGCATTCAAGAGATGACTTGGGTGCTATTAAAGGCATTCAGGCTTTGTTTTGCTTTGTTTTGTTTTGAGATGGAGTCTTACTCTGTCACCCAGGCTGGAGTGCAATGGTGCAATCTCAGCTCACCGCAACCTCTGCCTCCCGGGTTCAAGCAATTCTCCGTCTCAGCCTCCTGAGTAGCTGGGATTACAGGCACCCACCACCACACCTGGCTAATTTTTGTATTTTTTTAGTAGAGATGGAGTTTCACCATCTTGGCCAGGGTGGTCGTGAACTCCTGACCTCATGAACCACCCACTGGGCCTCCCAAAGTGCTGGGATTACAGGTGTGAGCCACCATGCCCAGCCAGAATTCAGTTTTATAAGGAAAGCAGAGCATAAAAGTTTGGAAAATTTGCAGCCTGACTATGCAATAGAAAAGAAAAACCCAGCTGGGTGCGGTGGCTCATGCCTGTAATCCCAGCATGCTGGAAGGCCGAGGTGGGCAGATCACCTGAGGTTGGGAGTTCAAGAACAGCCTGACCAACATGGAGAAACCCTGTCTCTACTAAAAAATACAAAATTATCTGGGGTGGTGGCACATGCCTGTAATCCCAGCTGCTGGGGAGGCTGAAGCAGGAGAATTGCTTGAACTTGGGAGGCAGAATTTGCGGTGAGCTGAGATTGTGTCATTGCACTCCAGCCTGAGCAACAGGACTGAAATTCCACATAAAAAAAGAAAAGAAGAAGAAAGAAAAGAAAAAACTGTTTTCTGGGGAGAAATTCAAGCCAGCTGCAGAAACTTGTATAAGTAGCAAGGAGCCTATAATCCCCAAGACCATGGGGAAAATGTCTGCAGGCCATGTCAGAGACCTTCATGGCAGCCCCTCCCATCACAGACCCGGAGACCCAGGAGGAAATAGTGGTTTCATGAGCTGGGTCCAGGGTCTCTGTGCTGTGTGCAGCCTAGGGACTTGGTGACCTGTGTCTCAGCCACTCCAGCCGTGGCTGAAAGGGGCCAACATACAGCTTGGGCTGTGGCTTCAGAGAGTGGAAGCCCCAAGCCTTGGCAGCTTCCATGTGATATTGGGCCTGAGGTTGGACAGAAGTCAAGAATTGAGGTTTGGGAACCTCTGTCTAGATTTCAGAAGATGTATGGAAACACCTGGATGCCCAAGCAAAAGTTTGCTACAGGGGTGGGGTCCTCATGCGGAACCTCTGCTAGGGCAGTGCAGAAGGGAAATGTGGGGTTGGAGCCCCCACACAAAGTCCTTACTGAGGCACTGCCTAGTGGAGCTGTGAGAAGAGGGCCGCGGCCCTCCAGACCCCAGAATGGTAGATCCGCCAGCAGCTTGCACCTTGTGCCTGGAAAAGCTGCAGACACTCAACGCCAGCCTGTGAAAGCAGCTGGGAGGGAGACTGTACTCTGCAAAGCCACAGGGGCAGAGCTGCCCAAGACCATGGGAACCCAGCTCTCGTATCAGTGTGGCCTGGATGTGAGACCTGGAGTCAAAGACATCATTTTGGAGCTTTAAAATTTGACTGCTCCACTGGATTTTGGACTTGCATGGGCCCTGTAACCCCTTTGTCTTGGCCAATTTCTCCCACTTGAAACAGCTGTATTTACCCAATACCTGTACCCCCATTGTATCTAGGAAGTAACTAGTTTGCTTTTGATTTTACAGGCTCATAGGTGGAAGGGACTTGCCTTGTCTTGGATGAGACTTTGGACTGTGGACTTTGGGGTTAATGCTGATATGAGTTAAGACTTTGGGGGACTCTTGGGAAGGCATGATTGCTTCTGAAATGTGAGGACATGAGATTTGGAGAGATCAGGGACAGAATGAGATGGTTTGGCTGTGTCCTCACCTAAATCTCAACTTCGGTGAATTCCCACATGTTGTGAGAGGGACCCAGGGGAGGTAACTGAATCATGGGGTCTTGATTCCTTCTTACTCTCCATGTCTCTTCCTTCTCTCCTGTCCCTTCTCCCTTATCTCTTCTTTAGTTTTTCTTTTCATTTCCTTCCTTTCTTTTCTCTCTGCTTTCCTATGAATGTATTACTTTCCAAAGGAGGTATATAATTTATGTAGCATAATCATACTGTACTTACTTTTTAGCTACCATAGCCTAACGCATGATAAATGCTCCATAAATATTACTATTATTACTAATTTACATTAATATTTAATATATGAGGTAATTTATAGTATTTCATCTTAATATAACTGTATTGATACTATATCGTATAATTATTATATACTGCTATGGTTTGGATATGGTTTGGCCCCTCCAAATCTCATGTTGAAACTTGACCCCCAATGTTGGAGGTAGGCCTAGTGGGAGGTGCTTGGATCATGGGGTCAGATCCCTCATAAATGGCTTGGTGTTCTCCCCATAGTAATTAGTGAGTTCTCACTCTATTAGTTCTTGTGAGAGCTGGTTGTTAAAAAGAGCCTGGCTCCTCCCTCCCCTCTCTCTTGCTTCCTTCCTCTCTTGCCATGTGATATGTGCACACACCAGCTCCCCTTCCTCTTCATCCATGAGTGGACGAAACCTGTGTCCCTCACCAGAAACAGATGCTGGCACCACGCTTCTTGCACAGCCTGCAGAATCATGAGCCAAATAAACCTCTTTTCTTTATAACTTACCCAGCCTTGGGTATTCCTTTACAGCAACACAAATGGACTAAGGCATATACTATATATAGTTACAAATATATATATATTAAATTTATATAATAGATAAAATAATCCTATATTGTAGTTATACAACATATTATTTATCTATCTAGCCCAAAATTTAACAGCTTAAAACAGAAAACATTTATTTTCCCAACGTTTCTGTTGATTAGTAATCCAAACATGACTTAGCTGGGTACCTCTGGCTCAGGGTATCTCACAAGGCTGTCATCCAGGTGTTAGCTGGTGCTGTCATCATCTCAGGGCCCAACTGAGAGAAGATCCACTTCCAAGTTCGTGCACGTGGCTTTTGGCAGGCCTTGGGTTGCTGGCTTGTGGCTACACACATCAGTGCCTTGCCACATGGGCATCTCAATAAAGCAGCTTACAGCATGGCAGCTGGCTTTGTTCAGAGCAAAGAAGAAAGCAGGAGAGCAACAGGGAGCACCAAAAATAGAAGCCAGAGTCTTCCTGTTACATAATCTGGGAAGTCACACCTCATCACCTCTGCTATGTTCTATTTGCTCGTAGTACCTAAGATCAGCCCACACTCAAAGGGGGAGGATCACACAGGGGATGAAGAACAGGAGGTGGGAGGCCAGGCACAGTGGCTCACACCGGTAATCCCAGCACTTTGGGAGACTGACGCGGGCAGATCACTTGAGCTCAGGATTTCAAGACCAGCCTGGCCAACATGGTCAAACACCGTCTCTACTAAAAATACAAAAACTAGCTCCTGCATTGCTCCAAGGGCTCAATCCTCCTGCCATCGCCGCCATCCTGGCTTCGGGGTCGCCGGCCTCCAGGCCCCCGGGAGGAGAACTCCTAGGGCTACTAAATCCCCGCTGGAGGTGGTGGTTTCTTATGCGGGAGGACGTGGCAGAGGGCCTGACTTTGGGAGCCAGGGCCAGTTGGCCTCTGAGGTAATCTGTGAAAATGGTTCGCTATTCACTTGACCCGGAGAACCCCACGAAATCATGCAAATCAAGAGGTTCCAATCTTCGTGTTCACTTTAAGAACACTCGTGAAACTGCTCAGGCCATCAAGGGTATGCATATACGAAAAGCCACAAAGTATCTGAAAGACGTCACTTTACAGAAACAATGCGTACCATTCCGACGTTACAATGGTGGAGTTGGCAGGTGTGCGCAGGCCAAGCAGTGGGGCTGGACACAAGGTCGGTGACCCAAAAAGAGTGCTGAATTTTTGCTGCACATGCTTAAAAACGCAGAGAGTAATGCTGAACTTAAGGGTTTAGACGTAGATTCTCTGGTCATTGAGCATATCCAAGTGAACAAAGCACCTAAGACATGCCGCCGGACCTACAGAGCTCATGGTCGGATTAACCCATACATGAGCTCTCCCTGCCACACTGAGATGATCCTTACGGAAAAGGAACAGATTGTTCCTAAACCAGAAGAGGAGGTTGCCCAGAAGAAAAAGATATCCCAGAAGAAACTGAAGAAACAAAAACTTACGGCACGGGAGTAAATTCAGCATTAAAATAAATGTAATTAAAAGGAAAATAAATAAATAAATAAAAATACAAAAACTAGCACGGTGGGGTGGCTGGCACCTGTAATCCCAGCTACTTGGGAGGCTGAGGCAGGAGAATTGCTTGAACCTGGGAGGTGGAGGGAGATTGAGAGTGAGCCAAGATCACACCACTGCACTCCAGCCTGGGCAACAGAAAGAGACTCCATCTCAAAAACAAAACAGGAGATGGGGATCATTGGGACTCTCTTACAGGCTGCCTAGTATTAATACACATAATTTATAAAACTATATATTTATTATATAGATGTGCTTAAATTACTAATTATATGAGTTATTATTAATAACTGTATACATTGAACTTTCCTGTTTTAAACCATATTTGCAAATTTCAGAGTTTCTCTCTCTCTCTCTTTTTTTTTTTTTTTGGCAGGTAGAATGAGAAGATGGATGAATGAATGAATTTTTAGAACTTGTCCTGTTTTGTTTGTCTATAGCCAGTTTTATCAGTTATTTATATCTTTTTTGTCGTGGGTTCAGGAACTCGAGCAGAATCTTAAACCTGGATCAAATATTTTACATCCGTATGGTCAAGAAAGTATGACTGTAACAGTGTAAGACCGACTACCAGTGCCATCAGAAAATTTACACAAAGCAAAATAATGAGACAGAAGCACTAATTATTGTAGATATAAATTATATGTGTTTTACATGAAATAACTTTTAAAGTCTTACTGCTAAAATTCCTTTATTTTAAGACTAGCTGTTGCCCAATTTTTCTGCTTTGGGGTAGCCTATTCCTTTTTGCTCTATTGCCCCCATATCGCTTCAATACATTGATTGCTTGTTCTGCTTGCTGAACTCCATGTATACTCTCAAACTGCTTATTTCCCTAAAACGTTATCCTCTACCCCCTCGCATTTGACTAAGTTTTTGAATGTTAATATTTCAGAAATAGGAAGTTACTATTTCAAGTCTTCATCTCAATTCAATCCAGTTGACCAAATTTAGATAATTTTTTTTTGAGACAGGGTCTCACTGTGTTGCCCAGGCTGGAGTGTAGTGACACAGTCATAGCTCACTGCAGCCTAGACCTCCTGGGTTCAAGTGATGCTCCTGCCTTAGCCTCCTAAGTAGCTGGGACCACAGGCATATGCCACCATGCCTGACTAATTAAAAACAATTTTTTGGCCAGGTGTGGTGGCTCACATCTGTAATCCCAACACTTTAGGAGGCAGAGGCCGGTGGATCACCTGAGGTCAGGAGTTTGAGACCAGCCTGGCCAACATGGTAAAACCCTGTCTCTACTAAAAAATACAAAAAAATTAGCTGGGTGTGGTGGTGGGTGCCTGTAATCTCAGCTACTTGGGAGGCTGAGGCAGGAGAATCACTTGAACTCCGGAGGCAGAGGTTGCAGTGAGCTGAGATTGTGCCATTGCACTCTGTCCTGGGTGACAGAGTGGAACTCTGTCTCAAAAAAAAAAAAAAAAAAAAAAAAAGAAAGAAAAAAACAATTTTGTTGTTGTTGTTGTTGTAGAGACAAGGTCTTGCCACATTGCCAGGCTGCAAATTCTGAGTTTTAATGTGCTAACCATTATGTCAGCTAAAGAGGAGTAAGACAGTCTCTGCCATCAAGAATCACTCAGCCTAGGCTAGGGGCAGTGGCTCACGCTTGTAATTCCAGTACTTTGAGAGGCCGAGGCAGGGGGATGACTTGAGCCCAGGAGTTTGATACCAGCCCAGGCAACATAGTGAGACCCCATTTCTATAAAAAATAAGAAAAAGAAACACTCAGCCTAATAGTGATTAAAGATATGTAAAAGAGTTTAATAAAGTGAATTATATAATTATACAAATAAACAAAGAGTTGGTTTAATAGAGGGAATGATTAACTCTTCAGAGGCAGAGGGGATCAGGAAAGGTTTCTGGCAGGAGGCAACATCTAGGCTGGATTTTGATGGACAAACAAGTGTTCCCTAGCTTCAGTTTTCTAAGGACATATGTCTTTTGGCATCTAAGTCCATCTTTTGTGTTTGGCTGTTACTACTTCATTGCTTCATTCCTCTACACACACCACTCCCTCTCCCTGCCCTCCCTGCCTCATATAACCTTCCCCCTTTCTTTTCGTTCCTTTTATGGGAAATTTTTTGTGTGTGTGTTTAGCTCCTGGGTTTAATTTAGTTGGATGGGACTGTAGTAATAACGTTTCTGTACATTTGCCCAGAGGCCTTCAGCTAATGGGTGTATTCTTTACAGGCCAATAAACAGATGAATAAAACCAGCTTGACATCTCGCATCTCTGTCTCTCTCCTTTCTTTGCACTTTGCCCATCTTTCACAGACATTTTATAAAAACTAAAATTTTCCTGGGTAACTCAAACATAGATTGCCTTCATTAAGTCACTTCTACACCTGCCAGTCAGTCCCATGAGGGGCTTTCTTTTTGCTGGAGAATGTGTTGTCTACCCTCAGAAGATCCAGCCTATATGGGATGGAAGTATGGATTGCTACTCAGTGACTCAAAAAGAACCCCAGAAAATTATGGACTTGTAACTCTGGATGGCATTTGCTTGTTTCTGACCGTTGGTGCTGATTTTGACTTGATGTCATTAAATGATTAATTAATGTACAATGCAACAGAGGCTGACCAAATCACCCTGAGAAAAGCAAATTTGAGGATCTCTAAGCCTGGGGATCCAAACCTGGGCTCTGAAAACAAATGGGGAACTGTAGTAGAATAAAGGACCCACCATAGTTGCCATGAAAAAATTAACCAACCTTGGCCAGGTGTGGTGTCTCACACCTGTAATCCCAGTACTTTGGGAGGCTGAGGGGAGCAAATCACTTGAGGTCAGGAGTTCGAGACCAGCCAGGCCAACATGGCGAAACCTCTCTACTAAAAATACAAAAATTAGCCAGGCCTGGTGGCGGGTTCCTGTAATCCCAGTTACTAGGGCAGGAAAACCACTTGAACCCAGAAGATGAAGGTTTCAGTGAGCCAAGTTCATGCCACTATACTCCAGCTTGGGCAACACAGCGAGACTCCATCACACACACACACACACACACACACACACACACACAAAAGAAACTAACCAACCTTGAAACAAACTGCATTCTCAAAAGTCTTTAAAACCCAACAATACATGGTTGTCCTGCTCTTCTGCCAGTTCCTGCCTCACTACCTCTCCTTTCCTTCTAGGATGCTACTCCCTGCCTGTTCTCTTGTTCAGCCCTGCTCTGAACATTCTGTTCCTATTTTCACTGCCCCAACTCCAGACTACCTCCTACAACCCCAGGAGAACGCCCCCTCCCACTGCCTGGGGAGGCTCTCCTAAACTATAGCCTCTAGCCAGGCCAGCACATTGAGGTCATTGCTCTCCCTGCCAAATGACTGGCCCGAGTTCAGTGTCTCCATCTGTCTGAGCTTCATGGAAAACTTGATTGTTGCTCTAGGCTCTCTATTCTATGTCCTGCCTTAGCTATGTCCTGCTTTGCATCTGCTTTTTTGTTTCTTCTCCCAACACCCTTTTCTTCCCCCTGACTCTCCTAAGACTAGAATCACATCTGTTTTCTAGTCTCAGCCCCCTCACTGTGGAGCAGATGGAAGAAGAGCAAGTTCTGGGGCAGGAAGATCAGGAAGAGCTGGGCGTAGCACTCAGCTTGTTCTGTGGACTGACCAGATTTCATGTATCTTAGAGATGTAGAATTTACAGCTCCCTCAGAGGTCCCAGAGGTGCTTACAAAGTGCGATTTGCTTATTTCTGTGTCCACTGCTCTTTCTTCCTCTCAACTAGACTCCTTCCTTCTTTCCTTCCTTCCTTCCTTCTTTCCTTCCTTCTATCATACCCCCTTTTATTTTCTTCTAGTCTGTAATTTATTAATACTATCTGCTCTCTGTCTACCTGTACTCTAATTTATTTCATCAGGGAGATATATAATGTAGACTAAAGGGGAGCTAACAGGTAACCTGAAACTTACATATTTCTACGGCATGCAAGGTCCACCATTCCTCAGACTTGAGTTTCTGTGATTCAAGTTTGCTCTTGAATCCAAAGCAGGAATGTTTCAGTGGTTGAACCACTGGAGTCTCTGTGAATAACAACAAATACGGCCGGGCGCGGTGGCTCACGCTTGTAATCCCAGCACTTTGGGAGGCCGAGGCGGGCGGATCATGAGGTCGGGAGATCGAGACCACGGTGAAACCCCGTCTCTACTAAAAATACAAAAAATTAGCCGGGCGTGGTGGTGGGCGCCTGTAGTCCCAGCTACTCGGAGAGGCTGAGGCAGGAGAATGGCGTGAACCCGGGAGGCGGAGCTTGCAGTGAGCCGAGATTGTGCCACTGCACTCCAGCCTGGGCGACAGAGTGAGACTCCGTCTCAAAAAAATAAAATAAAATAAAATTCCTGAATCAAGCCTGAGCAACATAGCAAAATCCTGTCTCTACAAAAAAATAAATATAAATTCGCCTGGCATAGTGGCATGCACCTGTAGTCCCAGTGACTTAGGATGCTGAGGCAGGAGGATCACTGGAGCCCAGGTCAAGCCTGCAGTGAACTGTGATCATGCCACTGTACTCCAGCCTGGGTGACAGAGTAAGATCCTATCTTAAAAAAAAAAAAAGTCCTGGATCAAAGAAAGTGTTATCTACACATTATATGCTCTAAGGAAAAATATTGGTAGAAAATAAGGCAAGCATAATAACCTTGCCTTTCAATTTTCTTTGGGCATCTGATTGCATTTTATCCTTAAGTGCCCAGAAACCCAGATTCTTAGTTAAGTTCAAACAAAGCCAAAAGACAAAGTAAGGCTGGCACCCCTTTCACGGAGCTTCCCTACATTTGAAAATGATTTGGAGAGTTCTGAAAATTTCCTCAACTTTTTATTATAACCCTAAGGTAGCCAGCCTTCCTCTTGGACAAAACTCATATGGTATCTGTGTTTGCTTGGTTGTGAGAACACACAGGATATTCCCAGGGGAAAAAAACCAAGAAGAGTCTAAACGTGTAGGTCAAGAAAGAGGCAGAGATGAAAAAGAAATACAGGAATAAAAGGGAATTTGTTAGTGTTGAAGAGATGAATATTGAAAAAGAAAGTGAGAAAGAGGGATGAAGGAATGATTCAAATATGGAAGATAGGGAGGCTGAGGCAGGATAATCGCTTGAACTCAGGAGGCAGAGGTTGCAGTGAGCCAAGATCGCATCATTGCACTCCAGCCTGGATGACAGGAGCAAAACTCTGTTTAAAAAAAAAAAAAAGAAGAAGAAGAAGATAGCCAGAGAGAGAGAGAAACAGCATCTATAATGTGCATTAAAACACACCAAGGAGGAGATGGAACTTTTCGGTAAGAAGGAACCCAAGGAAAAAAGGGGAGCTGGGACCAGATCATGAGAGGAGGGAAAATAGGCTGATGGAAGAAAGGCAATACATGAGCTGGGGCCAACACTTCCAGGGAGCAGCAAGAGCTCTCACCAGGGTAGTCATAACATTTGGAATGAGGGTGTGAGCAACTGCAAATTCCCATCTCCCTTCTCATTCCAGCCTCATTGTAACACACATTCTACGCCTAGCCTGGCTTTCTTGCTCTCCCTCATCTCATTGTTTCAGAGGAGGCCAAATCTGAAGTCCTTTCCAGGGAGTGGCTCTGTTCATCTTATTCGCCAGCCAAAGTAGGAACAGCGTAAGAGGGGAGAGAAACATTCAGCAGCCAAAGGACTCGGTGGAAAGAGCAGAACACTATAGACAGTGAGTTATTTGATTACCTAAAACCCTAAAGAGACAGAGGGAATGTGTGTATGTCTGTGTGTGTGTGAAAGGGCTGGAGAGGGGCAATGGGGAATGTCACTGAACTTAGACTTGAGCAGACCTCCCAAATAACCATAGAATTCCAATGAAGGAGACACCAAGATGAGCAGATGATATGAAAAAGACATGCATATGAGAAAGAAAGATTCCACATCAGAGGTGAAAGAGGCCAAAGGGTAGGGCCAAGTACGGACCATGTGGAATGTAAAATTTCCTCTGACTTGGTAGAAGAGAATAATAAAAGCAAGAATAATGGTAAGTGACCAAAGAATAGATTTGAGGGAGAAATGAATGTTGGGTGAAAGGTAAGAAAAGAGAGAAAGGGTTTGAGTCATAAGGGAAAATGAAGAAAGTTCTGGGAAGACAAAGAGACAGGGACCTCAGAGGCATCTTTCCCTGGCACTGAAATGCTGATGTGCCTCTGAGCATCACATTCTCTGCTATGCCCACCACCCCTATAGATATGTCGCTCTTGGGACCCAAGGTGCTGCTGTTTCTTGCTGCATTCATCATCACCTCTGGTGAGTCCTTTATTCTTTGCTCCCTAAACCCTCAGCTCCTCAGCTATACATGTGTGTGGCAGGAGATGGGATGGAATGAGGTTGAAGAGGAATAGCAGTAGAGATGCTTGGTATTGAGCTCTGGAATTCCTATTAGAAGAAAAGAACAGATTTTGTGTTAAGGAGAAAAGGTCAGGAATGTGACTAGACTTCAGACTAGGGGAAAGGCCTCCCTAGAATTATGAAACTAAGGTGCAACTAAGATACACACAAATGCATATTAACCACCCAAAGAGGGTCACATATGAGTAAACAAATTGCAAAGCAAAAAAGAAGCTGACATACAAATGCATACATAGATATAGAGGGACTACCTAGAAAGAAACTGGACCTGGGCTGGGCATGGTGGGCTCACACCTATACTCCTAGCACTTTGGGAGACTGAGTGGGGAGGATCACTGAGACCAACCTGGGCAACATGGTGAGACGAGTTAACCTCACCTCCATTAAAAAAAGAAAAAAGAAACTGGACCAAATGTAAATCTTGAAGAAGAACAGTGGGAATATATACACTATTACCACCATATATGTAGGCATATTCACATGCACGCAAAAAATATATGCCATACTGACACACAAGAGAAAAGTGATCTTCACAGATTTCCCAGAATCTGGCTAGAAGATTGGCCACAGAAAGTGAACTTTAGGCTGTAAGATGTCCTACTCTATTTTTTTTCCTCCGTCTTCCGATACAGATTGAGAAAAATAATTCTTCTGTCTTGTTCACTAGCGTAGCTAGTGGGGAAGCTGTGGGGCTAGAAGGGCAGGAAACACTAGAAGGGCTGCCAGGCCTCTCAGTGGAGCTGGACTTCATTCCTGGCCAGGAATGAGGGTAAGAGGGCAGCAGGGCTTTGTTCTCAGGAACTTGCCTTTTTTTTTTTTTTTTTTAACCAAACAAATGCACAGCAGTGAAGGAACTTGTCTTTCTGAAGTGTTTCTATTCCTATTGGTTTTGTTCATCGCACTAATGGTCTCAGTAATTTTATATTGAGCTATTTAGGAATAAGTCACAAAGATAAAGTGTAACCGTTTCTCCATGACTTTCTGATTTGTCTCATAAAAGGGTTATGAGGTATAGAGCTGCAGTCACTCACATCTCTTTTCTTTTCCTTTGCTATAGACTGGATACCCCTGGGGGTCAATAGTCAACGAGGAGGTAGGTGAACCCTTGGACAGGGGCTCTGTTGGGGTTCTTATCAGGAAAATTTAGATGAACAGAGTTAAAAAATCCCTCCTGCTTATCTATGGCTGCCAAAAAAAAAAAAAAAGAATATTTCCTACAACAGAGAGATGCATTGCCAAAGTGTGAGAAATAGGATCAACCTCACCAGTTTCCACAATCCTATTATCCCATTCATAAAAGCTTCTTGTGTGTGTGTGTTTAAACTACTGAAACACCTTCCCAAGACCTCCTCTATGCCCATTTCTGTTTTTATTTTTCTTTACACATCTCCTATCTTACTCAGAAAATGCTCACCAGTCCTTACAAAAAGCATTCCTTAATTCATGTAATTGTGGAACAATGAAAGACAGGATAAGAAGTCATCTTATACCCATAATCCCAGCACTTTGGGAGGCTGAGGCAGGAGGATCGCTTGAGCCCAGGAGTTTGAGACCAAACTGGGCAACAGAGGGAGACCTCATCTCTAGAAAAAAAAAAAAAACTAGCCTGGCATGGTGGTGCATGCCTGTGGTTCTAGCTACTCAGGAGGCTGAGGCATGAGAATTGCTTGAACCCAGGAGGCTGAGGTTGCAGTGAGCCATGATCATGCCATTGCACTCCAGCCTGGGCAACAGAGTGGGACTGACTAAAAAAAAAAAAAATTAGAAAAAAGGAGTCATGTCAGTACTAGGTGAAATTGTGGCACAACTGGGCAAAACCCAAAAGGTATTTTTTGGTTTTTCTGCTTTTTAGGTAATTTTTGCTCACACCATTCTCCATAACAAAAATCCCAAAAGTTATGACTCCTAAAGGACCACTTCCTTCAACTTCATGAAGACAACTCCATTCTGCCTCAAGGCATTCAACATAATTATAATTTATCTCTTCATTTTTCCCATCCCAGGAGAGTTAGAGGACAGAGCGCTCCAGTATGCAACCTATTAATGGGATCATGAAATCAATTTAGTGGGTCACAACTCGTATTAGTTTTTAAAATGAATTAAGATAGACCAAAACAAATATACCAGGATGCATTGCATATGTTTTGCAAGAGTAAAGTATTATTTCACACAACTTTAATAAAACTTCTCTTAGTTTTCCATATGTATATACCAGGGTACAGTATAATATATTTTCCTTGCAGTGGGTCCTGGTACAAAAGATAAAAATACAAAAAATTTTTTTTTCTGTTGTTGGTAAAAATATCTGAAACCCCCAGTTTCTGAATCTAAATCTGAATCTAGGAAAGAAAGGGCAGGAATGTGACTAGACTTCAGACTAGGGGAAAGGCCTCCCGAGCTTTCAGTACCAGCAAAACTGAAAATCGGAATTCATTTTTCTGGGCTGATTAGGAACCAGTTCTGTGTTATGACTTTAGATGCTTTTCTCGCAGACATATCATAAGGTATGATGAATTGTCTTGCCTGGTGCGGTGGCTCATGCCTATAATACCAAGCACTTTGGGAGGCTGAGGTGGGAGGATCACTTGAGACCATGAGTTTGAGATCAGCCTGCGCAACATAGCGAGACCCTTTTTTTTTTTTGAGATGGAGTTTCACTCTTGTTACCCAGGCTGTAGTACAATTGCATGATCTCGGTTCACTGCAACCTCCGTCTCCCAGGTACAAGTGATTCTCCTGTCTCAGCCTCCTAAGTAGCTTGGATTATAGGCATGCACCACCACAACTGGCTAATTTTTTTTATTTAGTAAGGACACGGTTTCACCATGTTAGTCAGGCTGGCCGCAAAGTCCTGACCTCAGGTGATCTGCAGGCCTCGGCCTCCCAAAGTGCCGGGATTACAGGTGTGAGCCACTGCTTCCAGCCTGAGACCCTGTCTCTTAAAAAAAAAAAAAAAAAAGCCAGGTGTGGTGGTTTGCCAGTTGTCCTAGCTACTCAGAAGGCTGAGGTGAAAGGATCGCTTGAGCTTGCGAGTTCGAGGCTGCAAATGAGCTATGATGGCACCACCGTACTGCAGCCTGGGCAACAGAGTGAGATTCTCTATCAAAAAAAGAAAAGGAAAAGAAAATATGTTAATTTTTTTTTCAGACAGAACTTCATGAATACTAGATATTTATATGGTGATAGCTCTTGGAACAGTTGGTTAAACTGAGGTATATGCAGAAAAGCAGTACTCTGCCCTGAAATCCCAGAGACAGCTAGGATACATTCTCAAGCCCTCTGTTCTCCCATTGCTTTGCTCCTGTGTCTGTGAGTGGCTGGACTGGAATGTAGCTAGGCCTCTGGAGAAAGGGAACCAGGAAGGATTGGGCTACACCAGGGAGAGGCTCCACTCCTCTCCTGCAGTCTCTGGAATGATTAAGGTTAGTGGTTTTTCAAATATCCTGTGGAATTGGAACAGACTTGGATTCCTTTTATTAAAGATTGTTCTTCCAATCAATGACGTCCTACTTAAAAAAAAAAAAAAAAAGTGTTCTGAAAGAAGAAAGCCCATAACGAGTGTGAAAGGTTAAGAGGCTTTTTGGTCAAGCCTGATGAATTTTTTTTTTTTTTTTGGCAAAGTCTCTATCTGTCCCAGGCTGGAGTGCAGTGGCAAGATCTCAGCTCACTGCAACCTCCACCTCTTGAGTTCAATTCATTCTCCTGCCTCAGCCTCCTGAGTAATTGGGACTACAGGCATGCACCACCATGCCCAGCTAATTTTTGTATTTTTAGTAGAGATAGGGTTTCACCATGTTGGCCAGACTGGTCTCAAACTCCTGACCTCAAGTGATTCGCATGCCTTGGCCTCCCAAAATGCTGGGATTACAGGCATGAACCATGAAGCCCAGCCAAACCTGATGAATTTCTATCTGGAATTTAGAAAAAAGGATGAGGTAAGCAAGTTAAATTCCTATGAAATGCTTTATTTGTATTTCACCTTTTTTATAATTATCCATAACTCTGATATGCTTTATAAAAATATTTGTTCCCATCAGATTTACATCTGACATTTATTAATAGAATCTGAAGTTAAAAAAAGAAGCCAGGTCGGGCATGGTGGCTCATGCCTGTAATCCCAGCACTTTGGGAGGCCAAGGTGGTTGGATTACCTGAGGTCAGGAGCTCAAGACCAGCCTGGCCAACATGGTGAAGCCCTGTCTCTACTAAAAATACAAAAACTAGTTGGGCATGGTGGCACATGCCTGTAGTCCCAGCTACTCAGGAGACTGAGGCAGGAGAATCACTTGAACCTGGGAGGCAGAGGTTGCAGTGAGCAGAGATCATGCCACCACTGCACTCCAGCCTGGGTGATAGGGCGAGACTCTGTCTCAAAAAAAAAAAAAAAAA